>NC_135751.1:37447000-37758000 GCF_041903045.1 Epinephelus lanceolatus
TTTCAAACGTGCTCTTCTGCTCTGATGCAGCGGTCTCTCTGCCTGAAGTCACAGGCACAGCTGTGTAACAATGTCCTGCCCACAGCCCCCACTGATATTATTTTGCGCGACGGACGCTTCATATAATAACATAACAACATACTATTTATGGTGTTATGTCATCGTGTCATTTCTGTCTCTACATGGTCACATGTTAACAATTCTCCTCTGCTCTCTGTATCGCACACGGCGGAGTTCTGCCACACACACAGGTGAGCACGCTTGAGCGGCTGGGGCCGCATTTTCCTAACCTGACCCCGAGCCCGGTGCAGTTTGTCAGCTGACAAAGTTATTGTTATGGACACTGTGTAAATAACCAACAGACTGCTGTTACGCACAGACAAACACGCTGCTCGCACAGCAGCGTAGCACGGCACTCATGCTGAGCTTGTGTTGCGTTCAGGCGTTGTCACGTAAATAACAACTTCCAACACTTAAATAGGTCATAGCACAAAACAGCAGCATGTCAAGTGACTTTTTACTTTTATTACATTCAATAAAATTGTATGTTCCTAAATCTTGAGCCACCTCATATGTAAGCTAGACAGACATTTCACCTGCTCATTACTGTACACACATGTACTGTATGTACTTAGCCCTAAAGAGCCCTTCTGGTGCCAGTAGATACATAGAAACATCCCAGAACATGAAACAAAAGTTTCACGCATGTGAAAATTATTTTTCATGCGTGTGCTTCACCTCCGCTGCTACAACTCCATCCTAGGGGAAACACTGCTGTGTGCGTTTTGTGCAACAGGTGGATGTGGTAGTCTACTGGTAGAGTAGAGAGAGAGCTAAGTAGCGTTGAAGTAGAGTAGAGCAGGGCAGAGAGATGGAAGCAAAATATATTAAACCTGGTGTTAATACAGCAGAACTGGAGAAAACTGGTGAAAAATAAATAGAGGTGGGCATGGCTCAAGTAGGGCGCAAAATTATAGACAGAGAATGACTGACAGATTTTTCACTTTAAGCCCTGACACTGTCATTTTTGTGTAGGAATTAAGCTACAATACATGATGTATGTTGTTTTAATTAATAAATACAGTGTGAATAAAGATTACATAACATAAAAATAACTGCAGTCTTTGTTATTTGATAGCCGCTTAAATTAAACAATTTTTATAGGGCAAGTAAAAACTGACACTGAAGTGAAAAAAAACCTTAGCGTTGAACCCTGTTATGTTTAGTTTGCCTCTAATGTAACAGGCTATAACGTTATTTATGACAACACAGCATCCAGTTGCTAATGGCTAATGTTAGCCTACTGTAGCGTAGCCTCTGAAACATTAACGTTATCTTCCTTGTGCGGTTCCACTTACTAGTAACATTAACGCTACTATTTAACGTTAGCACTGTAATCTTATTCTAAAATTTTTAAAACTCTGGGGTTGCGTTTGACTGTCTTGGTTGTAACGTTACACTCACTCTCCTCCTCCGTGTATCTAACGTTACCTTGCCAACGCCTATGTCTATCATAGATGTAATGAGGACGTAATGGAGGAGGGGGGAGTAGGCCTTTGGAGGGAGGTGGAGTTGCAGGAGGAGGGGGGTGGGACTTTGGAGGGAGGTGGAGTTGTGGATGTTCTAAGTGCTGTGTGAAATGCAAGAAAGAGTAGCTTTAAGGCGGAGTGTGAAAAGGCCTTTTTTTGTTTAGGGTTTTGTTTGTGTTGGCGTTGTTAAGAAGATGCTCATTTTTAATGATGCAACATTTGATCAGGCAGACACGACATGTCAGTGCAAATGTTCTCTTTGTGTGTGTGTGTGCAGAAGGTGAGTCGCATGAAGAGTAAGAACAACATAAAAAGAGGCCTTTATGACATTCTGGACTGGCTGGAAAAAGAACAGTCAAAGCGCATCATAGACTTCTGGGACTGTGTCTTCACGGAGACCATCATGAACCAGTACCCCACCCTGCGACTGCTGCACAACAAACTCAAGGACGGTCAGACTCTTTTTTTAATTTTTTTTTTTATGGTCATTAGACTGTTAATGATTGTAAATCTGCTTACTATTGAACTATTATAATTTATATTATATACTAAGACAGGTTTGTTTTTGTAAGATAGATATTTGGTATATATATTTACATGGTTTATAGTTGTGTGACAAAGTTAAATGGTAATAAAAACTATATGTAGAAAAGTCTAAGGTATAAGTTTATCTATAGGAAGTTGTCTCTCCTTTTCCGATGTGTAAATCAAATTAACTATACACTGACAATTTGCTTTTACATTATGCGTTTTATTATTTATAAATATTACTTTTTCCGTCTGTTGGCTTGCTGTATGTTCATGTCTTTTTTTTTTTTATAAATAAGTAAAATAATAAAAAAAAAAAAAAATTACAAATCTTAACATTTTAATCTCTGGGTTTTCATTTAAATCGCAGGGTCTTTCCATTTTTACCAACAACAACCAGAGAGTGATGAAACAGAGGAGTCAAATGAAGGGAAAAGGAAGAAGCTTTCGGCAGATGAGGACGGAGAGAAGATGCAAGAAAACTCAGTAAAGAAGAGAAAACTAAGAAGTAGGAGCGCGTGCAATGAGGAGGAGGAGGAGGAGGAGGAGCAGGCCGGTCCGTCATCTCGACTGACTCCAAGGAAAAAGTCCAAGAAATTATGCTTCTGTAAGTTGACTCCCATTTAGGTTTTACTTTTCTTAACTTACTGGGTCTCATTCATGAAATGTTAGTAAATCTATGAGAAGATTTGCACCTTGGTACTAAAAACCTACTTCAGATTCATGAACGCAATGGGAACGTCAGAAATGATCACAGGCAGGTGTGCATGTTCATGAATACCAATCAATCGTAAATTGACAGCGCACTCCTGCTTGTCAGCAATTAGCATACATCCCGCCCATGAATAGCCAGTGACCACCATATAAGGAGGTGTTAAATACCTTGGACTATGGAGAAAGAGAAAGAAGAAAAAGAAAAACTTTTCCGACGCTGAGACTGAAGTTATTTCGGGTGAAGTGGAGTTAAGGAAAACATTGTATTTTCTTCTGTTGGTAGTGGTGTGACAGGAACAGGTAAATCAAAGGTCTGGCAGGAGGTAACAGGTGCCGTTAACTCCGTGTCTTCTGTTGTAAGAACCATCCAGCAAGTTAAACGAAAATGATCCAACATGAAATTTGATGAAAAAAACCCACAAGTACGCACAAAAAACCCACAGGAAGCCGGTCACAGCTCTCTGCTGCAGATGAGCGCATTGCTTGCATCATTGCAGAAACCTCTGTGTCAGTTTGCCCTCAGCATTGTTTAAACCACTATTAAAACATCTTAATGCAGGCAGTCTGATGTCGGCATTAACCCACCGTTAAGTTTAACAACAAGTCCCTCCAACTCTCTGCTAGATTCTGATTTACCAGCTGCCCACAGCTCTTATTAAACCAAAACTCAATTTGAAATAATGTTTACGTCTCCCACGTCACAGCTCTGATAATTAAATTAAACAAAAATGACATGATGTTGGTTTGTTACTTTATTCATTCAGAGAAAGGTGTTGTCCAGTTTTGCAATATCTTATTTACACGAGCACGACGAGCAGAAAGAAGCAGCTGTAGATCTTGTTAGTATCTACGAAAAGTCCGGAGCTACTAGCATATTGATATATGCAGAAGTACTCGTCGGTTTCCCTCTGCGTACAGTTTACACACAAATTTGTTCTGCTCACATTTGATGAACGAGACCCACTGTGTCTTAATGTTTGCTGCCTTTTAGCGCACTATCACTGTGTAAATTATGTCTTTGTAGTTTCTCATTCGTAACAAAGAAATCAAAGTTCTTTTTTTTTATTCTTCAGCGTCTCCCCTGAAGAAGGGACAGAAGAGTGACATTTGGACCTGGAACATCGACAAGACACAGCTGCCTGTGACCTGTGGACAGAAGGAGGGGACACTGGACAGACAAAGACTAGCTAAAGGTAGGCAAAAGTAAAGCTCAGTGACTGGAGGATTGATTATGAATAACAGCAGATGATTGATGGCTGACATGAACACTTTCCTTATTCTCTGATGGTTTCAGGGGAGAAGTGCATTGTGTTCAAGAAACAGTGGTTTACTCCCAGTGAATTTGAGAGGTTTGCGGGGAAGAAAAGTTTCAAGAACTGGAAGTTGAGCATTCGATGTCAGGGCACCCCACTGGAAAAACTTATAAAGGTTTGTTGAAAAGTGAATTTGAAATACATGTGGAACACGACTGTGTGACACAACTTGCTTTTCTCTAAAGCAGCAGTGTGTAGGATTTAGTGGCTTCAAGTTAGAATCCTTTAGTGTTCATTGTTCAGGCGGTTTTTACTTGGAGCCTTGTCAAATAAATCCAAACCTATATGACTGGACCGTGTGTGACTTTAATTGAAAGGACAGACACAGGAAGTGTCCACGCTCAGCAGTCAGACAGGAGTCAGGTTAATTTCCAGGGCTGGTACCTGCGGTTATTCCACAGGCTAGTTAATAACATGTCGGGCAGGAAATCCAAAGTGTGGGATCATTTTGAGAAGGTGAAGGACGAACCCAAGGTGATATGTAAACTCATCTTCATTGGTCGACTACAAACATGACGTATCATCTGAAACATGGAAGTAGCTACATGCCCATTAGCCCACAGCGTCATTAACATTAAACATGACGGTGCAACATGGTGATCTCCATTGACGAGGACCTGCTCCCTATGTAGATATATACAGCTCATTTGAAGATAAGGAAAACACAATGATTCTTATTTTCAGGTGATTTTACACTAAAGAAAAAATACTTATTATGATATATTCAATCTTTGCTAATATACCCCCCTAAATCCTACACACTGGACCTTTAACGTTGGTCATGTTAGCATGCCTTGTTGGATATCTTTACAGACAGGTTGTTGTGGAAATATTATTTTCTGTTTTTCGAATTTCACTGCAGGAAGGTCACTTGAAGGCAGCAAAGTACAAAGGAGGGTGTAAAAAGGTAAGAACAAGAACTGATGAAAATACATTCAAACTTTGTGGTGTATCTTCTTGTTATTGGTGCTGCTGATCTGAGCCGTATCCATTTTATATCTCTTTGCTAGGCCAAGAGGTCACTGGTGCTGGATGATCATTCCATAACAGGTCAGTGGTGGTTGAAGGACCTTAAAGCGTACTTAGGCCCAATCCCAATACCCCCCCTTGTCCACTACCCCTTAGCCCTTGGCCTTACCCCTAGCCATTTCCCAGTATCCCTTGGCCCTCGAAATGAAACAACAAGGGGTAGGGGTTGAAATCCTTCCCTAGGAATTGGGACACCACTCACTACGTCACTGCATCTGTTACGTTCACACATATGTAACTATTTTAAACAGGAAGCTGCGAGCCATCTACATTTCCAACCAGCATCTACAATGGAGTCTCCAGTTGAGCTCATCCAAACTATCGTGTTTACATTATTCATCATGCTTCATTTGACTTCTGCTATCTATCTAGCTAGCTAACATTACGAGGCAGCATAGTTATACTAGCTGGCGTGTTATCGTAATGTGAAAAATCCGACAATTTTGCAGAACAGGACAGATGACAGACGCCAGATAGCGCGAGCTAGCTAGCCAACAAGCAACCTGACGACAGTAATGTTAGCTATGTATGGACTTTTCTCCCCGTCTCTTGCTTGGTGGTAGCCATGGCGACGTCGACCCCTTGCTGGCAAGTCAGCATCTGAAATCCCTCGCTCCGAAGGGCTAGTTTCATACCCACTACTCCTCGTTATGCCCCCTACACGCAAAAAGGAATTGGGACACCACTACCCCTCGCGGGAACGTACAAATGTAGGGGTAGGGCTAAGGGGGGGTACTGGGACAGGCCCTTAAAAGTAAAAGTACAGATGTCTTACCAGGATATGACTCTAGCAGTAGTTAAAGTCACTTATTAGAATACCGTTAAACTTTCATTACTAGCCCGGGCTATTATTTACTTAAAGCACAAGCCTCTAATTGAGACAGGCCTTTATTTGTCAAAATGTGTAGCCACACCGGGCTACTGAAAGGGACGAGATGTTTAATTTGGACCAGGCTTTTAATTGAAGTTGCTGAAAGTAAAAGTACAAGTAAATGCTGTTAATAAAAAAGCAAGTGCTCAGAATTCTGAGGATCATCAAGTTTATTTCTGAGCCTGTACACCACCTTACAAATGGAGTGTACACTACACTTGAAGAAAAACAAGGTCTTCTTAAAAACATTTAGCATTTAAAAGCATTTAAAGAAAACTTTTGACTATCCAGGGCTGACACACTACAGTCACAAACCTTTATCTCCTTGAATCATTACTCGCCCTCTCTCTTGTGGGACGCCATTTTCTGCTTTAATCGTGAAGCCGATCTCATTGAGTGGAAATTAGTCGCTAGCAGAGTTGGGTATAACGTGTTACAAAGTAACGCGTTAGAGTACTTTGATTACTTTTTGCAGTAACGAGTAACCTAACACGTTAGTTTGCTGTTTGAGTAATCAAATACTTAAGTACATTTTCAAACAAGACATCAGTTACTTCCATTACTTTGAGAACGCTGGTCCTTCAGCTCCGAAACAGCAACGACTGTCGTTTGGTTCTAATAACGGAGATAACGTTAAACCTATCAGTCTGAAAGAAGCCACGGAGCTTGTGGCTCGCTACGTGGTCGGAGAAATGCTGCCGTTGTCTACGGTGGAGTCTAAATAGGTGGAGGAGGACTCGCTGACAGACATATTTCAGACTCAGGACTTGCATTATGCCTGGTACACGCTACACGCTGGTACTCACCAATTATCCCCGGTTATCTTTCACGGCGTGTGTGATGTCATCGGGTTATTCTTGTCCTATTTTTATTACTTTCACTATTATTTCAGTCACTGTGTCTGTTCATGTGCCAGCCGACATGTTGTTGTAGTCACCTAAAAGCGTCAGCAGATGGCAGGAGCTACATTTGAAGCGCCATACGTAAACTGTCAAGCTACTGTATCTTCCACAGGAAGTTCTGACAAATGTTTCAGAATAAAAGCCTATTTAGAGAATGGAGGGATTCTCTCAGCTGAGGTTATAAGGGGCTTTTAATTTGAAACAAGTGTTGAGTTTGAAATGACGGTGCGATATGTTAACTTTATAAAGACAATGGAGCGGATAAAAACAATCAGATTACAATACCTAATTATGTATTATACAGAGCTGACAGATGTACCAGAGGTGGTGGTGGGGCAACATATGTTATGTCAAACTTACAGTCTGAACTGATAGTTCCTCATGTAGAGCCTGAACATTTTGAGAGTCTTTTTGTAAATGTTATACTCCATGAGAATAAATATCTTACAATTGGAAATATATACAGACCCCCATCTGCACCCGTTGAGTCTTATAGTTGCTTGAACTCTACCATTAATTCCATTGTTTGTAATAATGAAATTATTATTCTCGGTGATTTTAATAAAAACTGGTCAGATAGGTCCTCTCTCAAAGATAAATCAGTTTTTTTCTAATTTAAATCTAACACAACTAATTAATGAACCCACTAGAATCACTCCCACCTCTCAGTCTTTGCTTGATTGGATACTTGTATCTCATCCAAACAGAATTACAAACGCTGGTGTATTGTCTGAATGTCTTAGTGATCATTCAGCAGTTTACTGTGTTTGGAAGATAAAAATTCCAAGATCATCACCTAAATTGGTGAATATTAGACAGTACAAGAAAATGGACCAGACAAGTTGATTCACAATTTAACTCAGATAGATTTCAGTTAATACCCGATGTTCAAAGTGCTTGGGATTTTTTTCTTTCTGAATTTACCGAAGTTGTTGATAAACATGCCCCTTGGAAACAGTCAAAAGTCAAGGGTAATCATTTGCCCTGGATCACCTCTGAACTAATACACCTCTTCAGGCAAAGGGATAAAGCATGGGCAAAATTTCAGGCAACAAGGACACATACTGATTGGGAAGCATATAGGCAACTAAGAAATATCAGCAAAACTCAAGTTCGGAATGCAAAGTCTAATTATTTTAAAGATTGTCTAAGTAATAGTTTTAAAAATCCCAAACAATTTTGGAAAAATATCAAAAATATATTACTTACATCTAATAAATGTTCCGTCAGTCAATTAAAAATTGCTGATAGAATAATAAATGAACCTTTATCTATTACTTATGCTTTTAATCAGCATTTTTCCTCTGTGTGCTCTAATTTAATTCCTAATACTGCTCATATTACCTCACATACCATATCACAAAGTTCTTTTAATTTTCATGTAATATCTCCTAATGATGTCCGTAAGGCTATTTGTGATTTAAAAGAGAGCAGTGGTCCTGGGCTTGATGGGACTGAATCTAAATTCATCAAACTAGCATGTCATATTCTCATTTATCCTTTGGCTGACCTTTTTAACCTGTCTTTGTCCACATGTGAAATACCTGTTATTTGGAAATCAGTAGGCATTACACCTCTCCTTAAGAGCGGTGATTGACTTGATCCCAACAATTACAGACCCATCTCAATTGTGCGTTCCATTGCCAAAGTATTTGAAAAAATAATTCACAATCAATTATCACGGTATCTTAATGATAATAATTTACTCTCTCAGTATCAATTTGGTTTTAGACCTAACCACTCCACAACTACTGCTGTCTTGAAATTCACTAATGACGTTTTTCCTGCATCTGATCATGGTAATCTTACAGGAGCCATATTTATTGATTTAACCAAAGCCTTTGATATGGTTGACCATTATTTACTTTTAGACAAGCTTCAGGCTGTTGGTCTTTCACAGCATGCGCTGATGTGGTTTAATTCATATTTGCACAATCGAAAACAATGTGTTGTATTGAGAGGGTGCAGATCAAATATGCTTACTCAACAAAATGGAGTACCTCAAGGTTCCACCTTAGGACCCCTCCTCTTCTCAACATTTATAAATGATCTCCCTCTTATTTTTTCCAAATGCCATACACAGCTTTATGCGGATGATACAATTATATACACATCAAAGCCCTCTGTCTTATCAATTCAAGAAGCTCTACAATGTGATTTTGATGTTTTACAAACCTGGTTGTTAGCTAACAAACTATTATTAAATTTCACCGGTTTCAATTTATTTTTAAATGCATTAATTTTGATTATCCTTATTGTTTGAAACAATTCATAGTGTCTAATGAAGAAGAAGATGAAGACAAGGACAGCGACCATGACAAGGAAGACCAGGTTTCATCAAGCGGCAAAGAAAGTTCCACAGATGACACAGGTGGTGGTTTTTACAAAGTGATATTCAGGCTTAAAACACATTTATGCTCATAATAGAAATAACTGAAGATATGTATCCTGTCCTCATGTTAGTCATACTTTAAACATGTCCATTACAGATGACAAAAGACAGACGGAGGAACGGCCTCAGCAGCAGCCACAAACCAGTACAACAAGACATGACCGTGGCAGGAAGGAGTTCAGTGTTACATGTGGAGCTTTATCTGCGACATTACACAGAAATCGGTTTGCATCAGGTAACTGTCTCCCACTGTACACAAAGTTGTGAAATACGCTCACTGGCCACTTTATTAGGTACACCTCGCTCGTACCAGGTTGGACCTCCTTTTTAATTCTTGGTGTCACAGATTCAACAAGGTGCTGGAAACATTCCTCAGGGATTTTGGTCCATATTGACATGATGACATCACACAGTTGCTGCAGATTTGTCGGCTGCACATCCATGATGAGAATCTCCCGTTCCAGCACATCCCAAAGGTGCTCTATTGGACTGAGATCTGGTGACTGTGGAGGCCATTGGAGTACAGTGAACTCATTGTCATGTTTGAGATGATGTGAGCTTTGTGACATGGTGCGTTATCCTGCTGGAAGTAGCCATCAGAAGATGGGTACACTGTGGTCATAAAGGGATGGTGATTGGCTGAATAGCGCAGCAGTTGAACATGTGCACCTCATAAAGTGGCCAGTGAGTGTATGTGTATCTGCACAACCTGTTTATTGTGTGGGTGTGTCACTCTAGTGATAAGGTGTAATGAAATGTGTCCTAACCAGCTGACTCACCACCAGGGACTTGTGGGAAGAGTCTTCGTACTGAGACGAGCTGGATGACTCCGGAGGAGTTTGTGAAGGAGGCGTCATGTCCAGATGCAGATGCCACCTGGAGGAAGGACATCCTGTATGAAGGGGAACCACTCAGTGTCCTCATAGAGGTGACCATGATCAGGGTGATGTGTTATTGTAAAGTGTGTGTCTCTGTGTTTCTGACAGAAGCACAGGATTGTACAGAGCCTAAAAGACCTAAACTACAGCTTGAAACAAAGAGGAAGACACTGTTGATTTGTCTTTTCAGGCAGACATCTTGAAGATCCACTCACTGCTGTGTAAATGCGGACTGTGCAAACCAGATAGTCAAGACCTGGTGAGTTTGTTGATCAGTCAGTTTCAGACAAGCAGCATTTCCTCATTCCACACTCATCTTTGTTCTGCATAAACAATGTGATGGCCATTGCTGATTTCTCTCAGATGCAGGGTGTAATTGTGCTGTGTGTAAACGGAGTTGCTGTTGTGTCTTTTTGGCAGGATAATCAGAAAAACGACGATGAGTGTTGCGTCTGTAAAGGTGCAGGAGTGTTGGTGGAGTGTGACCACTGCCCTCGCTCCTTCCACCAGAGATGTCACCTGCCTCATGTGGAGGACAACATTTTAGGGTGAGCTTTGATCAGAAACAGAAAACAACCAAAACATGAAACATTTTTATGTGATCTCAGTTGTTTCTTTTTTTTTTTTTAGCTTTAAGCATTTTATTGAGACTGAAAGAGATAGAGGTAGACCAGTGGGATTTTATATTTATACTAGATTTATATTAGATTTTTTATTTATACTCATGTGGCAGACCCTACGCCGTAGCATACAAATGTGACCTTCGCCATTGTGAGCGTTTATACTTGTGCGGTGGTGTGTCTGTGTTACTCTGCAGTTACACCTCTAAAACACTAGTCAGCGGTGGAGGTTTCTGTGAAGTACTGTAAAGTTTAGTTGATTCAAAACACACATTAAACACACATTAAACATGGCTTAATAGAGACAGTTTCAAACACAAGTACACAAATCAGCTTCACTATAACTGGCAGCATTCACAGACAAACACTTGTCTTTATCTGGACACATTTTCCCCACAAATACAACATGCTAACGTTATTAGCACAAGCCTATGGCATTTTACATTGTATAAATTAGCCTAGTGGCTAGCAGACTTCTCTCTACTCATATAAAACCAGAGACAACAGCAACATTTAACAAAGGTAACGGCACATAATTTGGCTCCATTACAACTCACAAGGTTCACTGACAAAACAACTGTCTTATACTAAACACGTTTTCCAAACAAATACAACATGCTAATGTTACTTGCACAAGCCTACGGCGTTTTACATTGTATAAATTAGCCTAGCGACGAGCGGAGATTTCCTCTTAACAGACTTAAAATGTTATCTGTGAAATTAAAGTAAATAAAATATTTGTTTCCACTGAGGGAAATGGTGTCAGCTTACAGAAATAGACAGGAGGTCTGCGTCGCTACATTTCTGGGGAGGTGCGTGTCAGGCTATGGCTTAAGGTACGCCGTTGGTTCAACGCAGAAGTATAGATTCCGCCTTAAACTCAAGGAATGGCTGATTAGAATTTGTTGGTCAGAGGTCAAGGTCACTGCTGCTGGACCAAAAATCCTCAGGTAAACACGGTAGCTATATCATTGTGATAAGGTGATATGTAAATATTGTGCTTCCAGCTTGTATCGCTGCCCCCAAACGGGCAAAAATCACTTAATCCATGTTCAAGCTCTGATTTATTCCATCTTAATAATTAATGTTTTTCTCATTAAAAATGCAGGTAGCAGTAGCTGCAGTGGATATACTCCTATGCTGTTGGGAAACTTCCTATTAAACTCTCCAACTTTCATAAGCAAACTCCTCTATGTTGGTCTCTTCTTTATAAGCACAAGTATTCTCCTCACAAATGTGTTTATGGAGCAGAGCCAATATACGTATAGAAATGAGTCCATTTTCTTTGAACATTGGTTTAACAGCAACATTCTGCTTGTGACGCAACTATTTGACAACTTTTGTATTCACGTAGTGATTTCAAAGACATAGTATTCCTGTCTCCCAACGTGAGTAACACTGTAGTAAATGCACTGCTAACTGGCATCATATTAATCAGACATTCACTTATTCCAAGAACAGTACTGCTAAATATAATTGGACAGGTCAGACTCTTGATGGTGAGACATGTAGTCCTGTATTCACTCTTCCTTCCTGCCCAACAAAACCAAAGAGCTGCTTTTTGGGGTTATAGATAGATATTATCCAGAGAATTCTGTTATTTATAAATACATCCCTGATATAACTGACAAATGCACCTTCAAGGTAAACTTTATTATCCCACAAGTGGGAAATTCATCATGGTCACCATTACATATTCCATTGTTATACAGCCTACTTTATAGCATTAAAAACAATAAATACAAAACATTAGAAAAGAAAAACAGGGACAAGACAGACAAAACAGTAAGAACATTGGGGAAACATGACAAGCATGTATGAATAAATAAAATAGTGGGATGCTCATATATATGCTCATAGTTTAAAGTGCTTAGGAATTTTTAAATCTATTGTTGTGCAGTCTAATTGCTGTAGGCACAAAAGACTTGCTATACCTTGTGGTCCTAATTTTCCTCTGCAGGATTCTGCCACTTAACCTGCTACTTCTTAAAAACCTCAGATGAAGAGGGTGGGTTAAGTCATTTAGAATTTGTTCTGTCTTTTTTAGACTGAGGTCGTTGTACAGTTGAGCTACAGATACCTGATCAACTCCAGTGATCCTACTGGCTGTTTTGACTATTCGTTGCAGTTTCTTCTGATCCTGAATATACATGTTTCCAAAGGCACACAGAAGGCCAAAGGATAAGACACTCTGCAAGAGAGCTTTGTAAAACATCTGAAGAATACAGCTATCTATTCTAAAATGATTGCGTTTCCTTAAAAAAAACATCCTCTTCTGCAACTTTTTGGTCTTATTTTGTGCACATTCACTGAATGTCAGTTTGTTGTCAATTTCAACACCCAAATATGTGTATGTTGAAACCCGCTGTACCACTACACCATTGATATTTGAGGGTGGAACTATAATTCCCTTTTTATTAAAATCTATGACCATCTCTTTTGTTTTCTTCGCATTAACCACAAGGAAATTATCTGTACACCATTTAATAGAACCCTGCATCTCCCTCTCAAAACCCTCTAGGGATGCAGTGTCAGACTTTAAAAACCCCACTAATGCTGTATCATCAGCATATTTAAAATAAGTGTGGTCTGGGAACGTTGCTTGGCAGTTATTAGTGTCTAAGGTGTATAGAATAGGGGACAGAACGCACCCTTGTGGTGCCTCCATGTTTGTGGCTTTTAATAATGAGACACATGAATTGAATTTGACTTGTTGACTGCGGTTAGTCAAAAAGTCATAAATCCACAAAACTAATCTTGGATTTACCCCGAGGTTTACCAATTTTTTTACCATCAGGTGGGGTTGGATTGTGTTGAAGGCACTGCTGAAGTCTATGAACACAACCTTGACAAGACTCTTTGCCTGTTCAAGGTGCTCATATATGTTGTTTGTCAAGGTCAGCAGTGCATCTTCAACCCCTCTCTCTGCACGATATGCAGATTGGTTTGGGTCTAGAAATGGTGTGACCTCACATAAAAGCTGTTTCAGAATTATTTTTTCAAAACATTTCATTACTGTAGATGTTAGGGCAACAGGGTGCAGGTCGTTAAGTTCCTTAGGTTTATTGTTTTTAGGTACGGGCACAGTCAGAGATTTTTTCCATAGACAAGGAACTACACGAGTGTCTAATGACAGCTGGAACAGCCTTTGAAAGGGCTGTGCCAACTGATCTGCACACACCTTTAATGTCCTGCTGCTAATACCATCAGGCCCACTAGCTTTACGGGGATTCACGTCTGAAGTAAGATTTAACATCGTCTATAGAAATGTCAGTGTCCACACACTTCATACCACTGATTTCTTTATAAACCAAGTCCTGTTCAGCTGTAAAATCATGTATATCAAATCTACAACAAAAATCATTCAGGTCATTGGCCATTTCAAGTTCATTATCCACTGCCATGAGATGTTTCTTAGGCTTGTATCCTGTGATTGCCTGAACCCCCTGCCATGCTCTCCTAGCATCGTTTCTAAAAAAGTTCTCTAATTTACGTTTATATACTGCTTTACAGTCCCTGATCATCCTTTTTATGTTTTTCTGCAGTGTCCTTTTCTCTTCTTTATTTCCTCCCAATTTGAACAGTCACTTTTTTTGGTTAAGAAGTTGTTTTAGTTCCAAAGTTACCTAGGGCTTGTTGCTGGAAAACATCTTAACAGTCTTTTTGGGAATGATTGTGTCCTCACAGAATGTTATGTACCCCGATATAGCAAGCGCCGCGTCATTGACGTTTTCGGTCCCGTCGGTCACCACATTCCAGTCCGTGCGCTGCAGGCAATCTCGCAGTGTCTCGGTAGCGGCAGCAATCCAGCTCTTAACCTCCACCTTTTTGGCTTTCTCACGCCGCAGCCGGGACACATAGGAGGGCATCAGTTTAATCATGTTGTGATCTGAGTTCCCTAAACCGGGCAGTGCTTTAGAACAGAAGGCATCCTGGATATTTCCATAGCACTGGTCGAGGCAGGCTGTGTTGCGAGTGGGACAGGTGACATATTGCTGATATGTGGGTAGGTGCTCCTTTAGGCTGCATAAATTGAAGTCTCCCATCACAAAGTTAGCTGTGACGATCTTCTGGACTGATTTACAGTTGGGTCTCCAATGACATTTTGGCAAAAACATTTCACTCGAAGAACCTGATTTCTTAATAATACTCCAAAATTCAAATTTACAATATATACAAGAATATATAAGTAATTTATTTGTTTTATTATCTTAGCTTAATTTTATCATCATAAAACAAAATCTTTAAAGGGGAACTAATGTTTTTTTCAACCTGGGCCCTATTTTCCGATCTACTTTTGTCTAAATGAGTGATAGCATGTTCAATATGAGACATTTCTCCAGTACGAAGCTAGGGCTGACCTGCCTGCAGCCCGTGAACGCGCGCTATATTAAATAATAGGGCACTCAGACAGCGTCAAGCAATGTCAAAATACGTCCACTAAAAGTGCATTTTTTTCACACAGGTAGGCTCGGATTGTTAGTGTAATTATCTGACAACATAACGGAAAGGACAAATGAACGTCTCTGTTTACCTTTAGCTGGATTCAGACATGTTCCTCTGCCTGTTGCTGCTCCCTCTCTCTCCTCGTCCGCTCTTCAGTTTCAATGAGCTCTGCTCCGTCTACGTCTGTGTACTCCGTGTTCAAATAAATACGGGCGCTCATCAAATTCAAATGGCTCATCCAGATCCAGTTGGTCAAAATCGGGTAAAAATTCAGCCATGACTACTCCAAACAGAGTAACTCCTCGCGTTTGTAAGGTCACTCCAGCAGTAACTTCCTGCTACAACTCGAATCTCGCGAGACGTTTTCAGAGCCAGACTTTCACTCTCTGTTTTGACTTGCCACAACAAATATGTCCAAATTTTTACCCAATTTTGACCAACTGGATCTGGATGAGCCATTTGAATTTGATGAGCGCCCGTATTTATTTGAACACGGATGTACACAGATGCAGAGCTCATTGAAATTGAAGAGCGGACGAGGAGAGAGAGGGAGCAGCAACATGTTCCACCTGTCCTGTGTCAGTGGGATTGATGTGGTTGAAATGAAACAAAAATTAAGAGCATCTATATTCTTCTGTTCAGGACTGATAATTTTCAGATGTTTTATATGTATGTATGAATATATTTTTATTTTTATTTATTTTATTTATTTAATTTTATTTATTTAAAAGGGACAATGTACAGCTCAAACATAAATGTCACCATTTGATGCACCGTACCAGATTATAGCTTCAAGCTAATTCGCGTCTGTAGTCCACATATTTTGTGTGTGTGTGTGTGTGTGTGTGTGTGTGTGTGTGTGTGTGTGTGTGAGCAGGGACGACAGACCATGGATGTGCACATTCTGTGTATTCAGAACCTCTCAGTCGTGGCTTTACCCAGATCAGCAGAAGAAGGAAGAAGTCATGTCTCGCCAGATATCCCAACGCATGCTGGTGAGCACGCCGTCTGACTCTGTGCCCTCACATCGTAACGCCTGCCTCTCTGACACACCGCCGCCTCTCACCTCCTCTTCTCTTACATCAACAGCAGTGCCAGTATCTCCTCCTGTATCTGTGCAGTGCTGATGAGGAACAAATATTTGCCACCAACCCATGCCTCTACGTGAGTCTCTGTCTTGCTCCTCTCATGCACCTGTTTACTGTCTTCATATTTGTGGGAAATAATACAGATAAAGAGGAATGACGCTGTCCTCAGGTGCTTATGATGGTCTGAAGCTCGTGTAAACACACAAAGTTGTTGCAGAGTGTTGAGTATTTCATTCATTTCTGCTCAGCACCCACAGTTGCAAGATTACTCCACTGTGATCAAGACTCCCATGTGGCTCGGTAAAGTTGCAGACAAACTCCAGGAGCAACTCTACCAGACGGTTGGAGAGTTTGTGTCCGATGTTCAGCTCATTTTCACCAACTGTGCCACGTACAACCGAGTAAGTAACAAGAGAGAACCTCACACAATCTCACTTCAAAAGGTCCGAACTATCCCTTTAAAAAAAGGAGGTTTTCATCAACAGTTAAGTACATGTTTTAAGTATGTGTTTTAGTGACATGGACTGTTGTGTTCTTTTGCAGGACAACGCTGAATTCCTTGCCAAGGGCAACGGACTGAAGAAGTTATTCGATGGAGAATTTAAAAGTGTGTTCAACATCAGTGATAACTGATGACGGGTAAATGGTGTTTAGTTTTCATATTCAGTAGCTTCTGGGAAAAGGTTAAAACATTTAAATAGCCCTGTGGTATATGTCTTTCTGATTGATGCCTCTGCTGCAGTCACAGTATTTCAGAATAATAATCAATAAGAGGTAAAGGTACTTTAACTGGAATTAAGTCAGACAGAAATGATCCAGTTTAACTTGAGGTCTTTTTGTGGTAAGGATACCTGCAGTGACAGAGCTGTTAGTGGCCGAGTTGCATTGTGGGTAATGTAGCCGCCAGGTTTTTCATGGATGCAAATTGTCGCTGGAATAATAATATTAGGACAATATCTGTTGTTCTGATTTTGATCCAGTGTTACAGGAGTGTACTTTTTACAAATAATGTAGTTTGATTAAAGTGAGTGTCACTACCAGGGCTGGGTTAAAATTATCGATTCATCTCATCTAAATTGATCGTCATTTGAATGACACTATATCGATTCATAAAATCCTAAATTGATCTTTTAATATATATGTTTCCCCACAGATGTGTGAAGCTTTAACCACGTTAATCTCGCAGATAGTAAACGAGCCGCGGCGCTTAATTATTAATGATCAAAGTCTTGAGAAGCTCTGAAGTTACCAGCTCCTTTATCTGTAACTGTTTGCTCACTTTTTTAGTTTTGGTCTGTTCCACTTTTAAAGGCTTTAACCGCCTGGGAAACGTGAGGTCGGATTCTGGGCGCTACTTTTGTGCCTTTTTTGTGCCAGCTTTCAAGAGCACAGCGGCAGGTTGCGTCAACCTTAACAATCATATCCTGTTCACCTGAAATCCTGAGTGCAGAGCTGATCTTTCTTCCAGGAGCTGTTTATAAGTGTGTAGGCCTGTTGTCTATGGGACAGATGTAAAGCTCTGGGTAGCCCTGCACTAACATGATCAACTTCATATTTATCACAGGCTGATATGTACGGATGAAGGGAAAGATACTGTATGTGAAGCTGTGATTGGTTGTTCCTCGTCACATGTCATGTGGTACATGCTGCTGTGTTCCTAAAGTTGAACGCTGTTTATCCTAGGGCACAAAAATGCACGCTGCTTGAGCACACCTGCCGCGCTTCTATATTGAAAACAATGATTTTTAAGGTGCAAAAGGGTTGTGTACAGCATTTTAGATTGGTTTCCAGTGAAATTTGAGTTTGTATTATGACTTAATATTGCTGTTGCTGCTCTAGAAACATTTAGTTATAAAATATTCAGTTTTAATCCTGTTCTGAATTTATTCCCTTTTTTCAAATAATTCCTTGTAAAAGTTACACTATTAGTTCTCTGAGAATCTCTTTCACATATTAGCAAAAACTGGTATTGTAACTGAAATATCCCCAATACAGTCAATATTGAATAGAATAAAATCAAATCGGAAATCGAATTGAATCGGGACCTTGTGAATCTAAATGGAATCTATTCAGGAAATCAGTGGCGATACTCAGCCCTAGTCACTACAGTACTTGTGAACAGTGAACTTATCATTTTGGGATGATCCTCAGCACATGATGAGATTTCAGAACAGCTGAAACTGCTTATAGTGATCACGGGTCATATTCATCACTATAAACAGATGATTATTATGATTATTTTCCTTATTTCTCACACAGATTACCATCTCATTGACATGTGCAGTCTATATTTATTACATGAATAGAAAAGGTTTAAAGGGCCAGTGTGTAAAATGGGTTGAAAACAGTGACATGTAGCGCTAAGATTCTAGATTGCAGTGCTCACTCGTTCGCCTGTGCTCACCCCTCCCGTCGGCAAAGTTACGGTGGCCTCCGAGGATAACAAAAGTGGATTCACCGCACACAGGGCTGAATTGCTTCTTATTTTATTAATCAGTCTACAAAACAACTCGTTACGCTTCATCGGGTTTGTTACACAGTCCACAGCACAGGTGATTTGAAATAGGCTGCAGCTGTACTGAATCCAATCAGCAGGGTACACAGGAGTAACGTTACTGCTATCCTGTTGTCTGTTATGCCTTCGACATAAGACTAAAATT
This sequence comes from Epinephelus lanceolatus, assembly GCF_041903045.1. Classification (NCBI taxonomy): domain Eukaryota; kingdom Metazoa; phylum Chordata; class Actinopteri; order Perciformes; family Serranidae; genus Epinephelus; species Epinephelus lanceolatus. The sequence goes on from NC_135751.1 coordinate 37,465,971, forward strand.
TTCACAAGTGTTTTACAATAATTGCTCTACCTGGAGATGATGTAACGTTATGAACTCTCCTCCTCACTCCCTACTTGTCGAGTCTGTATACGTTTACTACGTGCTGACAAATAGTAGCATTTATTTTAGTAGTTTACCTGTCCAGCAGAAAACATGCCACTTCAGCGTCAGATTGAAGCCCTTTGTCCTTCATGAACCCCCTCCATCGCTGAAAAACATCACCGGTGTTTAATCTCTGCCGCTGCTTGTCCCGTTTTCTTTGCCCCTCTTTGCGTCTTCTTTTCCTCGCAGATGACGGTTCGGGTTCATTCTCTCCTGTTGCGTGGTAAGTGTGGTCCATTCGCAAACTTTATATCTAAAAAAACTTTTCACTACTCTCTATCGACGAACTACTAACACTCTGCTGTTTCCTCCTCCTTCTTCCTTCCTTCCATTGTCTTCTTCGTTGGTTTATTTATAAACTCTGGCTGGCTGGATTGTCCACTCGGGCTGCCGTACATACATGGCGGCGCAAGATGGCGACCTCTCTAAAGCAAGGCCCTTGCTATATATATATATATATATAATATATATATATATATGTATAAAAGCATAATTATAAGGCTACAAAAACCAAACGAATTTTATTTTATAGCGATTATACACTTATATAAACATATTAATGAGTAGAATATTCAGATTCAGATTCAGATTTGACAATAAACCATGCCAAATATTACACACTGGCCCTTTAAAATACAGCACAACTGTTTCATTCCATGACCGGGCATTATCACATGACGAGGTCGGCTTTAATCGCAGGTGCTTCCCTGTATGCATTCATTTTCTGTCTCCATGACTAGCAGCTGTAAAATGACTTTCTTTTATCTGTCATGATTTCAATGTGCACACAGCACCAGCCTCAGGTGGTCAGTAAAGTAAAATAATAGTAATACATTTACTGTAGGTTTAAATTAATTCTCTAGAAGTTCTCATGTATGTGGATGTGGACGACTTGATTACTGTTAGCAAATTATTTAACAGCGTTTGTAAAGGAACGATTGTGTCCCAAGCTTTTTGAGGTAGATCACTAATTGTGATCTTTTTATCACAGTATAATTCTACTGCAGTGCATTTTGTTTACTCCTAAAGGGTGCAATATAGTCAGTGCCTTTCTTTACTGATGTAATAAACATTTTTAATATTTCTATGTCTTTATTAAACAGGAGTTTGTACAATGGAGACAAACTATTTTATATTAGTACTTTAAAGTTAAGTAAAAATTAATTTTCTGTGTGTTGCGTCAAACCTTCTTTTTACTGACATGTTTCATCTGATGTTGCACCACATGTGAGGAGAGTGTCAAGATGTATGTATTATGACAAAAGTCAGTATTTGACTTTGTATTTGTCTGAAACGTTCATCATGCAAATGATCAAACAGGATTTTCATGTCATTCCACAGTATTTCAGGTATGAATCATTTGCACTCTCTGTGTGTGTGTGTGTGTGTCTCACTCTTCTGATCTGTAGCTGGTGGATGTTTGTTTTTAAAATAAAATATTTATGTACATCTTTAAAGACGTCTCATTTTGATAAACCTGCCTCTTTAAGGTTAAATCTGTGTTCCAAATGTAAACAGAAGGCTGTCACCATCTTTTACACAGCAGGTAAATAAAACCTATACTTCTAATTATGGAGGGATTACTGAACAGGCCTAGCGGCACAAGCACGTGGGCCCAAAGTGTCAGTAGGCCTCTAAAAATGGAATATATTACTCATTACTCTTTTCAGTAATTCACTACGCTACTCGTTAAATTACTTTAACATAACACTCCATAAAATTAGTACCTGCATATCTCCCCAAAATTCAGATGTGTGCCCCTGTGTGAATGTCAGGGTGATCAGCGTTAAGTGTAACTAATGCTACATAGCTTCTATTTACCTTTACCTTTCTGTTGCCTGTGACCGGTATTTTCCCAGGGCTGTGCCCCAAAGATGGAGAGTCACTCATGGAGCAACATATCCAACCACAAGCTTCATCACTTCTTTGCAGCTGCAGCTGTACACAATTAAAATCCACTTTTGGTTGTTTAGCCAGTGTAGCAATACAGCGCTGACCTCTGCAGCCGAGGAGGGCTTACCTTTGGTGGGGTGTATTTCCTGGAGTTTCACGCTGTTGTGCTGTCGGTCGTAATAGCCAAGGTGTTTCAGACTGAAGGTTTGAGGATGTGTTTTTTGAAGTGTAAAGTATTTTAGTTTGGCTTCCTGCAGCGACAGTGTTCTTGTCAACTTTCCTCCCGGCAAAACCAATGTAATGGAAATATTTCCATACGTTTAGGTTGGTTTTTCCAGCTAGCTTGGTGCTTTATGATGTGCAGGCACAACACAACAATTATTAAAATGAATCCACTGATGTGATTGTTGTATTTCAAGTCAGTAATGATGTGATTTAAAAAAAAAAGTAACGTAAGGAATTGTTTGGTTTTGGAGTAACTGTAATATTATTACTGAAATTTCATTAGTAATTAGTTACCTTTTCCAGTAACGAGTAGTCTAATATTATTACTGTAATGCATTACTGCCCAACGCTGCTCAAAAGAGACTCAAAGTTGCCACAAAAAAATGCAAACTAACTGCGGAGAGACAAAACAACTACAAAAATAATTCAAAGAGACACAAAACAATTTAAACAGACACCAAATTACCTAAAAGAAACACAAAACACAAACAAATGCTTTATGGCTGCAAAAAGATTCAAAAAAGGAGGTAAAACTACAGAGTCTGTGTGTCTCCTGTGTGGTGGGGTGGTGGGGCCTTTTGCACGTCTGTGCCCAGGTGCCCACTGTCTCATAATCCGCCCCTGCTGCTGAGACAGACACAAAATAATAATATTTCCTGTTAAAAACACAGACTGGTTCCTCCTTTAAAGGAATAATAACATGATGGATATTAGACGCTGTTAATCTCTTATTGAAGCCTCATTGTTACCATGTACTGTATGTGCGGTCAGGTGACGTCACTGACACAGTTGCCAGCAGCAAATCTGTGCTGAGAGCTGCGCAGCCGCGCTGCGCATCCGTCGGCTGAGGTGGACAGTGAGCGCAGCCATTTCTCTGCCCCTCATGAAAAACATCCAGGGGGGGAGTGACGTTTGTCCATCACGCACATAACTACCCCGACGTGCGGGAGTCATGACGTGGGCAGCACATACCGAGGCTCAACTCATCACCGACTGAGATCCGCGCGTTCCAAACTTTCTCCCAATCCAACGCCTGCGCAGACAAACCGGGCTCTGTCTCCTCCATTAGGCTCATGCTGTGCCTCTGTGTCAGCCATGGAGGGGAATGTGCACGGAGACTGCAGCGACGTGGCGGTGATGCACGTGAAAACTGAGGCGGTCGATGAGAATCCATCTGCGCTGGTTTTGGGCAGTCAGGAGTCGCCTGCGCCCTGCGGAGATACCGCATGCAGAGGAAGAGGAGGAGGAGGAGGAGGAGGAGGAGGAGGGGATCAGACTGCAGAGGAGCTGGCTGACACGACAACTACTCCTGTGCTGCTGTGTGAGTGCAGACATCAGCTCGTTTATCTCTCAATCACCTTTTTCTTTATTGTGCAAAATAAATTAAGATTAAAAATTTCAAATAATCTTTTAACATCTTTTTTAAAATTCTTCATCATGATGACATGAATGTGTCTATTATGTGTGTCACCATCAGATCCAGTGAGCACAGACCGCTTCTTCACCACAGCAGGGGATGGAAAGACTTACCTGAAGATAGCTCCAGGTGAGTTCATCAGTGTGTGAGAGGGGGTCATACTTTTACTGCTGTGATTGTTGTCGGTGTGACTTCTGTCATCACAGTGATTTAAAACACACACTCTAGAGCATGCACACACCTGTACAGGAGAGGAACACTCACACACATGACCTTTGATGTGTTAACATGCCTGTTAATGCTGACAGACTTCAAAAAAACAAAAATACCATACCTGGCTAAAATTTATACAAATATATATATAAAGAGATTTTTTCTTAATTAATCTCACCCTCTCCTGGTTTATGGCTGTTTTCAGAACCCAAAATGTTCTGTATCGGAGTTCCAAATATAATGTTGATAATAAAAATGATGCATTTCCATCGTATGTCATGTTAAAGCATTCCATATCTCCATAACATTAAATATCCAAAATCATTTAAGGTATTTTCTGGGACTCTTGAGCCCCGTTTCCACCAAACAAACAACATTTTCTTAACAAAGAGATTGTGTTGCCGTGAGTCTCTCTCCATTGAATATTTAAAAAGAGCTGGTTTGTGCATGTAGTCCTTCTCAGGTTGGGAGAAAACACGTGGATTTGGGAGGCATGCTTTCTACAAAAATTCCCGAAATGACACCATTTATCATCAGAAACTGTAAAAACATAAATTATCTTTGGATTTTCAAATTTGCGACCGTCCTTGAACACATCACGTGCGACAAATATCAAATTATATTTCGTCTAAATAACTTGTATGACTCATTTAAAATTTGGTGCACCAACTAACCACCAGAGTCTTTTTTCAACTCCAGGATTTCATCTTTTTGACACTGACAGGCTCAGATTGTTATTTTTAGTGTTTGGCAACATGATGGAAAGGATCCCCACAGAGATAGAGCTTTTCACTGAAGAGTAAGATCCTTTTAGTTTAACCAGAAACACCCCGAAATCATCATCAAACCCACCAGACTCCATTTAAATACTTTCTTTTAAGTCAACAGAAACAAAAAATAAAACTCACAAAAGCCATCTTGGTTCATCTTTCCACTGCTCCAACAATCACCAACTCTGGTTTGGTTGAAACCCTTAATTCACCCAGTTGGATACGGAAAACATGCTGCCTCTATACACACTAAAATTACTGTTTATTTACATGGAGTCTGGTGGGTCTGGTGATAGAAATTTGGGGGCTGTTCCTGGTTAAACAAAAAGGATCTTACTCTTTCACAAAAAGGTCTATCTCTGTAGGGATCCTTTCCATAATGTTAGACACTTGGAGTAACAATCTGAGCCTGTCAGTGACAAAAACAAGCACTTTGATTGGACGTAAATGAAACATGCCCCAAGTGGTTACATTGCAGCCTGTTTCGCCGCTGCTGGCTGAAGCCCTCTCATTCAATACTGGACCAGTTTAAAAAGCTGTTGTTCCCATTACTCACTAAGACAAAAGAACATGGGAAAATAGAATCCAGGTTGGAAAATGCTGAACTTACCCTTTCGCTCATAATGAAAAGCTGGTCGAGTAAACACATTTTCAGGGTTTTAAAATATATCTCCCACACACATTTACATATGAAGCAACCCCACAGTTTGAAAAGGAAATCTAAATCACCTGTGTCCTCTCTCAGCTTCAGCGATGCCACCTGCTCCTTCAGAGAAGACGCTTCCCTCCGGCTCTGATTTCTCCTCCAAAGCCGTTTTGTGTCTGATAGAGGCGGTCGGGCGCCGCTGGGGCCTCTACGAGACTCGAGAACGCTCACAGCTCTTTCAGAGCGTCCAGGAGGAGATGGCCTCCAAGGGGCACGTGCTTCCTGTCGAAAAGATACGCCGCAAGTGGAACAACCTCATTGTCACATACAAGAGGGTTAAAGACCGCAGCCGGGAGACGGGGCACGCCAAAACATCCTGGGAGTTCTTCGATGTAAGTGTTTCCTTTCAGCACTCTATTTCCTCACAGGGAAAATTTCCCCCAAGGTTGGATCAAATATTAAAATGTCTTTAAAAAATCATCAGACACTTCTTATAGTTTATAAATAATTTTGGGGCTAATTTGGACTTGCAGTTGGCTCAGGAAATGGAACTGGATCAGGTCTGAGTTCTGACCTAGAAACAAGGTACCAACACCAAACAAGCGCAAGCTAAAGTTTCATACTGAAAGTTAATATTAATCAGAAGACACATCCCACTGGCTGACAATTACTTTCTACTTCAGGGTCTCCATCCCATTTGGCAAAGTCCCTTGAATGTTCTCGCATGGTCTGCCCGTCTATACGCCGTATACAGTATACAGAGTCTTTACAGTTCTAGAAACGTGAATATGTCTCTCAGCTTTGCCAGGCACATTCCACCTCAACAACCTGGCCACCAGAAGAAAACGTTGGCATTGTATTTTTCTGCAAACCACAGATATGTTACATTTGTACATCTTATCAATGTTTCCAAAGTGACGTAGTTCTGATTGCATTGTCATCAGGAGGTGGAGGGAATAATGGATGGTTTGAGACCTAGGCGAGACGGCTGCCAAGCTGCAGACCAATGTTCAAGACCAACAAACAACAAAACGGTTGTGTTTTAGCAACCCATTGCGGCATTTCCAGAGGCGATTGTGCCACCAAATATGGGCATTTTAAACCAAAACATGATCCTTATCTACCCATAACTAAAGATCAATTGTAGACACCCCTTGCCCCTTCCACTTAGCCCTACCCCTTTGTTCTACCCACACATACCCCTTCATTTTGCATGTTCATGTCTAGGGGTAGAGTGTTCAGAGTCCTGTTGGACTAGAGGAGTAGGGCGAAGTGTTGGGGCTACATGGCCCTGCAAGCAGAGGTGTTTCAGAGGCACACTTTAAACTGAGGGTTACAAGAATTCATTGGCAATATGGCGTCACAAGCAACAAAAAAATCCACATAAATGTTAATTTTTTTGTTAGTACAGATTTAAAAATTCTGACGACCTGCGTATTGTCTTAGTGTAACGTTGTTTCAATGTATTGCGGTCCTTTTCTTCATAACAAACATTACCAAAAAAAACAGCTAGTATGCCGATGTCTTGGTAGATAACTGGCTAGCTAGCTGTCGTCCCAGTGAATTAAACAGTGTTCACAGCTCCACCTTTTAGTACCAGATCTGTGTGCTAGGTACCCCAACAGAGGGGGGACCAAACATGGGGACGGTACCGAACGATTCCATTGGTACCATCCACAACTTTTCACAATGGAAACTGAAAAATAAATGTGTCCTGAACTGAACCGGACTGCCTGGTGGATACAAGGCTCATAGTGCTGTGGTAAGAACGATAGTCTCTGCGTCTAACAAGCTCGCAGGGCAGAGTATACTCTTACAAAATCAAAACCTGATCTCCTGATCTGATCACAAATAACTTGAGTTGTTTATTTCCTCTCTCCATCTCTTTATGTCTCTATAGTTGATGGACGCCACACTCTGTGACACTGTTGGCACTCAGATCGTCAGCAACAAAAGAAACAAAGGTGGCAACACTGTTTCCACGCTGCCCGGTCCTTTGGCAAAGATCGCTGCAAAACCACAGGTTCCGCAGCCCACCACCATCATCCGCCCGAATGGGGACTTTACTTCGACTGGTGGTGTGGACTCAGCGGGTCAGGGAGCCATCAGCAGTCAAATCATCAGTAGCGTTGCTGCCATTACCTCAGTGACTACAGCCACCATTAGCCCAACAAATGCTCCAGAGCTCAAGCCCCTGATCGTCCTCAACAGTGACATTGTTACAACCAGCATTCATCCAGCCACCATTGTGCCATCTCCATCTTTTATCTCCTCGCCTTGTTTTACAGAGACAGCTTCTACTTCCCCTTCCCTTGGCTCCATTAGCAACGCAGAGCTCAACGCGTCACGCTACATAGGCCGTAAAGCTCAATCATTCCCATCAGGCGTCATACCCTTCCGGCTCAGCAGTGCGCCACTTAGCAACAATCAGAATCTCCTCGGCCTCTCCTCCTCTTTCCCCCATACTTCCTCCTGTCTCACTTCTTCTATCACCACCTCCTTACCTGCAGCAACCATGTCAGGAACTGAGGGCCAGAACCAGAAAGGAAATGAGGAGCAAACAAGCACAACTTTGTTCCAGGAGATTCTGAAGCGACAGGAGGAGCAGGCCTACCTGGACCGAGTGGCTCGCCGCAGGGTGGAAGCCAGAGAGAAGAGGCGCGAGAGGAGGGAGGTGCGGATGGCAGAGTCCCTCGGCAGGATAGCCACAGCACTGGAGCTGCTCTCCTCCAAACAGGACACAGTCATTGCCCTCCTGCAGAGACTGGCTGATCGGAAGTGATGAAGGGTGAAAGCAGGGACTCTGTAATTCTGAGACCACACATATGAAAACTTCTTAACACTCCTACCATGCAATTACCCAGAGTTCCATAATGCTACTGAAAAGGGTTTTACTCTCCTGATTTTGATGTAAATAAAATTCTAAAAAATCATGTAAGCTGCTCACTTTTCTAAAGGTAAGTTTGGTATTTTTAAACCTGGAACAACCATTTATTAAACTGGTCCAGGTCTGGGCGAGAGTGCTTCAGCTGGCAGCCGCAAAACCGGCTGCAATGTAACCACTCGGGGCATATTTGCACCATCAATTGACTTCCACTAAAAGCGCTTGTTTTTGCCTATTACAGGCTCGGATTGTTAGTCCAGGTGTCTGACAACTTATGGAAAGGATCCCGACAGAGATAGACTTTTCTGTCAAAGAGTAAGATCATTTTTCTTTAATCAGAAACAGCCCCAAAATGGCCAGCACCAGTTCAACCAGACTCCATTTAAAAAAAAACAGTAATTTTAGCATGTACAGAGGCAGCATATTTTCATTTCTAACTGGGTGAATTAAGGGCTTATTTCAACCAAACCAGAGTTAATGATTATTGGAACTGTGGAAAGACAAACCAAAATGTTTTTGTGAGTTTTATTTTGTTTCTGTTGACTTTGAATAAAGTGTATGTTTTACGATGATAGAATTATAGCATTTTTACATGGAGTCTGGTGGCTTTGGTAGTTGCTATTTTGGGGCTGTTTCTGGTTAAACAAAAAGGATCTTACTCTTTAACAAAAAGGTCTGTCTCTGTAGGGATCCTTTGCATAAGTTGTCAGACACCTATGATTATAACCTGAGCCTGTCAGTGGCAAAAACAAGCATTTGTAGTGGACATAAATTGACAGTGCGCGGCTCAGACCAGGGTCCGGCAACAACACAGCTGTGCTCCATTGACTCTAATGCAGTGGTGTCAGATTTCCTTCATTTTCAGGCTGGTTTTGTGGATTTGGAGCCAAATGTTGTGCCTGGGACACGTTGTGTATTAATGATACTTGTTACCTGGAGAGGTTGGAAAAAGATATACGTTTCTTCCCTGTTCCAAAACCAAAATCAGACCCTGAAAAGTGTAGGTTTACACTGTGATCTGTAGCCTGTAGTTCGGCTTTAGCTTCTAACTATCTTTGTCTTTTTAACCTGTTGTTGCTGCTGAGTCAGTTTGACATCCTGGATATATTGGCTACACCCTGGCTTAGTGAAAGGTCAGTTGTCACTCAGAGTGCCAATGCAAACTTTGGTTTTATAATAACTGCTATGAAAGGAGGGCATGGTAGTTTGAGAGTACAGTCACTCCCCCAAAGCTCCCAGACAGCGGACCACCTATAATAATATCATAAACATCTCGAGTCATACTTTGTTGTGTGGTTGGTGTCATATGTCATGAATGGTCACAGGACTTTTATTATGGGTCCTTGAAAAGCTAAGGAGAAGTTTTGACTTTCTGTCCATGAAAACCCATGGGAACCCTGGGGTATCATCCTAAATTACATTTTAATACAAAAAGGGAATTTTGTACTTAAAAGTTAAAAACATTAAAGATACCCACTTGATTTGTGTAATACCAACTTGCAAAGCCTCATATTAGCTTCAGTTGAACTCTGTTGAAACAATAAATGTATCCCCATGTGAGTATTGTTTTAAGACAGATGTGAAGGGATGTCCTTCAAGGTGAAAGCTGTGGTCCTGCCTGCTCTAGAAACCGAACCCACTGACTGTGGATCTCCCAAAGGATTTCCTCACATAACTCAATCAGGACGTCTTTGAAATACCGGTAAGTACAATATGTTGCCCACTAGATGGCGCCATTCGTCTATTTCTTTTTGGTCAGCTGACGTTTACAAACTAGTGCAGACACATTGGATTTAAATATTTCCTGTTTTCTTTGGCTGACCCTTCACAAATAATCAAAGGTTGTTTCATGGTCAAACTAACACATGCATGGAGAATACAGCATGTGACTTTCATTGGTTTCCATAAGCTAACTAATACATTTTCACTATGAATGCTCCATAAGTTTTACTGCACATTATGCCAGACCTTTATGCTGACAGTCTTTTTCCAGGAAAACATTTCTCAGATCCTTGAACGTGTAAACTGCTGGGCCAGTGTCCCGCCTTTGTTACTGCATTCTTTCACTTTCCATTTCACTCGGCAGCAGCAGAGAGAAAGCTGAAGAGTGGACTGATCCACACAGAGAAACTTTGTAAGAACTCTGAGACTTCTTAGAAACAGCTCCGTTGCCCAGAAGCTGCTGTAAACACTGACATACAGACATGAAAGTTGGCAGCGCGGGTGAAAACAACCCTAACAACATGCCTGGTGAGAAGGAAGATCAAGGGGAAGGTGATTATGAAAATGTACTCTGAATTCTCTGTTCTCTCGGTCTCTCTCTGTTTTCAGCTGCTCATAAAGACAAATGGTTTGAAATGAACTTTATTTGCATTTATTAACATTTTATGGGGAAAACCCATCACAGGAGTTTATAGTCACATGTCTAATGCTTAAGCAAACTGTTTCCTGTAAGTTGAGCAGGCGCAGGCATGTCTAAAAAAGGAGTAGGTGACAACGTGGGGCTAGTTTAGTTAAGTTTCACTTTGCAGCAAAAAAAAGTTCTAGCACTTTGTTTGCTCTTGTTCTTCTGCTTTTCTTTTTGTGTCTAAAAATGGCTAAGAAAATAATGTCAGTTCTGTATGATCACAGTGAGTGTGCAGTTATTGCATTTTAACCCTGTGATATACACGTGGGACGCTCCTCTGTAAGTGGGTTAACACTGATCCTTTTTAGAATCCTTGTATTTAAGTTTCACATAGAGTTTTTTGAAAGTTTGTAAAGTTTATGCATAATTTTTAATACGTTTTTAAAGGAAATGAGCAATAAACAAACTACTTATTTCTAGATTTGTGGACTTGAGTCACAAACTTAATGACTCAAATCTAAAAAGACCTGCAACTCGATAGAGCTAAACATCAGTGACTCATTACTGAGCTTGAACCTTTTGACTTGAAAATACTTGTTACCTTCCCACAAGCCCAAAGATTTAAAAGTATGCGCCAGGAATCAATTAGTTTCCCTTCATTTCCTGAATCAACTCACATAAAGACTTATCAACCCCAGCAAATTGACACTTATTTCCCTAGACCCACTTATTTCAAACTAATCCGACAGTATCCACTCAAGTTGCAGAGAACAATGAAGAACAAACACTATGTTACTGAGCGCTAGTTGTAAAAACAATAGATACTTTTGCTCACACACAGAAACTACGCAGTGGTCAGTAAAGCGTTGCGGTACACAAAACATGCGAGTTGGAAAGTACAGAGACGTAACAACTTCTAACTTTGACATTTTAAGTTGCACAAAGATTGATAAGCTGAGGCTAATGTTAACACAGTTAGCAAGCTAATGTTTAGCCAGCATCAGCTTAACAGCTAAGAAACTAATCAACAAACTTGTTTTAAGAAATAAATGCAAATTTCAAAAAGCATTCAGGATTTTTTAATTTAATACTGTTATGACATTTGTCGAAGGGCGTGTTTGTTTAGGACTTGAAACTTGACTTCAGTCGACTTGGGACTTTACTTTGGACTTGCAAAATGATGACAGTCTTTGCACTCAGGCCCCAAGTCAAGACTGACAAGTCACAACTCAAGTCTTAAGTCCTAAACTTTGAGTTCCGATTCCTAGTCAAGTCATAACAAGCTCTGCACCAAACATAATGCCATTTTAACATCAGAGTAATAATATATTAAATTAACAGAAATTAAAAATGTTTAGTTTGTCCTCTGAGTTTGAACCAATCCAACGGCATCCACTTAAGTTGCAGAGAACAATGAAGAACTAAGGTTATGTTACGCAGTGCTAGTTGGAAAAAATTATACCACAGATAATTTTGCTTATACAAAAACTATGCAGTGGTCAACAAAGAGTTGCAGTACACAAAACGTGGGAGTTTAAAATGATCATTACAATTGCCAATTAACTTTGACATTTTAAGTTGCACAAAGATTGGTAAGCTGAGGCTAATATTACACAGTTAGCAAGCTAATGTTTAGCTAACATTAGCTTAACTTAACTTAGCTGAGAAAATAATTAAACTTGTGTTAACACATAAATGCAAAATCTAAAAAGCATTCAAGAGTTTTAATTTAATACTGTCATGACATTTGTTGAAGGGCATGTTTGTTTAAGACGCAAAAGTCAGAGTTTAGGACTTTGGACTTGACTTGGGACTTATCAGTTGGCTTGGGACTTTACTTTGGACTTGCAAAATGACATTCTCGGAACCCATCGGCTGTATTCGGCGTCTGACTTCCAGCAGACGGCGATACAGCCTCTGGGGGCAGACCCCCGATTTTTTGGCATTCCGGTTTGATTTGGGCGGAGGAGGCGAATTTCCGTTTCCGACATATAAGTAAATATGCTGAACCATTGCGATGGATTCAGAGTTTGCAGTGACGCCAATTATGTTCCGCCTCGTTAGTTCACCGCACGGACCGTTTAACCTGGCAACAACTGCAGCCAGCTCAAATGTGATTGGTCAATATCACGCGGACTACAAACAGCCTACAACCGGAAACCAGGGCTCTTCCGCTCTTCTTCCGGAGGCAAGATCTCCGGGGTTTGCCTACAGACTCTACATTCACTGAATGTAGAGTCTGTATATAGAGACTAGCAAAAGGATGACAGTCTTTGCACTCAGGCCCCAAGTCAAGGCCCAAGTCAAAACTCACCAGTCCCATCTCAAGTCCAAAGTCCTAAATTTTGGGTCTCAAGTCCTAATTAAGTCATAACACGTTCTTGACCAAATATAATGCCATTTTAACATCAGAGTTATAATATATTAATTTCACAGAAATCATGAATAATTTTTAAAATATATATGTAAACATATTTTTGTTAAAGCAAGTTTGTTAAAAAGTTACTTAGCTGTTAAGCTAATGTTAGCTAAGTATTAGCTTGCTAAATATGTTATCATGAGCCTCATTCTTTGTGCAACTCCAAAGCTGGAAGTTGTTGCGCCTCTCTCTGTAATTTTTGACCCACACATTTTGGATACTAAAGTTAATTTTTTGTTGACCACCGCATTGTTTTGTACACAAACCAAATTATCTTTGGTATCATTTTATCCAGCCAGTGCTCAGTAACTTAACTTCTTTATGGTTCTCTGCTGCACCTCACTTTGTTGCTGTTGGATTGGTTCAAACAAAGTTGATCATCATTTCCGGAATTAAGTGTCGACTTCCATTTTAATGCGAGTTGACTGAGGAAAGGAAAGGAAAATAATTGCCTCGTGGCACAGTTTTTAAATATCATACTTTCCAGTCCTTTTGCTTTGGGGTAGGTATCAAGTATTTTCAAGTCCAAGTCCAAGGGTAGTCATTGGTGTCTTTTTTGAGTTTGTCGAGGATAGTCATCATATTTGTGACTTGAATCTGAATTAAGTCCAGTTCATTAACTCATGTCCACACCTCTGGTATTTGCCTCTAAAATCGAGTATGCGTTAAACTAAAGTGTTCACCATCAAACATACAAAATCGAAGAAAATAAGAGAAATGAGAGCAACAGTGATCAAGGCAAGATCAGCATTTACTTGTGTTTAATTGTTTAGTAAGATGTTTCCTATTTGTTGAATTCACAGAGCCCTTGAGGATCATGCTTCTAGGGAAGAGCGGGGTAGGCAAGAGCTCGAGTGGGAACACCATCCTCGGGCGACAGGCGTTCGTCTCAGACATGAGGCTGGAGAGAGTCACTAAATACTGTGAAAAGGAATGTGGGATCGTTAAGGATGTGCCCGTCTCTATCACTGGGACACTGAGCGATGTGCCCGTTGCTGTGATCGACACACCCGGCTTTTTTGAGACAGACCGCAACAAGGAGGTGATTGTGCGAGATATTCTCAAGTGTGTCAAACTCCTGGAACAAGGACCTCACGTCTTTGTGTTAGTGTACCCCATCGGAAGGATGACTCAGGAAGACCAAGATACCAACAAGCTGATCGAAGCAATGTTTGGCCCGAGAGTGTGGGACTACACCATCGTGCTGTTCACCCATGGCGATCGTTTGGAGGGAAAAACCATAAACGATGTGATCACAAAGAGTGAAGTCAACCTCCGCAACTTCATACGCAAATGCACCGGTGGCTTCCATGTCTTCAACAACAAGGACCTGCAGGACCAGGACCAGGTGACGAGCTTCGTGGCAAAGATCCAGACCCTGATGGCCCTGAATGGAGGGGGTCATTACAAAACGGCCCTGTATCCCAAACCGGAGAGGATGATTAGGGAGAAACAGTTGAGCATCTTGGCGGAGAAAAATAAAGAAATCACCGACAGGGAGGAAAAGCTGCCAAATCGTTTCAAGGATGAAGAGCTGGAGATGGAGAAGAAGAAGCTGTGGAGGAGAGAGGAGGACAAAGCAAGAGAGGCCGCAGAGCATTACATCTCCAACAGCTCCTTAATTCGGGAAATCATCTTCATACTGGTAGCAATAGCAGGGATCTGTTTTATTCGTAACACACCGTCTGTGTGTTTTCTGATAGGAGTTGCAGTTGTTATTTTGATTTTTTTCAGGGAGTCTATTCTTAATCTGTCTATTTCAGGAGAAAACACATGGCTTCGTAAGAAAAATCAGTAAGTGTAGTCTGAGATATTGACACATTGTTAAGCCCGGGTCAGACCAAAGATTTGCAATGAGACAAAACTGTTTTACATCGCAGACAGAAGTTGCAGCGGGGTGAACTGACCGGTCTCAGCTCAGCTCAAGCCGGCTGATGGTGTCACCTGTGACTCAGCTTGTTGAGTCACCAGTCGGCTTGTAGTGAAGTCAGCTGGTCAAGTCAACTTGAAAGCAGACGTTCACTTCTTGTGGCATTTTCTGACACCAGCCTTCTGTCCCCGCTGAGCCCAAGTCCATCTCATTTACATCCCTGCAGCTGTTGGCACGTACAGGCTCATGCTGTTTTCGAAAAGCTTTCGGATACGGATGACACGAAGCAGTGCCATTGGAGATAGTGGAGGCCGTGTAGCATAGTTCAAGCAACGTACGACCGCAGGAGACGGCGAAGGCATTAAAAAAATGGCAGAACAAAATATTTAAGGGCCTTGCAGTCCACCATCATAGAAAACACTGCCTCCATAAAAAGGTACATTAGTATGACCTCCTCCATTGTTGCCTCGTTGCAGACGAGTTCCAACTTGTCTTGGCGTGAATCTTTGGTCTGAACTGAGTTTTAAGAATGACTCATCTACATCCGTATTGCTCAAGTCTATAATGGATGTTCAATTGGTGTAATGGATTTTATTCCAAACAATCCGTTTGATAAAAATGTTTTTGTAATTGCAACAGTTTATAATTCGAAAACAGAAGAGCGTGTTTGTTTTTATAGCTTTCTTACTCGCTTTAATCCACTCGCACATGACGCAACTGTGAAAATAGCAAGAAAAATATATTGTGTATCAAGTGATTCAGTGTTTTCTTATCAATAAATGTCATTAATAAAATAAATGAATTTCTCAAGCAGTTAATCTGTGTATGTTATTATTATTTTGTCGTGTGCATGGGGCCTTCACCGTCAGCTGAACCTCATGTGGTGATGAGTGTGTGCTGCTCAGAGTTTCAGTTTCTTTTCCTCTGTTGAGGGGCAGATGAGGTAAGAACTGCTTTTTTTAATTCTGTCAGCAGTTAGTCTGGTGATTCTGAACCAAGGTGAAGTTGTTTATATAGTTTGATGTAGCCTGCTGCAGTTTTATGAAACAAGTATGCATAGAATTGTGTCTCCCTCTCTAAGCAGGTTTTGATCAGATAGTAGGCCTAGAGCATCTGCTTCTTCAAAAACAAATGAGTCATGTACAGCTTGGCATGAATTAGTCACTCTTTCCCAAATTCAAAAACTAGAGTGCTAAAACTCAAATTTGTGATGTCACAGGGTATAAAGTCTGGAGCTGCTCCATAGACAGTGAATGGTGAGAGATGTTCTAGATGACACTGAGAGCAGCCACGGGATACACCTTAGTTTATGGGGACATTATTAGTTTCAGACCTGAAAACCCTACAACAGAATTAGAGCTCCCTTGGGTAGAAAAAGAAAACAAACATACTGTGGGTCAATAAAAATCAGTGTTCTATTCATTGTCCAGGGCGCAGCTCCGGACTTTATACCCTATGACATCACAAGTTTGAGACTAACTTACCACAGACATGCAGAGGGCTGCGCCACCTGTCCTACATAGTCGCAAGACACATAGATGTTGTAGTTGTTTAGTGTCTCTTTGTGGTTGTTTTGTATCCTGTTGGTCATTTGACTCTCCTTGTAGATGCTTTGGTTCTTTGTTCTCATTTTCAGTCTCCTTGTTGTCACTGAGTCTCTTTGTAGTCATTTTGAGTCTCCTTGTAGTCACTGAGTCTCCTTGTAGTCATTTTGAGTCTCCTTGTAGTCTTTTTGAGTCTCCTTGTAGTCACTGAGTCTCCTTGTAGTCTTTTTGAGTCTCCTTGTTGTCACTGAGTCTCCTTGTAGTCTTTTTGAGTCTCCTTGTAGTCACTGAGTCTCCTTGTAGTCATTTTGAGTCTCCTTGTAGTCTTTTTGAGTCTCCTTGTAGTCACTGAGTCTCCTTGTAGTCATTTTGAGTCTCCTTGTAGTCTTTTTGAGTCTCCTTGTTGTCACTGAGTCTCCTTGTAGTCTTTTTGAGTCTCCTTGTTGTCACTGAGTCTCCTTGTAGTCTTTTTGAGTCTCCTTATAGTCACTTTGAGTCTCCTTGTAGTCATTTTGAGTCTCCTTATAGTCACTTTGAGTCTCCTTGTAGTCACTGAGTCTCCTTGTAGTCTTTTTGAGTCTTCTTGTTGTCACTGAGTCTCCTTGTAGTTACTGAGTCTCCTTGTAGTCTTTTTGAGTCTCCTTGTAGTCACTGAGTCTCTTTGTAGTCATTTTGAATCTCCTTATAGTCACTTTGAGTCTCCTTGTAGTCACTGAGTCTCCTTGTAGTCACTGAGTCTCCTTGTGGTCTTTTTGAGTCTCCTTGTTGTCACTGAGTCTCCTTGTAGTCTTTTTGAGTCTCCTTGTAGTCACTGAGTCTCTTTGTAGTCATTTTGAGTCTCCTTATAGTTACTTTGAGTCTCCTTGTAGTTGCTTTGCATTTCTTTGTAGTCACTGAGTCTCTTTGTAGTCATTTTGAGTCTCCTTGTAGTCATTTTGAGTCTCCTTGTAGTCACTGAGTCTCCTTGTAGTCACTGAGTCTCCTTGTAGTCTTTTGGAGTCTCCTTGTAGTCACTGAGTCTCCTTGTAGTCTTTTTGAGTCTCTTTGTAGTCACTGAGTCTCCTTGTAGTCTTTTTGAGTCTCTTTGTAGTCACTGAGTCTCTTTGAGGTCATTTTGTGTCCCTTCATAGCTGATTAAGTCTCTTTGTGGTCATTTTGAGTTCTCATTTGTCCACTCTACTGCATGCATTGATGTAAAGAAACCTCTTGAAAATGTAGTTATATTGACGTCCTCTGGGATGATTTTGTATTTAACTGGCTGACGGCTGATTTACATTTATTAGTATAGATATCTTGGTAAAAATGTTCTTAGCTCTCATGCATTAACCCAAAAACTAAACTTAAATGTGAATCTTTACAATGTAATTTTTTTCATGATAAAATGAATTTCCTCTTGTAATGAAATCTGTGTTCTTTGTTAGGCTTCTGCTGATGTGTGCAGATTGAAACAGAAGTTTTATTTGTGCACGTGAACAGAAAACTCAGTCATCAGTCTGACATTTAGCCTTTTAGTTAGAAGGACACCATATTTATATTTGCAAGAAGACTCCAACAGTATTTGTAATCAGCCACGTTTGCATTCACCAGTCAAAAATAGAACACATCCTTATTTTGTACATTTGTATTTACACTTCAGTCACAGCAGTGAGTGTGAAACATTTGTTACAACCACAGCCACTATTCTGTCATGTCTTCCTCCTCTTCATCATCATCTTCATCAAAATATTTATCCTCTGCATCTCTGCTGACTATGTCCAAGTTGTCGTAGTCTGGATTCTCGTCCACCTCACTGTAATAGACACACAAACAAACACAAGGTAATGACGAAGATTTAGACCCAGACTATGAACTGCCTGCTGACCTGCTAGCCAAGGCTCAGTGAGTGAGAGAAATGTTTGACGAAGAGGAGGAGGATTTCAGTGTGTCTGCCGGTTTCCAAGATGACTGGAAAATGGGCAATTATCATCCACTCCGAAAGAGCCAGGTTTTAGGAGGATGTTTTCAAACAATGCTTAGGTTTTAGAGTTGTTTGTGGTCTGTTACACCACACACTGTTTAATGTCTGTGTAACAAAAATGCAGCCTTTATATTGTATGAATGCCAACTGAGTGGCAGTGTGACTGACCTGTAGTTGAAATCCTTGTCTTTGCCATCTAGGAAGCGCTGATGCATCTGACTGATGAACTCTTCCTTGAGCAAAGCCTTCTCCTCTGCAGTGGGCTCCCATTCTTTCTGCTGGACAGTGTTATCTACAGCAGGAACAAGGAGACAGATCATAAAGTAATGGACATTTACTCCATGACGTCACCTGTTAGTTTGAGGACTCAGGTTTTTTAAGCCTCGAGTTTGACCTTTTGATCGTCACCATCTTGGATCTCTGGAGCCAGAAGTAATTTTTCGGCCCGACAAAGTGGAGTTGTGGGGGAAATGGGGGTCTGTGTCGTTTGACTCCCTTTTGGAGCCAGGCTCAGGTGGCCATTTGAGGAACTGCAGTTTTTGACACTCCCACATTGGATTAATATCAGTCCCAGAGGTTGCTGCTTCAGAGAGACACAAAATGACTAATGGAGACAGAGAAAAAAGGAGAATCCATCCGTCCATTTTCATCCACTTATCTGGGGCCGGGTCGGGGGGGCAGCAGGCCAAGCAAAGCACCCCAGACGTCCCTCTCCCCAGCAATGCTTCCCAGCTCCTCCTGGGGGACCCCAAGGCGTTCCCAGGCCAGACGAGATATGTAATCCCTCCAGTGTGTTCTGGGTCTGCCCCAGGGCCTCCTACCAGTGGGAACCTGATCAGATGCCCAAACCACCTCAACTGACCCCTTTTGAACTACTCTGAGCTCCAGACACCCAACGGAGGAAACTTATTTCTTCTGCTTGTATCTGTATCTCATTCTTTCGGTCACTACCCAGAGCTCATGACCATAGGTGAGGGTTGGGACGTAGATGGACCAGTAAATCGAAAGCTTTGCTTTCTGGCTCAGCTCCCTCTTCACCACGACAGTTTGGCGCAGCGCCCTCATCACCGCAGAAGCCTCGCCAAACCGCCGATCCATCTCACGCTCCATTCTACCCTCACTTGTGAACAAGACCCTGAGATACTTGAACTCCTTCACTTGAGGCAGTAACTCTCACCCAACCCAGAGGGGGCAATCCACTGAGAATCCAAGGAGAATTCAAGCTGCAAGGGCAGAGAAACAACATTTTATAACTTCAGCCTCTCTCACCTTCGTCGTCATCCTCCTCCTCCTCCAGTGCTCCCTCCTCTCTCTCCTGCTCCTCCTGTAGCCGGTTCTGGATGAGACGCTCCTGGTAGGAGTTGAGGAGGAGGTGGGCGAGCCCTCCTGTGCCTCTCGCCGGTGCCCCTGGTCTCCCCTGTGCATCGTCCAGCATGGCCTCCTGGGAGCGCTCAAACACCTGAAACATTCGTCATTCAGAACTTATTAAAATACTGCCTCAACTGAACTGTTGATTTTGAAATAATCCTGCATCATGCTCTCACCTCCTCATCAGTCAGGTACTGGCCAATATATTGTTCATACAGCAGTGGCTCCCTCATCCTCATCTGCTCCTCACTGAAATACTCACCCTCTAGAGGAGGAGTTACGGCAGAGGGACAAAAGGGATGACACAGTGTGAGGGAAAGAAGTACTTCGCCAGGCGTACAGTACATACAATACAACACTGCCAGTGATTAGTGTAGGGATTGCTGGGGCGGCAGTGAAGTAAAGTAACCAAAACTATCTGCACAATACAAGTGGCAAGTGGAAAATATGTTATGTAAACTGACCTTTTAAAAAGAGAGTGGACACTTTTAGCCCATTCTAACGCAGCTACAGTAAAATTAATTTATCAATATCAATATTTTTTTTGTTTCAGCTGACAAAACAAATCCCCTACCCCTCTGCAGGGCTCTGAGGGCAGCATAGCGGTGGTTTCGAACCCTCGTCCTGTTGGTGCATCCTGCTGCTCGTCTCTGTATCACCTTGCTGTAGTGAGCAGCTCGTGGATCTGAGCTGACGTGGGCAAACGCTGGCAGGTCCTGGGGCTTGAGGCAGGCCTGGCAATGGGGGGAGAGCAGATAACACAACGACAGGAAAAGGTTAGCACAAAAACTATGTTGTCAGTTTGCTAGACACTTTTGCCAAATGATGACTGTGCTGTGCCTCATGATGCATTTTTTAAATTTGTGATATCAGGCTATATAAATAATGTTAACTTTTTAATCATTTATATCAAGCAATTTTAAGTAAAACACAAGAAACATGGACAGACTGATAATATCCTCTTATAAAACTGGTAAAGTCAAACCAGTAACTGTCACTACAGCTCTCTCCACCTGCACGTTAAAGATTAACTATGCAGGATATTCTTAAAAAACATTGTATAATCTCATAAAAGTAATCCCTGTTAATCATCACCCACGAGAAGTGTGTGTCAGTGTATTCATCTGCAGAGATCCTGCCCTCTGCTTGTATTTTCTTACCAGTATTTTCCTCTTATTTGCTGTGTTTGGGATGTTCATAAGCAAACAACTTAAGGAGCTGCGCCTTGTCAAAATAAATCCAAACCTAAATGTCTGGACCATGTGTGACTTTAATTTGAAAGGACAGACACAGGAAGTGTCCACGCTCAGCAGTCAGACAGGAGTCAGGTTAATTTCCAGGGCTGGTACCTGCGGTTATTCCACAGGCTAGTTAATAACATGTCGGGCAGGAAATCCAAAGTGTGGGATCATTTTGAGAAGGTGAAGGACGAACCCAAGGTGATATGTAAACTCATCTTCATTGGTCGACTACAAACATGACGTATCATCTGAAACATGGAAGTAGCTACATGCCCATTAGCCCACAGCGTCATTAACAGGCGGCTCGCTCAGTGTGTGACGTGCACTTGGAGATAAAATATAGGCCTATATTAATGAAGGTTCATTAGTACGGTTTGTATTTCTCTGTAATGTAGCACAGTGTTAACAATGTTACTGATACTTAAGCAATATCACACTCGAGCTCGTGATGTTGTACTGTGATATCGTCACGGCTGTGATTCGGTCATAGGCACGAGGCCGCAGGCACAGCCGTGACGATATACGAGTATAACATCACAAGCTCGAGTGTGATATTGCTTTTATACAACAGTTCAACAGTTAAATAAGCAAGGCTGATTAAGAAATGTTGAAAAATGAGGACAAAATAGATAATTTAAGCATTTTATTTGTCTTCTGCCAACAAAAATAGTTCCCTCAGGACTCCGCTGTCACTGTTGCTATGTAACGCAGTCATGTTGCACCAGGAACTTACTCTTTATACACATTTATCTGCACGTTTCCATTAATTGTGCAGCCGGTGAAATAAGTCTCTGGTGACTGCATGGCGGACTGTCGCTTCACAGGCACAGCCGACTCTGCCTTCTGATCTGACAGTATGTTGCTTTTCTCCAAGTCATTGAGCTCCGCTGATGAAACACTGACAAACCTGTCTGTGTGCTCAGATGGATTCAGCTTCTCCTCTCCCTCATCTTCCTCTGATGACCATTCATAGTTCAATTCAAAACTTATTTTAGGAAATAAATCCATATTTTTGGCTGTTTGACAGTGGATGAATTAATTAGCCTACAACGCAACTGCTGACCAAACTGACACTAACCGTCAGTTTTGATTTGATTGTTGATTGTAATCAGCTGTGAGGCGGAGTGATACATACACAGTGAAATAACCGTGATGTTGTACTCCAATATCATCACGGTTTTACCGTCTCTTGACCAATCAGATTGCAGGGCCGGAACTAACTGTTGTATAATATTCTTTCTCACACCTTCAACTCTATATCATTTAATCATTACATTAATATCCTCAGAAGATGATCACTAACATTAGGTAGGGAAAAAGCACATATATCGATAACTCTATTGGTTATTTGTCAAATAAGTTGTTACATATCGGCATAACATATATCGGCAGAAAGTCTAATATCGTGCTACCAGCCTATATAAAGTCCCCTTTCACACACACACACACACATTCACATTTGTTGAGCCGTGCACACGTACATGGTACCTCTCCAGGAACACCAGGGGTCTGCTCCTGTACTGCTGCAGCAGCTCCTCTCTGCGCTCCTTCAGGCTCAGCTCAGCCTCTCCTTGCTGCTGGCTCTTCACCAGGCTCCCACTCTTGGCTACGGCCTCTATCATGTCATTTACACACGTGGACTCAGCGTGGCTTGCGTGCTGTGTGATAAGCATACACACAGTCATGATATTGTGTGTAGATGTGTGCATTATAAGCATTGAAACAGAGCTGATGCTGTCAGTCTCACCTGGGTGTGCTCCCGTGGCTGCTGGGTGGCTGTGGGGTAGATTAAATCACATCTCTCGGACCGTGTCACCGGGTCTTCTTCCGGTAACTCACTCTTGCCTTTAGTCTCACTCAGGCACGGTTGTGTTTTAACCGCTGGGTCGATTTCACCCCACATAACTAACTGTTAACTAGCAACGTGTTTCCAGTGGCTCTTAATGAAGCTACAGTGAACTAGCACAAGCTAGCTAACGTTCATGTACGTCGTCAGATTAAATTTAGCTTGATATTAGAGAACTGAATATGTTGTCATGGACACCGAAAATGTCTGGTAAGTTTTCCCGATTTGGTGTGAACATTCCCATATGGAAAAAGTAATTAATAATAGGTTAATTACACATATTTGTTTCACTTGTGTAGCATTAGCTGGGTTTTGCCGCCATGTTGGTCCGTCACAATTACTGGCCCCTCCTCTGTTGTGACCGAAAGAATGGTTCCGCTGTTGATCTTGTCACCCTCTGGTGGAAGCTTTGTGACCATAGAGAGAAGTGGAGTATTATACAGATGTACATTTAAATATTTAATAATTAAAAAAAGAAAAACATGGAGATATATTGTAAATGTGTAGTCATAAAACAGATCTGCAAGTATACAAAGCAAAGTCCACAGATATGATATAAGTCCACCAAAGACAGCGTATAATAGAGGGAATCGCCTTGTTGTTTACAAATACTTCCGGGTAGAAAACCAGCAGAGTTTAGCTATATATATATATATATATATGTGTGTATATATATCTCACATTTTTCACGTCACTATATCACTGTGTAGACTAATGTGCTGTTTGTAAAGTCTATAAATACAATGTTTGAACAAACATTACTATTTCTGTGTGCACGTTTTGTAATTAATAACATGGTTATCGTAGATTAGCTGAGCTAACTGTTAGCTGTTAGCCGTTAGCGGTGTCTGTAATAACCTAATAACTCAGTAACTCAATAAACGGTCCGTGAAAAAAATATTTTTTCCAGCAGATATCTTAGTTACAACATGATTGAGCTAGCAAAGCAGTTTTGTGTTGCTATGTGTGGTATTTATTCAGTTTTGGGAAATCATGATGTCTAGAAAGCATCAGTGGCTGCAGCTGACAGGGACAGCTAACAGCAGCAGCAAAGCTAACATCAGGACGACATCTGTTAAAAGCCTCCCGTTGTCGGATACAACATGAAACTACTCCAGTTAGCTCAATCATGTTGTAACTAAGACATCCGCTGGAAAAAAATTTTTTTTCACGTGACGTATTGAGCCACTGAGTTATTACAGACACCGCTAACGGCTAACAGCTAACAGTTAGCCAGCTAATCTACGATAACCATGTTATTAATTACAAAATATGCACACAGAAATAGTAATCTTTGTTCAATCTTTGTGTTTATAGACTTTACAAACATCAGATCAGTCTAAATGGTGATAGTGACATGAAAAATGTGATATATATATATATATATATATATATATATATATATATATATATATATAGCTAAACTCTGCTGGTTTTCTATTTGTAAACAAGGCGATTCCCTCTATAGCAGGGTGTAAGATGCAGGCAGGGACAACATACATGGTATGGGACGCCACGCCATGACCAAGTGGCTGGCGTAGTGTGTAGGAACATGTGCACTGAGTGTGGGCTGGAAGTCCCAAGGTCACAATGGAAGACTGACTGGCAACCACACATCGTGCTGATCAACAAACAACAGAAGAGTGCAGTGGTGACAGATTATTAGAGGAAGGTGATTTTATATTTTATCATTTCTTCCTATTATTATTACTATTGGCCTAAGTAGTATAACCCCACACTTCAATGCCACTGCTAAAGTATGTACAACACTGATTGCAAAGTAGAATGCGATGATTTGCAAATCCCTTTTGACCCCTATTTAATTAAACACAGTACAAACACAAGATATTCAAAGTTCCAACTGATAAACTTGCTGTTTGACAGTATACTCACTCTGAATCTGATGGCTGCAGCACATTTCAAAACAGCTGGGACATGTTTACAAGTGTGTTACATCAGCTTTTCTTTTAACAACACTGACGTTTGGGAGCTGAGGACACTAACTGTTGAAGTTTTGAGAGTGAAATTTCTTTCTCAAAATTCACAAGCGGCCCCCAAAATCTTCAAGATTTGAAGGCTGTGTGTGTAAGAATGGGCCAAAACCCCATCTGAACACTAAGACACATGAATTTCTTCATATAGGAAGAGTCTTGAAGCTGGCATTGCAAACAAAGGCTCCTCCAAGTATTGAATAAATTTCAGTTACTGTGTTCAACACTTTTCCTGTGTCATTCTACTTTATTGTACATACTTTTAATGGACTGAAATGTTAGGATTGCTTCATCATTATAATTGTATTGAGCTAACTGAGTTAACCTCTTTGTTTCTCTACTGACCACCTACCTTTCAGGCTCCTATTTAGAATGACTATATATTTTGTGTCTGTTTTACATTTCTATTTATGACTTTTATGATTTAGAAGATGCTTAAAAATTAACATAGCTTTCACTGATAACCTGTGAAGAAGTCAAGCAGTGTAATATTTTTTAAAAGTGTCAAATCTTTTTTTGACGATAGAAAAAAAACAACGTACAAACAAAGAAGTCATTAATACAGACAAAACAACATAAGAGCCAGAGTAAATCTTTAAATTAAAACATTAAACAAACAGCACAAAGAACTGTTTTTTGCAAGTTTGTTATTTGATTTAATTTAATTTATTTTTTTTTAAAATTTAATTTAATTTAATTTTTATTTTATTTTATTTCATTTTATTTTATTTTATTTTATTTTATTTTAATTAAAATGGTCCCAATGTACTGTTTAGTTTCATTTTCAAGTACTAAAAAAATAAAGGTTTGGAATGGCTAAATTTGGATTTCTGAATATAATATGTTCCTGAAAAGATCATCAAATTGGTTACATAAAGGCCTAATTGTTTATTATTATTATTATTATTATTATTATTATTATTATTATTATTGCTAGGGTAGATACTAAACAGGAATTTTCCCAGTAAAGAGAAACTTCACAGTCAGTGTCATCAGCAATAAACCGGAATATATCTTTTCTAAATGTGTTGGTGTTGTTGGGACATTACCAGAACAGGTGCAGGATTGTTTATGGACACATAGTGTCACTTAAAACTTTACAAAATTGCGGTTGTATTTATTTTATTTTAGTTATCTCTTAAAACTCCATGGTATGAATATCACTCAACCAAACAATGCTAAATATGTTTCCAAGTAAACAAACTAAAGTTAGTAAAGGTGAATCCTGTTTTATCAGGACAGGTGAGTGTTCCCTGAACGTCTCACTCTCGAGCCGAGCAGCGCGCGGCAGCAGAGAGGTGCCACTCCCACTGGAATAAAACACACAAACACTTCATATCGTGTGTCCACGGCTCTGTCATCATGGCAGCGTTCAGAGGACAAACAGCTGGCAGATGAGACTGGCTGTGTGGTGGGTCGGTTCCGCGTTAACGGGACTTCGGGACAGTCTGTGAAGATGCTGACGTCGTTTCGTAAGCATTATTCTAAAACCTTTTCTCCTGGTGTGGTCAACAATAAGAGCTGTATGTTGAAATTATAATTTCTCCCCCTGGCTGACTTCACAATGTTTGTATCGCACAAACTTGTCAGCTTCTCCAAAAACTCTGCTCGTCTCCTGGTTGGACCCGACAGTAACATGGACACCTGACAGGACCACACAGAAAACCAAGGTACGTATTTACAACAGAGCTGACCGCACTGCATGCTGGTCACTGTTAAACTACTGTTACACTCACTGGCCACTTTATTAGGTACACCTTGCTTGTACCAGGTTGGACCCCCTTCTTAATTCTTGGTGTCACAGATTCAACAAGGTGCTGGAAACATTCCTCAGAGACTACATGACTAAATCCACTGAGTTGCTGATTAGCTATTTGCCTTGATGAGCAGTTGAACAGGTGTACCTAATAAAGTGGTGGGTGAGTGTATGCAGCTTCTTTGCAGCACATGAGTCTGGACAGACATGGATGTAAACTCTAACTGGTTTGCAGAGGTGTGAATGCGCGAGGCGGTCATTCTAGTTTTTAAATACTCCACCTGTTTCCACAGAGACTTGTTTTCATTAGTCTCCAGTCTGGCAGAGAGCTTCTTAACCTTTTCCTCCTGACAGGCTGCTGCTCTGCACATTTCGGAGGTGAGCTTTCAGAAACTCCACCTCAGTAGAGTGTTGTTTCTTTCTTCGTCGGAGTCCAGGGCTGTTTAAAATATAATGTAGATTCAGGCTCAGGATTGTCAGCAGACATATTAGATGTGACGTACCTGCATTGAGCTGCACCATGTGTTTACAGAGATTAAACAACTGCATCTATTTGTCATGTCATCCATCCTAATTCCTCTCACTTTGTTTTTAGTGTAAGTGGATCCAGTGAGATGGAAACACCCGGGTGCTGGTTTAACAGGAAATAAAGAGCAGGTATGTACATCAGCAGCTGAGAGACTTTCTGTCTTCTTTATTAATCTGACAGAGGCGGCTGTGTCGGCAGCAGTTATGAATTTTAACCAGCTTAAATCATCAGCTGGATTTCCACTTTACTCCACTCAGCAGTAATTGAGAGATGTAGTAAATGTGTGAGGCTGTTATGGTTTGTATCTGCTTTGCTGCAGACAGTCAGGTCAGGTTCAAGTTCACTTAATGACGACTGTTTGAATAGCCTGCACTCAATACATTATTTACATTCCAACACAAACACCTCTGGATATTTTGGAGCTAAATCAAGCCAGTGTCGCCCTGTGTCCTTCTGCTTGTCATCTCTGGAGATTAACCTGACTCATACATGTGCATATTTAGGACACTTTTACAGGCGTCTTGTTTTAAAATGAATCAGCTGGAGACGGAGGTTTGAACCAACATGAGAAATAGTGATGCTGCCGTGCTCTGTCTCAGTTTAGGTTATCATTGTTTTGGCTGTTTAAGAGTTAACAGATGAAGGCTGCACAGGACAGCTGCCATGTGCACAGCAGAGTAAATGTTAGGCCGTACTTTATTTGACAAAGACATGTGATCGTTTTGCTTTTACTAGATAAATAGAGGTTCAGGTGGCTGATTAGTAAACACTGGAGCTGCATAAACACAGCTACATTATGGTGAACACAGAAGACTGCGAGTCGCACAGTGTAGTACTCTAAACCGTCACTGCAGTATACATAGTATTTTTGTATGCCATGATCAATGTTAGTATCTATGCAGTGACTAACTCAGACATTATCAGCAAATCATAGTGGGGTGCAGACACACAACTGTTATTACTGTTTTAGACTGACACAGTTGTCATTTTCACAGCTAGCACCCACATTGTGTAAATAGAGCTCGTAAGTTGGGTGTTTCCGTTTCCAGTACATGGGACCTTAGACATCGATTTCTCATAATGTGTTTCAATGGCTAGATGAAAATTATTTTCTGGTCCCGTTTGAATTGTGCCACGAATTTCACATATGTTGTTTGTGAATTTTTAATATATTTTTTCGTGCAAAGAAGGCTACAATTTAGTACGGATGCACCGAATATTCGGCCGAATATTGCAAAAAAACACACATTCGGTATTCGGTGGAATAAGTTAAAAGCAAGGCCGAATAATAGCGGCGTGTTTTGATAACGCAATCAAACAGCGTGCCGTGACGGGCGGAGTAAAATGTCAGCAGTGTGGTGATCCGTCCGTCACGGCACTCGCATTTGCGACTAAAAATAGTTTTGAGCGAGCAAAATAGGCTTAAATCATTCAGCACGCTGTGCGAGCAGCCTACAGATTTCAACCAGCAGCAGAAACGAAAGGCGAATCCCACCGATTGTGGGTTGAACGGGGGTCACAGACACAGACAGTAATGTATTCCTGTCAAATACGGCGGCCATCGGCTTACCAGCGACGGAGAAGTCGGCTCCAATAATATCCTCTTCTTGGTGTCATGACTGCCCAGAAGTACCTGAACAGCCGAGCCGTGGCAGCACACAGGTATGTGACGTGTCAGAGGAGAAACGAGCCGTTCACATTTCCACAAACCTCACCACACTTTAGGGACTGTTCTTTACTTATGAAGGGGAGGAGGGTGGCTGGTTGATTCTTATTTCATTTATTTATTTTATTTTGATCCCCCCTAAGTTCATCACTTATTGATGCTGTTTTTGAAGTATGAATAAGTCAATAAGTAATTTATTCCATTGAAATATCATTGATGTATTATAGAAAAGTGATTTATCTTTTTATAAATGACAAAAGGCACATCTGCCTCATTTTTGCTGTGGTATCCTGATACTACTCAGAACCATGATATTTTCATTGGTATCGTACAGTGGGATCCAATTTTGGTACCGTGACAACACTAATGTGGAGGGGGTTCATCTGCAAAAACTAATGAAAAACTAAACAACAATATTTGGTACTCGGTATTCGGCCAAGCGTTTAATAATATTCGACTTCGGCTTTGGCCACAAATTTTCATTTCGGTGCATCCCTACAATTTAGCGGGAAGAAGTTTGATACTGTTAGGTTTTGTGTGAGAGCACTTTGTGGACTACAGCTCTTCGCTGCTCTCGACGCGTATGATATACGTCACCACCATGGCTGTGTCTCTGGTACACTTCACCGCCTTCTTCCAAGGAGAGGACAAAAGCCTTAAGCGTGGCGAAAACCACTACAAGTCTGGACATGTGGAAAGTTTCAGCTACGCCAGCATGTTGATCTGATGGCTCTGTAGATCGTGGCAGAAGACGCAGCAGCAGCACTGTGAGTTGACAAGTGAAGGGAAAGTATAGGCGACATGTAGTCTTTCTCATTACGTTGTTTCCACAGCCTTTAACTGAAGAATCATACAATAAACTGTCAAACTCCTAACATGAAAAAATATTATTTAGACCCACACAAAACATTTGTGTAATCCAAGGCATTTAATGACTGGGACCAGAAAATAATAATCGGTGACTATTTTAGTAGTCGACTAATCGCTTTGAGTCATAGAAAAGTACTGTAAAAATACCCCAAAATACTCTTATTGCAGATTCTTACGTTCAAATATTGGCAGCTTGACACACTCTCCCATGACGATGAACTAAAACCCTTTGGCGTGAGTACGAAACAAGACATTAGATGGCATAACTTTTGGGGTTTGGGAGAGACAGACCGACATTTTTCAACATTTTAACACAGTTTTCGATAAAACGATTAGTCGACTAATCGAAGAAATAATTGACAGAATAGTCGACAATGAAAATAATCATTAGTTGCAGCCCTAGTACGCAGTATGTGTACCGAGCAGGACGTTGCACATTTATCAGCCACCATACATGTCAACCCCAATATGGCTGCCTTTGGACTATAATACCCTGGACAATTTTTCCATCCAGCTCTAGCTAAGTCTGAAGTTACCTCTGAATTCTCAAAGTGAAGCGTCAAAATATTAAAAGTAAAATGGGTTTGCATAAAAATACTGCATATCTTGGAAAGCTATTAGGTCTGTTATTCAGTTAGGCTCAGTGTTTCCCTTAAAGGGACAGTGCACCCAAAAATGAAAATTCAGCCATTATCTACTCACCCATATGCCGATGGAGGCTCAGGTGAAGTTTTAGAGTCCTCACATCCCTTGCGGAGATCGGCGGGGGGAGCGGCTAGCTCACCTAATGGCTGACGGCGCCCCAGACTAACGTCCAAGAACACAAAATTGAAACCACAAAGTATCTCCATACTGCTCATCCGTAGTGATCCAAGTGTGCTGCAGCCCCGACATAAAAAGTTGTTTGGAAAAACGTCATATGAACTCTGTTTTTAGCCTGTAGCTCTGACTGTTTCTCTGTGCTCCGCGCTCATGTGTGCCAGCAAAAGCATGAGCTTTGCTCACCTGTGTTAACATCACGTGACACGTGCATTGCAGGGAGAGACAACAGTAACCACAGTAGCTAAAAGATAATTTGCACTACGGTCTTTTAGCAAAGGACAGCCCAACATGTCTGAAGACTTTGACATTGAGGAGGAACAGCATTTCTTTGTTGAGCCGTATTTCTTTGAGCCCGAGTATACGGACGTGGAACTCAGGCTACTGGACGAAGCAGCCGCCGCAGCTCATGAGCCTAACCCTCAGCCAGCCGCAGAATACCGGAGTCGAGCACTGGAAACCTGGTGGTGTAGTTGTTTCAAATGCAAAGCAATGCCAACGGATGAGGAAAGTCTTTGCTGCTCAGACTGGGAATTGGCGATGCCTGCACTTGAGAATCTGGACATCAGTACTGACGAGACTGCTGCTCTTCAGAGACTGTGCATCACCCATCACCCTGAGTTTCCAGCACTACTGACCCGTGGTGTTCTGGAGACATTTTTTTACTTCCCTTTGGCTTTCAGAGAAGTAAGTCATTCATTTCTACCGTAGTTCAGGCAGACAATGGCATTCGCTGGTCTCACGTGAGCGCGGAGCACAGAGAAGCAGTCAGAGCTACAGGCTACAATGAGGCTAAAAACAGAGTTCAAATGACGTTTTTCCAAACAACTTTTTATGTCGGGGCTGCAGCACACTTGGATCACTACGGATGAGCAGTATGGAGATACTTTGTGGATTCAATTTTGTGTTCTTGGATGTTAGTCTGGGGCGCCGTCAGCCATTAGGTGTGCTAGCCGCTCCCCCCGCCGATCTCCGCAAGTGATGTGAGGACTCTAAATCTTCACCTGAGCCTCCATCGGCATATGGGTGAGTAGATAATGGCTGAATTTTCATTTTTGGGTGCACTATCCCTTTAAGTTCAAATGTGTTGGCCTGGCCACTCGTCTCACTTTAACTTTCAAAGCTGGTTCACCTGCTTCTCCTGTTACTTCCTTGGTTTAAAACAGTGGTGTTGAACATCAGGAGCAAAATTCACAAAGCTGCGTTTTCAAACACAGTCTGCTGCACACATAGGACACTATAGAGCACCACTGTGGCTTCCAGCAAACTTCACAGGGCCGAACTCCATTTTGTTTTGGCCAAATATCCTAATTGTCTCGCTCAGCAGCAAACTCAAAAACTCAGAATCTGTTAGCTGATAACGTTATCCTCACGTCACCTGTTCAACTGAGTTTAACACTTTACATCACACACTGTTCTGCTGTTATTACAGACGTGTGAACCAACCACAGACACTTGCCTCATTTATGAACTCACAGCAGCCTGGAATACATATTCGGTGTTATTTTTGGCATTAAAAATATTTTTATTGGCCTGGCAGGGGTTGCTGTTGGCCTGGAGGCTCACTGGGGCCCGTATGCAAATATAGGGGGAACACTGAGGTTATTATTTTAGATACTGTCTAAATGTTGTTCAGTAAATTAGAGCTGACTCGGTGTAGCTCAGGCCTCTTACACTTCTTTTGTGTGTGTGTGTTTGGTCAGAGTAGCCAGAGGCTGATTATGTAATGTGTTGTCATGTTCTTTTTTTACACGCCCCACCTTTCCAGCAACTCTCCCACTGTATGGTGAGTTGCCATAACAACCCAAGTGGCCGAGCCATTGTCAGCGCTGGGTGTCTGTTACCTCTGTGATGTCTTCACTGTTAACTACAGGCTCATGTAACTACAAATGAGTCTCTCAGATGGAGAGAGAGAGTTGGAGAGACAGATAGAAGGTGGTGTGTGTGACAGGTGCAGAACAGCGGCGTATGGAGGGACGGATACAGAGAGAGCGCACGTTTAGATTAGTATTAGTTTAGTATTTGTGGGTGTTTGTGGTGCGTGTGTCTCTGAAACTCACCATTCCAAGTGTGTGTTCATGTGCTTCTTCGCTTCCTAGGCCTGCCTGCGAGCCCCACTCTGAATCCCTGGTAACCATGGAGACCAAGTTTGGAGAAAGACCAAATGCAGGTGCCTTCATCCTCAGCCCTCAGAGTGAATCTGCAGCCAATGAGCTTCAAGAGCTCTCCCTGCAGCCTGCCCCCAACCTGCTGCCAGTCAGAGACAGGAACGGTGGTAAGTGGAGGTTTTACATTCACAGTGAAACCGCTGTTACTCATGCAAGGACATGTGTGGTTAAAGTGGCCAAAACTCAGGGATATACTCGGATGCATGCTCCCATTTGATTCCATGTGTCTGTTGAACATGACTGGAGGCTGTTTTCTCTGCATTTACCGGATACAAAGAAGCAGAGAGGGAGAGAGGGTGTTTGGCTGCTGTGGTTTTTCCAGCGTGTGTAGAGCTGCGAGCTGCTGCTAGAGTTTACATTTCAGACATACTACGTCTCCCGTCCCATTACCTCATTATAAACAGCAAGTGTTCTCTTCCAAACGCACACACACATACAGACATACACATACAGACTTTCAAACTAGTGAAAAGTACTGTATACATAGCTTATTATAGTGAAGTGCTCCTCTTAAAATGACAGTTAAACACCAAAGTTGACGTTAAACTTGACCCAAGCACTAAGACTTGTGTGTCTGCAAGACAAGTATAAATACACCGCTCATTAGAGTGACTTTTTATGTGAGCTTCAGCTGTCTCAGGCAGGCTGTGGAGAACAGTCTTGATTTTGAAACTAGGTTCAGATGTAAAGACTAAGGCCCATTTACATCCGTTATTAAAGGTACCATGGAGTTTTTTGCCACTAGGAACACTATAAAAAAATACTCCACAAGGACGCACATGCATGGACAGGTGTTCATATTCAAATTCTTTTTTGCAAGCTGTAGCTACTACATGCAGCTTTTGCTGGACTTGCTTAATTCAGTTCAGTTCAATCAAACTTTATTTATCCCAAAGGAAATTCTTGTGCCAGAGAATGCTTCAAATTCACCGCCATCACACAGGACCCCACCCCCTGCACCCATCCTTCCAACTACTACCATCAGGTCGCCGCTAGTCTGAGTGGGCGGAAGTTCGCTGCATAGATCAGCCTCTCATTGGGCGGAACGAGCCACCCACTGAAGTCCCACCCTACCACCTCCGGTTGCAGTTTTCAACACGTCCTTTACTAACTTTTGCGGTGTTTGATCTTGCGGGGATGTAGCCATTCTTCTGCCGTGGTTTGCGTCCTGTAGGTGATATTTTTGTGGGCGTGTTACACCAAAACCTGTTTCCCCCCGGCAATATTTTTGCAAGCGCACCGTTGCTGTGGCACCGCCCAGAACGATTGTGATTGGTTGAAAGAAATACAAGCAGCCGGGGCGTTTTTTTCTCCAATCTTAGGGCCCTATTTAGATGGTCTAAAGCGCAAAGCGCCAGGCGTGCGGTGCATGGGTGTGTCCCAGTCACTTGCTACTTAGACAGCGCGTTTTCAGACTGTGCGCCATGGTGGAGAGTCTAAAAGGGTTGGACTTACTCTGTGAATTAGTCATGGGTGTGTTTTGGGCGTATCATTCAATAAGCCAATCAGAGTGTCACCTCTCATTCCCTTTAACAGAGGCGCGATTGGAGCGCGCGGCGGAGAGCTAGTTAGATGGCGGACCTACCAACTGGAAAGAGTGAACGTTTTACAGCTGAGGAGACGATAACTGTATCTCTATATTGACTGTCCCGTCACATCTGATGTCAGATCAAAGGGGATTGGCACCGTTTGGTACACGTAATGGAAACCCAACCTGATTTGATTAACACAGCTGCAATCCAATAAGTTCACATCCCTCTCAGCCAACCACAAACAGCCACAGCATCAGATAGGGAGTATATATTCAGCATCTGTCATCTTAGAAAAGTCAAAAGAAAAGAAACAGAGTGAGACTGCGAGAGAGAAAGAGAGAGCGCGCGTGCACGAGAGAAACGCTGTCAACAAATTGTAAGTTATTGAATTTATTTTATTTTTAACCTGGAGGTTAGAAAGCCCAGCTCCCTCTCCAGCATCCTGAACCCCCCCGCCTGAAAGTGCAGGAAGGGCTGGTCCCGTGGCTGCACCCGGGCCCGTCTGGTCTGGCGCGCGGGCTGCGGAGCTTCCCCCGGTTCCCCCAGCTGTGCGGCCGCTGTGCATCCTCCTCCTCCTCCTCCTCTTCCTCCTCCTGACAAGATGATCTTCAGTTTTACGTTCTAAAAGCTTTTTTTAAAAATATACATTTGTACTTGTAGGGTTATAAGTTTACGTTTTTAGTTCACAGAAGCTGGTTATTGTTGTGTTTATGTCAAAATAATGTTTATCAAACGTTTTCACATCTTTGATTTTGTGATTTACATGCCAAAATGATCACAACTCATTTGGGAAAGACGAGTTCATTTTACAGGCTTTGCATCATCAGCCGTGGAGGTCTGCTCGCAGTTCTGTATATTCGGACACTGCAGCTTGGACCCCCCGGATTATGATGATCATTAACTGTGATTAGATCATTCTGATAAATGACTGACCATTAAGACGTGTTTCTGATAAATATATTAATGTGCACAATAATAACCTTTCACACTGTAATCATATTTTTATTTGTTATCTTTTGCATATGTGTGGCTGCTCCGTGTGTGTCTGAGCAGAGTGCACGCGCATTGTGCACCCGCCTAGAGACGCATATTACTAACTTGATTAACAGCGAAATACTGCGCCGTTGACTTTAGACCAGGTTTTTGTTGGTCACTGGCGCATTTGCTTTTTAAGTCATCTAACTAGCAACGCGCCATGACTGTGCCTGACCACTCCTCATTTTTAGACCAACACACCCAGAGAAGCGCAAGTTCATTTGCTAGTTAGACGACGAGGGCGCAGGGCGTGAAAATGACAACTGCGCCTGCATCTAAATAGCAATGACATTTGCGCCATGGATTATGCGCCCTCCGCCGTCCGCTTTAGACCATCTAAATAGGGCCCTTTAAGTGAGAGTCGGCGCAGCCAGACCTTTCTTTTCTTGAGGAAGGTCTGGTGAGCGAGACTAGGTCGCCGCTACAAAGTCCCACTTTCCTGGAAGAACACATAGAAAAAAACTTTTGTTCCCACTGCCATCACCACCCTGAACAGTTTAAAATAACAATTTAAGTCCCACCCAGATACACTACTTTGTCGTATATCTTGTATAATGTCTATTGTGTTTTGTGTGTTCTTGTCTATTTTATTTCGGAGCTTGCCAAAGACAAATTTCTGTTACTTATGACAGACAATAAAGGTTTATCTTATCTTATCTTATCATCTTATTGCAGTAACACTAAGTACAGTAACCACAACTAGTGGGTTCCCCAGGTCAGGAGCCCAGGTTTAGAACAATAGAGTATGAATCTGGCTAAATATACAAATATACAAGATACAAGTGTTTTCAAGGAGCAGAAGCAAAAACCGAGCCTAATAGAGTAACAAGAGGAGTACGATAAGTACAAGAGTTAGAAAAAATGAATAAATATATATATTTGCTTTCAATAGCTTGGCACCCATTAACTGGTAACCACACCCTAACTAGTCCTTATTTAGCCAAAAGTTTACTATGCAGTATTGTCAGTTACTGTTTGTAAGTGCTCACCAGTGAAAGTGAAAGTAAAAGCCGACCCCAGATTCACTTTCGTTTGGCATTTCACCTCAATATTTCTGTATTTTTTCAGCGCTGTGTCTCCAGTCTGTCACCTGGTCGCTACCTTTTTATAGAGCCCCGACCTCACCTGAGCGCTGTGGATGTATAAACTTTCTGAACACAGAAAATAAGAAGAAAATAAGAAAAAACACAGGCAGAGGGCAGAGTCTCTGCAATTTGACCAATTAAAGTAAACTCCAGAGCAGAAATAAGTATTTGATTTATGTGGAGAGATCCGGATAAGTCGTAATAAAAAGACAAAGGACACGGTGCCTTAAGTGTAAACCGTTTTCTGCTGAACGGATAAAGTTTTAACCACACAAAAAAATCCTCTTTCTCTTTCCTTTTCCTCAGAAGGACACACACATGGATGTTATGTTTTGCTTTTGTGTGTCAGAAGCACAATATGAATATATCTGCCACAGTAAGTAAAGAGCTGACGTTGTAAACTGAAACATGTGGGCACAGGACTGTACCAGTCACACAGGAATGCCCTCTGTTTTAAAGTGGTGCATGTCGCCACCCTCTGGCCAATAGAAGTACTACAACCAGCATTTCTCCAAGACAAATCCACGGCTCATAAACAGAATACAATCTGATGGACTTAGATGTAGTTTTAGTCCCCTTCAGATCCCATTAACCAGCCTTGAATAACCCTTGTGTGTGTGTGGCAGTGTGTGTGTGTAAGGTGTGTGCAACCCTAGTCCCGGTGTGCACAGATAAAGAGGTTCTGGATATAGCGATGAGGCCAGCTGGTCCTGCTATTTAAACCAGTTGGAGAGAGTACAGAGGTTAAGAGCAAAGTGAGATGTAATATCAGAGGAGGGCTGGTGGTGGTGGGGTGATCTGAAGTGAGGAAACAGTATTGGCTGAGGAGATGGGGAAAGTGTGGGGTCAGGAGAACTGAGGAGGAACAAAATAGTATTTAAGGTCACACAACGGCACATAATTTGGCTCCATTACAACTCACAAGGTTCACTGACAAAACAACTGTCTTATACTAAACACGTTTTCCAAACAAATACAACATGCTAATGCTATTAGCACAAGACTATGGCATTTTATATTGTATAAATTAGCCTAGCAGCTAGCAGACTTTTCCTCTTCTCATATAAAACCAGGGACAACAGCAACATTTAACAAAGGTAACGTTACAATATTCTGCTCCATTACAACTCACAAGGTTCACTGACAAAATAACTGTCTTATACTAAACACGTTTTCCAAACAAATATAACATGCTAACGTTATTAGCACAAGCCTATGGCATTTTACATTGTATAAATTAGCCTCGTGGCTAGCAGACCTTTCTTCTACTCATATGAAGCCAGGACAAATCCCTAAGTATTAATCACTGAAGGATAAATTACACACAAGACTCAAAATGCTATTTTGTGGAGGCTTTATTGTCTTCTATTGTATCTTATTTATGGAATTAAAGTAAATAAAATATGAATTCACCATAACACAGGGTGAGTAACTGACATACAAATGGCCGTTTGGGGTGAAGTATTCCTTTAAGCCAGAGAGGCTCAGTGGACAATTATAATTGTGCCCCATGGACATTTCAGTGTTGAAGAAAAGATGGAAAAACAGCTCCATAAACTTTGGGTTTTGGACCCATAGTGTCACCGTGTAGCCCCAAAACACTGATTATGCTTCACCCATATGGACTTTTAATGCCTCTTTTGGAGCTGTCAAAGTTTGGTCCCATTATTTTTAATAGCTTGCAGGAAAGGTGAGAGAGACCTAAATTATTCTGTCTTTGGTTTTCACACAGCATTCAGTTTGACTGACACGTGGATCAATAGTTAATAACTACATTTTCATTTTGAGGGGAGTTATTCCTCAGCGGCCTGTTTGAAAAAAGAAAGACAGACTCATATAAAGTAGATCATGGGGAACAGAGTTGGTTAGAAAATGGATATCAGAGCCCACAGCTAATTTAAAAAATACATGGTGTCTGTGTAGAACCTGAACATAGTGACTGCTGTGGTGCCAATGGCTGTTAAAATGGTGATAAACAACATTTACATCGTACACTCTTTGACAGAAAGAAAATAGAGTCTGTATGTGGAAAGCACAAATCTTATTATTGGAGAGTGCATGGCAACACCACCAGGGGGAGGAGGAGTTAGGGTTGGTGTTAATTTGACACTTGTTTACAGCTTTGTCTTGTTTTAGGAGGAGCACAGGTCACAAAACTGAAGATGAGGTGAGTAGATAACAGTGGAAAATATGAACATTCATGGCTGTAGTTTTGTTATTTAAAAATAAAGTCTAATAGGGCTCATTTGAATTCTGTATCCATTTTTAAAACTTATAGGTGACAGTTTGTAATCCATGATGCAGCTTTCATGACCCGTGCTCCTATTAAAACCTAAAAAAAACACCCTTAATGAATCTTTAAAACAACTTCTCCACAACAACCATCAACCATGCTCTAAATATAACAAATAAACTGTATCCAGATACCATTAAGCATTAGCTTAATGTCTTGGAGCCAGGATAACTATTCCTCTGTGCACTGCAGCCTCAGAGCTTAGCTTTAATTTCCTGTATTGCAGAGCAGGGGGCCGTTGGAGCTCTCTCTCAAGTATTGAGTCAGGTTTTTAATGAACACACACACTCTGATACATTCGTGTGCAGCAGCTACTTTTGGCGCTGACCTTTGACCTCTGGTCTCATCATTTCCTCTCAGTGACATAACAGTGAAACCTTTTAATAGATCCACGGAATACCTCCCCAGAGATGACAGTGAGACACTGATGAACACATGGCTAGGATTTCTGTCGGGTGAAGAGGTCAAGTAGAAAACACTTCTGAATTTAAACTTTGTTTTAGAGGATCTAGTTTGTGCAGGGTTCACTGACCACAAGGAGTCTGGTTGTTGGAGTTTCTTAATATTGCAGGCTTTGTAGACATCGCAAAGTGTTTCTATGTTAGTCTGTTGGTCTGTTGGTCCACCACTTTAGTCCAGAATGAAATATATCAACACCTTTTGGATGGATTGCAGTGAAGATTTGTGCAGACATTCATGGTCTGCAGAGACAGTCTCCGACTGACTTTGGGGATGTCTTGACTTTTCCTTTCAGCGCCATTTTGAGATTGTAATTTTTAGGGCTGCTCCCTAATATTCGACCAAATGTTATCGACCAGAAAGGTCATAAGTCGGCAAGATGTCGTTGGTCGCTTAGTCGCAGGAAAAAACAACATCCCAAAAACACGAAACTCTATTGGCAGCTGCACCTTGTCAAAATAAATCCAAAACGATATGACTGGACCATGTGTGAATTTAATTTGAAAGGACAGACACAGGAAGTGTCCACGCTCAGCAGTCAGACAGGAGTCAGGTTAATTTCCAGGGCTGGTACCTGCGGTTATTCCACAGGCTAGTTAATAACATGTCGGGCAGGAAATCCAAAGTGTGGGATCATTTTGAGAAGGTGAAGGACGAACCCAAGGTGATATGTAAACTCATCTTCATTGGTCGACTACAAACATGACGTATCATCTGAAACATGGAAGTAGCTACATGCCCATTAGCCCACAGCGTCATTAACAGGCGGCTCGCTCAGTGTGTGACGTGCACTTGGAGATAAAATATAGGCCTATATTAATGAAGGTTCATTAGTACGGTTTTGTATTTCTCTGTAATGTAGCACAGTGTTAACAATGTTACTGATACTATTCTTTCTCACACCTTCAACTCAAACCACCAAAATATATCATTTAATCATTACATTCATATCAGAAACATGCGGGCGACTAGTCGACTAATGGCCCTAAATGAAGACTATTGGTTGACTCGGAAAATTCTTTGTTGGGGGCAGCCCCATGACTTTAATACTTAAAAATATTTAATACTAAGATTTATCACTGTAACAGTTTTGTTTTCTATATAATCAGCAGTACAGTCTTGTTAAACCAATGCTCGTAGTCGTACTAAGTAGTTTTATATGAATAGAAACAGAACGTAATCTGTGTTTTTTTATTTATTTACTATTTTTTTGGATCAGTCACTTGTAATAAGCCAAAGTTTGCGTACCAAAGTTCACAGATATTTACTAATTCGGGTGCCTGCTGTGCAACAGCAAAGCAACCATATATAATCCTGCATGTTTCTTCTTCTTTTTTTTCCTTCCATACTAAGAATTTGCGGCGAAACTTGTCCTGCAGTGTTGCCAGCATAATCACAAAAAATCTATCAAAAGGTGTGGAATGACTAGTAATGGTGTGCAGTGACTTTTTGGAGAGATTCGCCCAGTGGTTTTACGAAAATCAGGAAAAACTACGTTAGACTTCCAATTCTGATAAATGATCTGATCTGCAAGAAAACAACATGAAAAGAGCAAAAATCACTCTTCTTTGAAGCCACACCAAACTGCCATACTTTGACATAGAAAAATTATTTAAAGTTTAAACGGCTCAGGAGACTCTGGACTTTATTGGCCCAAATCAGCATTTTGATACCTAGTACATCTTTTAAGAAAATACAGTTTATATTTCATGTTGTTTTTCAGACGTTTTGGATTTTATAATGGCCATCATTAGCCCCTTTTACACTGCCAGATTTTTGGCGAATGTTGGGCCGTTTTGCCGGCAAGTTGCGAGTGTTTAGACACACAGAGCCGGATTGGCGAGTTGATCTGAGGTGCCCAATTTTCTGCTTTGTAGGGTAGACATGTTGGTGGAACCTTTTTAGTTTATACAGACTGAGGCGCCCTTCCACAATGGGAGGAGCTGTTGATGACACCACATGTGTGAGCCACTGGCGGTGGATAAACAGGAAACAGCTGATAGCAGGAATTAGCGAGCAGCTAGTAGCAAGAGGGAAACACAAACCTGACAGACACGGTAAAGATGAGCAACTGGGGAGACAAGGAATTGCGCGCCCTCCTTGCCCTCGCAAACAAAGAGGCCATTAACCGTCAGATGACGGGGACGGTGAAGAACGGGCCGACTTACGAGAGAATCGTGGCTTCCCTCCCACGTCACTGTTTACGTCACACGCTAAGCTACACGTTTTGTTACTTGCTCACGCCCCCCATTGCCCCGAAAAGGGCGCATTCTGTATAAACAAAAGTAGGTAGGCGGCATTTTGCTGCACTCCCTGATTTTGTTTTTATACTGCCAATGCTGAAAAAAGACTGATTGAGCTTTCCTGCACATTTGCACAATTCCTATTTAAAAAGGACTTATGGGAGAAAGCTAGAGTGGTGACATCATCGCTAGAGTGTGGTGGAGCTGGAAGATGTGGAGGTGGAGGGTACGCACAGCAGCAGCATGAATGGACTGCGGGCAGAGAAAGAAACATGTTTAAAATGAGGAGCAGTGAGATGATAGGCTGACGAAGAAGGTGTGTTGCTCTGCTCTGCTATTGGTTCATTGTGGATCAGCTGAGGACTCGAATGACTGACGGCCAGAGATAGAGAGTGCGTGCGAGCAAGAAGTGAATAGCAGGGTGAGGACGAAAGTTACAGCCTAAGCATGAAAAGTGTTGTCTTCCTGACTGAACTTTCGCTAGGGCTTCATTAGGCAGTACATATCGATTGACTCATATTGAAACTTCGTACTCAGCATTGGTGGCAGGCACCCGTCAAAAGTCTACTCTATAACTGCTCTGGTATTCCTGATCATTGAACACGAAGGCCTGTGAGGACAAGTTACTTCTGTCTGCACCATGACTGCTGTTAATGTTTGTCCTAACGTGGAGCATTCAGGAAGTGCCTGTTCCTTTTTTTGTTACAACATATCTTTAACTCACATCTAAAGACGTCTCTCCGTCCGTCCTCCACAGCATGAAAACTTCTGCTCTGTAGCAGTTGTGAGGAGATATTAAAGTACTCAGAGAGAGGAAATACCCTCTTCACCTTCACACGACCTCAGTAACCCTACCTCTGCAAACTGCTGCTTTGAGATCTTTTCCTGTTTATTAATAAACAGCGATTAAAATCTCCCTCCACTGATAGAGCAGCATCGAGCTGTGTGTGTGGGAGAGACAGATAGACAGAGAGAGAGAGATGGAGATTTACAGTCCACTCGGAGCCCTGAGCAATTTGTTGGCCTTTATCTCAGCGTTTATGAGTGAAAGGAACACACACTTTGTGGAGACTTTACTGCATCAGACACAAACAAAGGTGTGCAGACACATCTGTAGACACTCTTAATGTTACGTGGATAATAAAAGAGTTGAAGACACTGTCACACATACATGTAGACGCACTCTTTCTGAGAATAAACACACACCTACACACAAACACACCCAGCAAAGCAGGATTATCCCTGCCAGAGTTTTGGCTGGGGCCTTATCTGAAGTAATGGCGGATCAGAGTCCTGATTCGTTTTCCCCTCTCTTGTCAGACTGAGGAGTTCTTTGCCTGGGGACACCATATCTTGCATATTAACACGCTCTGATACAAAAATGCACCCGCAGACACTTCACCCTGCATATTTAGCGCGTGCACACAGACACACAGCATCAGATCACTTAACAGTCCTTTATTCCTGCAATCATTTCTTTGTTTTTGAAGCACTGCCGCCGCCGCTGCCTAATTTGTTTCATCAGCATAATGTGAACATGACAAGCACCGTGGGTTCATTGTAATGCGAACCGACAGATGAGAAGGAAGCGCTTGGTTTTTTCACCTTGAAAGGGCCCTCTGTCACCTTTGAATGTCATGTCATATTCTCTGATGTCACCTGGGACAAAGCCTTAATAATGGAGATGAATGAAACTGTCAGTGGGAGGGAGCAGGTGTTTTACACCGACAGGCAGGCAGGAAGAGGAGAAGCTGAAAGAGATGAAGGCACGCAGGCAGGTATACACTTTATGACCTGCTGAAAGAGAACACATCAGCTGGTGGTTGGACTCTGGATGCAGTTAAATCTTTTGTTTTTTCTTCTCTGTTTTCCAAGTGAAAAGCAGGATGGCTAAATATGGAAGCCAAAGCAGAACTGACTCCCAGTCTTTTACTGTTCGCCTAATGCAGGCTTCAAAGACAAGGCTTCCTCAAATAAGATCTTCCACCAGAGATAAGGCTCTTAATATTGAATTTCATTATGTGTGTCCTACATTGAGAATCATTGTACTGTTAAAAAGGTACAAAGGGGAACTTTATACATGCTCGATTACCTGATTGTACCCATTTTTTCTGATAGTGAAATTTTGTAGATACCAATGTTTGAAATAACAATTTGGCCAACAGCAAATATCAGTGTTTTTGTTGTTGTTTATTTTATTTACTAAACACGTTTTCCAAACAAATACAACATGCTAACGTTGTTAGCACAAGCCTACGGCATTTTACGGTTGGTGTTTCACTATGCAGTCTATGGTGTTTTACGGCAGTTGGTCTCACGAGACTTGAGTTGTTGCAGGAAGTAACCGCTGGAGTGAGCTTACAAATGCGACTGAATTTTTACCAGATTATGACCAGCTGGATCTGGATGAGCCATTTGAATTTGATGAACGCCCGTATTTATTTGAACACGGAGTACACAGACGTACACGGACGCAGAGCTCATTGAAGAGGGACGAGGAGAGAGAGAGAGGGAGCAGGGAGAGAAGTGTTTTGACTTGCCACAACAAATAAGTCTGATTCCAGTTAAAGGTAAAAACAGACTTTCATTTGTCCTTTCCGTTATGTTGTCGGATATTTATACTAACAATCCGAGCCTATCTGTGTGAAAAAAATGCACTTTTAGTGGACGTATTTTGACGTTGCTTGACGCTGTCTGAGTGCCCTATTATTTAATATAGCATGCGCTCACGGGCTGCAGGCAGGTCAGCCCTAGCTTCGTACTGGAGAAATGTCTTATATTGAACATGCTATCACTCACTTAGACAAAAGTAGATCGGAAAATAGGGCCCAGGTTGAAAAAAACAATAGTTCCCCTTTAATAGAGTGTGCCAGTAAACCCGGAACTCCGTTAGCGCTTTTAGCACTTCCGGTTCTCTCGTCTAAAAGTCAATACGTTTTTTGAATGGGATTTTGGTAAAAGGCCTCAAATAAGGTCTGTGGTTAACAAAAGCTTAAGCGAGTTTCAGGTTTTGTTCTACGACATAAAACACGTCAGTAAATACCCTACTTGTGAATGTGGAAGCTTTTACGTGTCGTAAAAAAGGCGGTTGCTAACAAGCTGCTCAATACGACTACAAACCCTGTCGGGGACATTAAACGTCATCACCCCCGAACAGGCGAGAGTGCTGGCAGTCCGCCATTACAGCTTCTTATTTAGCTGAAACAGTCTGATTTCCCCATTATACAATGTTTTTAAAATAAAGCGGCCGAAATCAGTTGAAAGCTTAGTGGCGGTGACGTAAAGAGTCATGCGA
This sequence comes from Epinephelus lanceolatus, assembly GCF_041903045.1. Taxonomy (NCBI): domain Eukaryota; kingdom Metazoa; phylum Chordata; class Actinopteri; order Perciformes; family Serranidae; genus Epinephelus; species Epinephelus lanceolatus. The sequence goes on from NC_135751.1 coordinate 37,510,454, forward strand.
CCGTGGAGTAGTCATGTAGTCCGTTAAAGCCTAACGTTAGCTTTTTACTTCTGGCGATCGCATTTAAGCTTCAAATGCAGTATGAAAAGTGTTCATATGTGAAGATTATCTCGCTGAACAAAACCTGTAAGTATCATAAACTTGTGTTAGCCACAGAGCTTATTTTCTGACATAATCCAAAACGCAATGCAAAAATCACATTCACTTTCTCTTCCGGGAACCAGCGCGATGCTGAACTTCCGGGTTTTGACTTCAGCCCTGGCACACTCTATAGAGGGGGGACAATATCTGACAGTAATATTCTCAGCTGTCAGGATGTGCCTGCTGTAAAGGGTTAATATAATCATAGAAGGCTGAAAATCACAGGACATGTCTGTTCTGATGTTACAAGTCAGCAGTGTAAAGCTCAAGCATGTGGGGGCTTCCTTTCATATTTAAGGGGGGGGGGGGGGGTATCTAAAAGCACAGCTGTCAAGATGCCCCCCGCCACAGGCCTTTGCCACCTTGGTCTCGAAAAATCGCAGGGTAAACCCTGCCCCTTTTGTGCCAGGGAAACAAAGAAATCTTCAATATTAGTTAGTCTTGTAGTGCAAAATCCACAAACTTAGCACTCCTGATTACAAGCCAGCAATCGGACAACTTTGAAAGTCGTGTAGTGTGAACTAGGCATTAATGCATTCACTGGCCAAGTTAAATGGAAGACTTGAGAGGAAGAAAATGCTGCTGCTGCTTTCGCTACGCAGCCTGTTGACCCCTTTCTTCTTTTACTTTTGCTTGACAATATAAAGATGTCAGAGCAGGCTTTAAAGCAGCTGTGGTGCTCCGTGTTTTTCCTTCAGTTTCTTTCATTTGCACAACTTTTTTTTTTACGTCAATGCGACTGGCTTGTTTAGAAAACCTGTTGTGTCACTGCTGGTTGTTGCCGCGGTGATCTACATTTCAAATATCTGACAATCTTTGGTGCTGCTGGTGCCCTCTCCTGTACTACACCGTACTAGACAAGCTCCTGAGTTCCTGGTTAGCAGAAAACGGCAACCGCAAAAGTCAGACAGGTGGGCTGAAAGACAGCCAGACAAAAAAGCAGACAGAAATGATACACGCAGAGTGGAAGCAGGTGTTGTGGTGTTTTTGTGTGTGTAATGAATTTAGGCCTGAAGGCATGACGGCAGATAGATGCTCACACAGGTGCGTATCATCGACACCACACTGAACTCAGATCAGAAGTGCTAAGTGAGAGGAATTTGGCAAGGAGGAATGGGGCCCCGCTCAGAACATATGTGTATTTGTGTGCGTGCTCGTGTGCGCCTGTTTGTGTCTGTCAGCGGCTGAGTGACTGAGTACAGCAACAGCTGGGACAGACTGCTTGATCACGGATTCACCGACATTTGACACACACACACACAGGAGCACACACACGCGTCTTAGTCAGTCCTGTAGCTGCAGCAAACGCAGCAGAAGCTCTTCAAAAGCTTTGCAGTAGCTTTGTACTCATAGATGCTTTTTTAGATTTCACCACTTTGATACATTAAGTTGTAGAGGACTCTTCCATTGTTTTCATTGAATATAATCAAGGAGTTTTTTCAGAAGACTTCCTGATGGGGAAGAGAAATGTCTTTTGATGGTCTTTGATCTCAGAAACTTTGTACAACCCTTCTTTTCATACTTTACTTTGAAACGTTTTCACTCATAACAACTGTATACAGTAACGTAGCAATCGTCAAAGAGGATAACGTTGTTCTTTTCTATGGATGGACAGACTTGTGACAAATCCAACACCTGGACTCAGCTGTAGCCAACTTCCTACTTCTTGTTTTCTTTGCACCTGTGCCTAAGTCTCCTTCCAAATAATTTCCTGGGTTGATGGCGCTGCTGGAGCACCTGCCTTGTGTCCGCATTGACCCTGCCCCGCTCAAGCCTCCGCCAATCAGCAGGAACAAGGATGAGAGAGCCCTACGGTTTGAGTTAGAACGCCGGGCCTGTCAGAGTCTCAGACAAGGTGAGATACCTGTCGTGTGTCATGGTCGCGGCACGTGTACAGTACCTGAAGATTTCTATATCATGGATATAGTGAATCTTGCAACATAGGCAATGCCTTTAAAATGTATGTAGCTTGTTGGGTTAATGCTTAAGTGTTGGCAGAAGAAAATATTGGTGTTTCTGCAAACAGTGAATGAGTTACATTAGCACATTTTACACCTCTCATAGCAATCTTTTAAAGAAATGTAGTATGTGAGCTGACTTCATCATCGGTGGATGGAGGGGATGGTGGTGGCATGTCACACAGGTGAGACACTTGCAAAGCTGCAGACAACTGTTCGACACAACTGGTTGTTTTAACAAATCATTGCTGTGTTTCCATTGGCACCAAACATGGGTGTTTGTATCACCCTGGCTTTTTCCAGCGGCTTATTAGGCTCCAGAAGTGGGTGTTTTGTAGCACCCTGTCTATGTTTTTTCAACTGCTTTTTAATCTTCAAACATGGGTGTTTTATATCACCCCATCAGTATTAGTCCAACAGCCTTTTGAGCTCCAAGCAGGGGTGTTTTTAGCATCCTGTCTGTGTATCTCCAGCTGCTTTTTAGGTTCCAAATGTGAGTGTTTTTTTTGCACCCTGACTGTGTTTTTCCAGCTGCCTTTAAGCTCCTAACATGGGTGTTTTGTAGCACCCTTTCTGTGTTTTTCCAGTGGCTTTTTAGGCTCCAAGGGTGGGTGTTTTGTAGCACCTTGTTTCTTTTTTTTTTCCAACAGCCTTATAAGCTCCTAACATGGGTGTTTTGTAGCACCCCTCTGTGTTTTTCCAGTGGCTTTTTAGGCCCCAAATGTGGGTGTTTTGTAGCACCCTGTCTGTGTTTTTCCAACAGCTTTATAAGGTCCAAACATGGGTGTTTGTATCACCCTGTCTTTTTCCAGCGGCTTTTTAGGCCCCAAACGTGGGTGTTTTGTAGCACCCTCTGTGTTTTTTCAGCAGCTTTATTGGCACCAAATGTGGGTGTTTTGTAGCACCCTGTCTGCGTTTTCTCAGCAGCTTTTTAAGCTCTGAACATGGGTATTTTTAGCATCCGCATCCTGTCTGTGTTTTTCCGGCAGCTTTATTGGCTCCAAAAGTGGGTGTTTTGTAGCACCCTTTCTGTGTTTTTCCAGTGGCTTTTTAGGCTCCAAAGGTGGGTATTTTGTAGCACCCTGTCTGTGTTTTTCCAACAGCTTTATAAGCTCCAAACATGGGTGTTTTGTAGCACTTTTCATGTGTTTTTCCAGTGGCTTTTTAGGCTTCAAAGTTTGGTGTTTTGTAGCACCCTGTCTGTGTTTTTCCAACAGCTTTAAAAGCTCCAAACATGGGTGTTGTATCACCCTGTCTTTTTCCAGCGGCCCCAAACGTGGGTGTTTTGTAGCACCCTCTGTTTTTTCAGCAGCTTTATTGGTACCAAATGTGGGTGTTTTGTAGCACCCTGTCTGCGTTTTCTCAGCAGCTTTTTAAGCTCTGAACATGGGTGTTTTTAGCATCTGCATCCTGTCTGTGTTTTTCTGGCAGCTTTATTGGCTCCAAAAGTGGTTGTTTTGTAGCGCTCCGTTGGCGGAGATAGTGCCATGAAAAGCGGTTGTTTTACATAGCCATTGCTGCTTTACCTGCCCCCAAAATGTATTTTATGGGATTTTAAGCCAAGACATGATGACAGGTTTACCCCAGTGTTGTTGAAATGTAAAGAAACTTAAGTTTCATTGCATCCACATCATTATATGTGCAAATGTAACGTATCCTTTGTTTGCTGAAACGTACAATGCCAACATTTTTTCTGGCCATTGGGTTGATGTTAGGGAACAAATGCTGTAATTAGCTAAAATGTACACTCAGGCAATACTTGCAGGGTATAATCAGTTTAAAAAACAGCATATAACAAACTGCACTGACTGTTCTAAGTGCATGGGCCTTCCTCTGAGTGTCATCCAGGTTTATTTTCTGGGTCCAGGTGCTAAGTGGATCAAATACTCTACAAGTGGCTGGGTTACAGTTGGGGCTCAGCCAGCCCGAGCACCACACACTTTGCCTTGAGCACATGAACTCAGCAACCTGTTGACTGCAGCGGCCTCAGACCAAAGTAGCTGGACTGAGAGCAGTTTGGACCGATTTAGGAAAGGGCAAACTCTGAGAACTCCAAGAAACTTCCAGAGAAGTCTAAAGTGTAACAACATGGGTTGAGCCAACCCCTTGAAATAACATCTAAGGCTATTTTAATTATTGTTATTTTAAACTGACATTATACTTGAAACTCCTGTATAGCAATTGGTATTGGTTAGATATGTGTAATGAAACGTGTGTGTGATGTGTAAGGTGCTGACAAACAGGATGTGGTGGTTACAGTTGTACGTTGCACAGTGTGATTTTCTGTGGATTGTGGCTTGGCGTGTTTTTACACAGAGACACATGGGCCTCGTCATCATTTGTGGGAACAATGAGATACATTTACATAATTATAACCAAGGTAGGCTGAGACTAATTATTACAAGTTATCACTACTGAACTGTCTCTCCTCTTGTGCGTATGTGTGTGTTGGAAATTTACAGTAATGTTCCTTTAATTAATCTGGCTGTCCAGAGGGATTGGGTTCCAAGTGGTTACAACATGGACACAAATAGAAAAGTGAGTGAGAGGACAGGAGGACAGGAGGGGGAGGGAGGAGAACCACAGGTTAGAGAAAGTGCTGTAGTGTTGTATGAAAAAGAGTTGACAGAAAGCGAATTACACTTGTATAGCGCTTAATAACAATTTTAATTAATGGATTATGGGCAAATTAAAGATTCAATAAGTTCACGTGGCTCAGAAGATGCTGGAAGGATGGTCTTTTCTTAAAACTGGACTGGACAGCAGTAGAAATTGCTGCTATATGACCAGAGAAAACAGAGAAAAGGGGCTGTGGCATTTACTTTAGCCCAGGAAACAACTACTACTACAACTACCAGAATGCACTGCTTCACACCAGTGACATAATGCAAACTTTTTTCCACTGGAAACAACATGGGAACAGGCTGATAACAAGCGATCTTGAATTACAGTCAAACAGTAAGCTAAAATATGTTTCTGAAAACATTTGAGACGAGAAATAGGTAACGCAGAAACATAATCCTGATTCGCACTTGATCAGCACTGCTTAGTTTCACTGTTTGATCTCTGTATTTCAGGCTGTGTGTTTACAATACAAGAAACTGTGGCGCACGCTGCTTGTTTACAAATTCTTGTTTTACAGCCAAACCGTGCACTGAAATATGTTTCTGAAGACATTTTAGGAGAGAAATTGGCAATACTAACAGAATCTTGGTTCATATTTGATCAGCACTGCCTAGTTTTACAGTTTTGAGTTTGGTCTGAGTTTGAGAGAGGAGGTGGTCTCTAGGATCTCCTTCCATGCACTTTGTGTCCGCAGTGGTGGTGTACAAAAAAGTGGAAGTGCTATCTGTAGTTTGAACTATCTGTAGTTTGAGCAACAGCCACAGCACCAGCAAATATTTGAGCCAAAAAATGAGCAGGAAGATCTGGGTGCTAGTAAAATGGAGGGAAGTTTGCGACAGTTAAGTTTCACATACTACCCACAACGTTATGATACAGAGCTGGTTGAAAATCTGCAAAATATCCCTCTAACAAATTCCAGTCAATAAAAATCTGAAACAGTGTTTTAAAAGATTAAACTGACTTTGACTACTACTTTGTAGTAGTTGCTGCAATATTTATGCAAGCAATATTTTCTCATGATCAGACAGTTGTCCTACTGAATAACTTAGGCTTTTTTGAGGTGTGAAGGTGGGCGATAGGGGGAAAACATGCACCAAGGGGCCACGAGCTGGAATTAGGACCACTACTGCTGTGGCAGGGCCACTGCCTTTGTATATGGGGCACCTGCTCTACCCACTGAGCTGCTGGGTGCCCCAAGTTACAGTTTTTGTTGCAAGAAAAGTGCCTGAAGTTTGGGCACAAATCATTTGGAGATTACCTGTTTCAAGTTGCTTTGAAATCTCACAAATGACAAACCGGTATTTGCATTCATTCCGACTTGCAGTTGTAACTGTAAATTCAGAGTTTATATTTTTTCACAAGGTTTTTGCATTGTTTACTCTTTGAACAAGCAATCTATGATTTCTTTTAAATGTAGCTTGTACAGACTGATGGTCATGTGTCATGGTCTGCATTAAAGGAATACCACTTGTATATCAGTTAGTCATGCCATGTAACCTTGACTTTGTAAAGACAACTTTGTTTTATCACATGCCTACATGGAAAACGCTTAACATATTCATTAATTAATTGATTGGGGACTATGTTTAACAGCAGCAAACTATACTGAAACATCCATTCACAAACTCTCACACAACTCGTGCAGTATAATCCAAGTCTCATTTATCCAGTCGTCCAAAACACATGCAGTTTTGCTAAAAGTTCAATTTTAAATACGAAGGTTTTAGCAAAAATGCATGTGTTTGGGCAGTACTGAGCATACGACTGGGTAATGAGACTGTTAAACGTGGTTCCCAATCAATCAGTAAATGGATATGGTTGGTATCTCCATGGAGGAATGTTAGAAAGAGAAAGTTTCCTTCAGCATCTTAAGGTAACATGACATGACTGATTTTTAAATGGTCATTTTGTGGGTGAAGTGTTACTTTAAACTGTTGTTGAGTGAAGGTACACTCGCTGTTATGTAGTGACATTTGAACAATGAACACACTTTCCCAGAATAGATTCTGTATCAGCACATTGCATCACTTGCCTGTCATCTCTTGGCACAAATCATCTGCCTCGAAAACAAGTGTTTTGTGTGTGTGTGTGTGTGTGTGTGTGGGGGGGGGGGGGGGGGGGGGGGGGGGGGGGGGCATGTGTCATGATTGTTTGTGTATATTCACACTGCGCAGCCATAAGCTGAGGTATTAAAATGTGCGTGTTTGTTTCTGCACAATTACAATGCACTCCCGTGTATGTTTTGCATGCGTGTAATGAGTATCTGTGTTAGTGTTTGTTTTGTTGGTCTGGCCGTGTTTGCCTGCAGGACCCAGTTAAATCTTTCCTGCTGCTGTGGGGAGAAACTGCACCATTCTGCGTCAGCCACATCCTCATCACAGAAATCAAAGGGAGAAGACTGTTTTTTATCTCAGGCTACTGTAGGACACACAGAGGGACTGTCTGCAGAGTCTGCCTGCTAGAGTCCACAGCGACAGAGCCTGCTGTAATTATTACCAACCAGAGCTGAAAGGTCAGAACACACAGATCTTTTCTGCTGTGTAGAAAAACATACATTTAAAAACACGAATGTAGAGTTGAAGGTGTAAACAGCTATGTAGACTTGAGATAACTGAAAAAGAGGAAGCAAAGGGGCAGATGCATGAGAAAGATAAGCGCTCTTTGCACTGTTGTTTGAGTGCGTCAGATTTAAGGGGCATGTATGTGGAAATAATGAGCTAGCTGTTTGAAGTTGACTCAACAGAGACCAACAGAAAAGAACAAAGTCACGTTTTGGTTTGTGAACGATAATGTCTCTGTGTAGACAGGAGTTTAGGAGTCAGTTTCAGGCAGGTTGTGGGCAAACTAATAGTGCCAGTGCTCCACACAGTGCACAGTGCGTTTATATTACAATCATTTTTAATGCAATCCCAACTCTCTGACTAACAGGGCAATCACTTTGCTTCATGGCTCGTAATTATGAGCTTACAGAATTATAACCCGACTCTGCAGTTCCCCCTCAGCTCTACAGAACTTTAAATGGTCTTGAGGCTCATTGTTTTGGTTTTCCAGCACCCAACGTTACTGTTTTGCTTCCCTCTAACCGCTTTCATTATTGTTCTGGGCCGCAGCTGGCAGCTGTTTTCAGCAAAAAAAGCTCTAAGAAAGCCGTTGTATGCTTCCTGCCCAACACCAAGCAGCAGACAAATTTAACCACTGAACATTTTGGAGTTTTTAGCAACTAAAGAGTCAGATATTTCCCTCAAGAGACCAAAACAGAGCTAAAAGGAGAGTGAATGTTAGCTTTACATTCAGCACGACTCCAAATGAATGCTAATGAAGCCTACCTACTTTTGTTTATACAGAATGTGCCTTTTTTGGGGCAATGGGGGGCGTGAGCAAGTAACAAAAGGTGTAGCTCAGCGTGTGACGTAAACAGTGACGTGGGAGGGAAGCCGCAGCTGGTCAGTCCTTCAGCGACTCTCTTGTAAATCGGCCCGTCCCTCACTGTCCCCGTCATCTGACGGTTAATGGCCTCTTCGTTTGCGAGAACAAGGAGGGCAATTCCTGCCAGTAGGTCGCACGTGTGGCGTCATCAACAGCTCCTCCCACAAGTCATCAACAGCCCCTCCCGTTGCGGAAGTCCGCCTGGTTCTTTTTAAACCAAAAAGGTTCTGACAATATGTCTACCCTACAAGGCGGAAAATTGATTGAGTTGACATCAGATCAACTCGCCAATCCGGCTCTGTGTTTAAACGCTCGCAGCTCGCTGGTAAAATGGCCCAACATTCGCAGAAAATCTGGCAGTGTAAAAGGGGCTCATGTCACCTGCCTCCAGGAGCACTCTCTTCAAGTCTTTTTATGCCTCTACGCCAGGGATAGCCGTAACCGGAGGTATTATGTTATTGGGTTGTCTGTCTCTAGGTATGTACGTACGTACGTGCCGTCCTTGTGAGCACGATATCTCAAGAACACCTCAAGGCAAGTTCTTCAAATTTGGCACAAACGTTGAACACAATAATGAACTGATTAGATTTTAGTGGTCAAAGGTCAAGATCAGTCTGGCCTTGCATTGTCTCATTCTTGTGAACGTTATATCTCAAGAGCACCTTCAGGGAATTTAAGTTTTGACACAAATGTCCGCTTGGACTGAAGAATAAACTGATGAGAATTTTGTGGTTGATGGTCAAAGTCAAGGTCACTGTGACCTCACGAAACATGTTTTTGGCTAAAACTCAAGAATTCTTATGCTAATTATGACAAAGTTTCACACAAATGTCTGATAGGATTAGGGTTGGGTACCGAAACTCGGTACTTTTTGTACTTGGTACCGATTCACATCGGTACTACCGAGTACTGATTCACTTAAAATGAAACGGTGCCAAATTTCGGTACCTGAGGTGGAGGCGGAGCGAGAGCGCATGACTCGCACCTCAGACTCAGCAACAATGGCGACAAAAACAACGTGCAGACAAAAGTTAACGTGCAGCACTGTTCCTAAATGTTCTCAATAAAATGTTGAAACTGAGAAGTTTAGACTATGGGCCCCAAGGACACATAGTGCGTCCAAATTCACACCGTTCTTCTCTGTGGATTTTCTCCGCGACCGTGCGTCCTAGCGAGAAGCCACGCATATCAGCGGAAACAGCAGAATTGTAGCTTTTCGACAACACCAAGCACTTGTCGGAACTCCAATGTTTTCACAGTGAAAAATTACAATAAAATGATGTATAACAGAGCGTTCATACAGCTTTGTACACACATTACTCTTGGATGGATTACTCGCGAACGCAGGCTCGCACAGAAATACCACGCATATCACATGAAAGCGCAGGACCACACATATCATTGTGCTGTCATCCCATCACGCTATAAATCCAGATCAATTGTCTACAAAATAAAAACTTGACGAATTTCTTTACAATCCATTATACAGATCTTGTTATCAGTCACTTCATATAGTGAGGAATATCGTATCTTACCACGTCTTAGGCTTGCGTGTGTTTCTCCCTGTCTGTCCACATTTGTAGTCCGGCTTTCAAGATGCAAATATCTCCATATTGTCCAGTTGACACTCCATCAAACTTTGTATGACAAGACCAGCCACTTCACCTTTGTGCACCCAGACAACTGTAGCCTAATTATGCATGCTGACAAGGCCGTAGTCACCATATACATTGAGGGGGACACGTGCCCCCCCACCAATGCCCAAAATGTCTCCCCAATATATAACTGAAACTGAAAAACAAATATTATCTTGGAGGACATCATTGCACTTGGTTGACTATTTTTCTATGATCTTAGATGTAAATATTGCATGTTTCTTTCAGATAAAACACATTTTTGACTTGTGAATGAGTCAATGGAATTTCTTGCAATAATGAGAAAATCCTGGCAATCATGTCCACCTGGCACAAACCACATGTTTTGGACAACTGTGAAGTGACAGAATGTCCCACCATCATGGTTCTTATATTGCCAGATTCCAGAGAGTCTCCCCTCTTCATATATGGCAGAATATGTCATTTTCCAACTTGCTATGCTGAGATACATGTCAAAATGTAAGAATTTAGTCACACAGATTTGTTTTTTTCATTGATATAAAAATTAATATAAAATACAGGCACATAGGAGGACATGGAATGATGGCAAATCTGGATAGCCCAGATTCTCCTGAAAAAAACAAGATATAGCATGTGTATGTAGCCTTTATAATGACTGTGATATGAGCTTAAAAGTAAAGGCAGTAAAAATACCCCAAAAACGCCTAGGGCCCATAGGGTTAAAAGGTACCGAAATAAGGTACCGTTTGGTACCGGTACCGAATTCCAGATACCGGTACCGGTACCGTATCGGTTCAATTATGAATGGTACCCAACCCTAGATAGGATACAATAATGAAGTCACGAGTATGTTTCCAGTCTTTGCATTCAAGTCCCAAGCAAGTCACAACGCTCTCTTCCTCAAATTTAATGCCATCTTAACAACAGAGTAGTAAATATATATATATATTATATTTAAATTTGTGAAATTCTTGAGTGTTTTTTAAAAAGTGTATTTAATTGTTAAAACAAGTTTGTTGGTAGTTGTTGCGTCTCTGTCTTTATTGTCTGACCCACATGTTTTGCATACTGCATTTTGATTTTGTTGACCACCACATCATTTTTGTACGCGGTATCTTTTTTTTCCGAACTGCCACTCAGTAACATAACATTATTTCTTTATGGTTCTCTCCTGCAACTTGATTGGATGCTGTTGCATTGGTTCAAACAAAGTCACTCATCAAGCACATTCATCTTTTGGCTTGGGGGAAGGCATCAAGTATTTTAAAAAAGCAAAAAAAAAGCTCAAGTATCACTGATGTCACTAGTCACTGGTGTTGAAGTCAAAGTCAAGTTGCAAGTCCTTTTTAATTTTGTCAAGTTGAGTCTAAAATCATGAAATCTGCCACATACATACATACATACCACAAACTCAGAATCACTCACATAGAGATGAAGCATTGAGAAAACAAATTAAAGCGTTGCCAAAAATACAATGAAAATGAAACAAATCTGACATAAAGTCAATAAATGAATCTCTCCTGCCTCAAGCTCCGACTGGTTGATGTAAAATTTATCACTTTGGTGCTCCTGTGCTGGAAAGTCACCACAGGCACCCAGCACCAAACTCTACTATCCTGAGAAATACAGAGAACTTTACCAGCGGCCATATTAATCAGCACTGAGTGAACTTTGCAAGAGCTTGAACGTAACAAACGTTCATTTATATCTAAAAGTCCTGCACTCTAGCTTCAATCTGACTGCTGATCAAATGACCCCGTGTGGTGTCTCAGCTCGTGCTATAAGAACGCTGTGCTGAGGAAAGTTGAGCTACAGTTTGAATGTCATTGGGGTGATTGGCTTCGGCCCAGAAGGGGCAGCAGTAAATTTCGACTTTATGGATTTGTCCTTCATCAGCTCCGATCAAACAGAATGAGGCTGCAGCGAGGGTTTGTGTTCAAACTCTGTGAGACTTAAAACATTGTGTTCCTTACGTCAGAGGAGGGAGAGAATCGTACACTAAATGTGCATGTTTATGAAACGAGGAGCTGGTATGTAATTTCATATTAACAGTGTACAGTTTACAGTGTGTGCCAGGCTATGTGCTCTACGTCATTACCGGTAGTTGCCACAACATATAAAATCTCTGAACACCTCAGCTTCATCTCTGCAGTGCTGAGGTGTGAGCTGATACTGTAACTGCAGATGGTCAGGGTGTGTGTGGGGGGGAAAAGAGCCCTAAACCAAAAATGTTTCCAGATGCCATATTTTGTTACACTTTCATGCTGATTTTGTGACCCAGATATACAGCAGCTGCCCATCTGCAGAAGATCATTTCCTGACAATTTATATTTTCATTCTGGAAGTTCTGTCCTCAAACTTTTTGCTGATGTGTCTGCGTATGAGAAAATGTGCGGTCGGCTCAGAACGTGGTGAGTCAGAACAAGTTTGATAGCTTTTCTGGGCGCGTGGACATGGAGCCGTGACCCCAGAATGCAAATATCACTTAACTTTAGAAGTTTTAATGATGGTTGAAACTTGATGGTATCTAAGCCTCCGTACACCTGAACAAAAAGATGGATTTACACATGTAGGGCTGCTCAGAAAAGACCAGGGTCCGACAACAACACAGCTGTGCTCCATTGACTCAGATTTCCTTCATTTTCAGGCTGGTGTTGTGGATTTGGAGCTAAATGTTGTGCCTGGGGCACGTCGTGTATTAATGATACTCGTTACCTGGAGACGTTGGAAAAAGATATACGTTTCTTCCCTGTTCCAAAACCAAAATCAAACCCTGAAAAGTGTAGGGTTAGCTAGCTAGCTACTGAAGATATAGCCTACTGAATGTATACACATGCTGCTTTTGCTTTTTAATGATTATAACAGTGAAACAAAGACCGACCCTGCTGTACAGGAACCAGTGAAGGGAAGCAGGGAAACTTTGCTGATATTCAACCAGCTGTGTGTCATCACAGTGTCCGCAGATGAACGCTGTTTGACTTCCTCCAGAGATCCCTGCCTGTCTGGGTGCTGGCAGCGGCACGGGGCTGAAGCCAAACACATTTCATCGATGCCACACAGCTGGTTCAATATGAGCAAAGTTTCCCTTTATATTCATTGTCTTGTGTGGCGATCAGCAGTGATGTGGTGGTTCACTTTTACACTGTGATCTGTAGCCTATAGTTCGGCTTTAGCTTCTAACTATCTTTGTCTTTTTAACCTGTTGTTGCTGCTGAGTCAGTTTGACATCCTGGATATATCCTTCAAACACAGACTGTAGACCCCTCTGTCTGCTTCTCTCTGGAATCACTCTTTCATTTCTCCAAAAATATGATAATATTTCTTCAGGGAGTGCAGTTGGTTACAGTGTGGGCTCCAGAAATGGAAAGTATGGACAGAAATGGAAGCAATTCACAACTTTACTTTTTTCAGCAGAAGAATCTTCAGCAAAGCATTTGAATGGCATGAGACACATGAGATAACATGACAGTTTCTGTCAAAGGAGTCTGGTGGATTTGGACGAGGGCAGCAGCAAAACGTATTTTAGGCAGATTAAAACAGCAACACCTAAAAACTTCAGTTTAAGCATACACTGTATTCAGAGTATTTTCACAGCCTCACCTTGCCGTCAGACAGCCCTTGTAAACTGGAAATTCAAAGCCACCAGACTTCATAGACAGATATAAATTTTACTCCACAGAACATAATGAGTCTCTGGTCTTCCACTGATCCCTTGAATAGTGAGTTTGTATTATTGTGTGATTTCCGAAAGCCACCTAACTGTGCCAGTCCTTTAATCTGCTTCTGCACACAATTCTCAATGAAAGCTCAGTCACAAAAAAAAAGCTCAGTGGAGTCCTCCCTGCCACATGGCCTGCACTTGTTGGAGACTCAGCAGAAAAGCCATGGACTGTGACTCTGCGCAGCATCCATGGGAATGAAATATAATATGATATAGTCCAGTATTATTCACGCTTTTTCCCTGATTGTCGGAATAAGTTGCTTAAAAGTAGAAATAAAGTCAGCGAGGGAGTCTGAAAAGTTGCTTAATCTCGTGGCAGCGTTGATAAACCTTCAGATGACATTAAACACATGCATGTGAGTCTCCTTGCCTGTATCTCTGTCACATATTTTACTCCTCTGTGGTGATGAGATGTGAGACATGCAGCAGTGAAGTGTGTGTGCTGCTATTTTATCAAATACTTGAAACAGGAAGCTGTCAGCGTGTCTGTGCTGCGGTTTTTGCACATACGTGTGTTCATGTTTGTGTGTTTCCTTTCCCTGTGTAGTGTGTAACGTGTAACTTTGTACGTCTTCTCACAGAGGACCAGAGAGAACTCATTTTCAGCAGCCAACATGGTAGATGAAACCCTCAGATGTCAGCGTTATGTCTCACATTCATACAGAGAGACATCTTATTCAGTGTTTTTCTTCACTTGCACCTAAGTTATGAGTAATGTCACTACCTTTGTGGTTTTCTGCGGCTGGGAAGTGAGGTAGAGAGGATGTGTGGCTGGTTTGACGATGCTGTCTGTTCACTCTGCACTCACTGACTTCTTTTTTGTCTGTCTCTGTCTTGGTGTTTAGTTCTCCAGCTGAAGCTACAACAGAGAAGGTCCAGAGAGGAGTTGGTTAACCAGGGGATCATGCCGCGTAAGTAGTTGCTGTTTATGAGTACATTCAGACTCTACAATGTCAGCCTTTCATGGGGTTATTTAACAGCTGATGCAACCTTTTTAAAATCACTTTTTAGTGTGTGCTAATTTGTAAACCGCAACTATTCATTCATGGGTCATGTAAAACTTTTCTTATCAGTGTGATAATGAAGATAGAACATACGGTTTAAGCCTGTCAGCAAACATGACCATAACTGTGATTGGCGTGTGCAGTGTGTGGTTTAAGTTGTTTAAGTTTAAGTTGGCTTCTTCAACCTCTCACATTCCAACTCACATACAGAATACGTCGCCAGTATTGCTGATAAATCATCTAAAAATTATTTGTTCAATTAATCGAGGAACAATTTTGTCTATCAAATGTCACTAAATAGCGTATGGCAGTTCACAATAGTTAAGTCTGTCCCCCCTCTCTTCCCTTACAAATGTTCCTTATTGCTACATGTAACGTTTTGATTGGTTAGCTGACCTGACCAGATGACGTGTGAGGACAGCAAGTTTGAGCAGGAGTCAGTCAGTAAAGGTTAAACGGTGCTCGTGGCACATTGCATGGACTGCGCTAGCTTGCTAGCTGGAGACTGCAACCCAGCGGAGTTGCCTTCACTGGCTGTATGTTCAGCACTGCTGGAGTTAAGTAAAATGCAGAAACGGAAGATTCCTTGTCTTGCGAAATGATTTCCACCCGCGCACATCCAGGCGGATTAGCCAAACATACCGAAGAAGCCGAAAGATGTCCAAGGTGATGTATTTAAAAAGCTTGTTTTAATCAACCAACAGTCCAGTCACGCAGGGCGTCCAGTTCACTATGACAAAGCAAGCCATCGTATCCTCACATTTAACAGTCCTCAACAACACTTTTGATGAAAAATAGCACAAAACAATTGATTGAACACACCAAGCAGCAGCGAAGTGCGGCTTACCACAGTAACTAGATTTTTCTGCGGCCAGGAAGTGTGTTCGTGTTTCAGGAGGAAAGAAAGTCTTTGTTATATAGGTCAGCATGTCACAAGAGTCACCAGACTCTTTTTATTGGCTATTGGGATTCTGTGGCTGCGATTAGCCGGTTAAAGTTGTATTGTCCCGAACGTTTAGTTTGGCTGCCCTTTGCTAAAGAATCAAACATAGACATAGATTTTCTTTAACAGCTCGCCACAGGCCGCACTTTGCTAGTGCATGGTGTGTTCTTGGCGTTAGAATAAACCTCTATTGTCCACCAGACAAGAACATGGGGTGCGTTCCAAATCACATACTTTCTATTCTTACTTTTAGTAGGTACTGCAGCTGCCCTTAAAAAGTACGCAATGTCAGCACATACTACTTACTTCCTCGTAGCATTGCGCCCTGAACTCTGATCCTCTTACTCACACACCCGTTACCATGGAGATAAAGCAAAATGCCCTTCACCAAGACTGAGGTCAACCTGGGCAGCTCTGATGCAATAAGTTATTACTGCTAACATATTATATTTATGGTAAAATTACAGAGGCTATACATGTATCTGTCATTGTTATTTAATACTTATGCCCTTTAGTTGTTTGTTATATTTATGATTATTTTATTCAGTTAAACAACTAATATTCCTGTTATTACCAATCGACTGGTCATCAGTCAACTGAATGTGCTGTCATCCATCAGTGCAGCTTCTGACAGTCAATGTGACGCATTGTCCGCTGTGCAAAGGATTGTGGGTTAAAATAGACAGAAAAGCATGCTGGCTTGCATACGGCAAAATCTGACTGGACATAGTAGAACATCCTGGTAGTTTTGGCATACTGGACTTGACATACTATGTATTGGGTCATTTTGACCGACAGGGTCATAAAAATCCGGTCATAATCTATTTTTACCGGTCATTTTAATTTTTGTTTTTAAATGATAATAAAGATATTCAAAGACATTTAGTTTTCATTCGTTCATTTTTAATAAATCCAACAAGCAAGTTATAAAGTGTGCATTAATAAGGACATGAACGAAAAGATGAACAGACATCCACACACCGCAGCGCTTCAGTTCGGCGTCTGGTCTATTTTTCACGCAAGCCGCGAGCGCTTCTGTCAAGCTGGATAGAGCGGATCGTGCCAAACAGGAAGTCGGACACAGAAAAGACGAGAGAATCCGGCCAATTTTCAAAATAAAATAACAACAGCATGCACTGAGGAACGTGAGGAGAAAATACCATGTTTATAATTTAAAATAACACAACAGTGCATAATCAAACACATTTTTCAATACCCTAATCACTTCATTACAATTTTAATTTTGTGTCACCGAGCCTACAGACTACATAAATAAAATGGTCAGATCAATATGCCCTATTCATTCAGTGTTAATCCAACACGCTCAATACATGGACATGCAATGACAAATTGTCATTAACTTATTACGTTATAAAATACGATTAAAATATGGACTTACCCATGTTTAAAATGACCTGTTGAAATGAAAAAACGAGTACTGACAGGAACAGACGAGTGGAGTCGATGTTTAACCGGCACGGAGAGCGCAGGAGAAATGCGCTGCCTGTGTGGACAGTCAAGCGCCTGCGAGTATACTCACAGGACTTCTGCGGCACTAACGCATCTGTGCTATAGTATAGCATGGCAGAATGGATTATGGAGTGCACAGATTGTCTTTGCCTCCCTTAAACCAACATAAGAAAATGAAACATATACAACAAGTAATATACAGAACGAATGTGGCAACACTTCAACATTCTTCACACTGATAGTAAAGTTGAATCAGCACCTCTGTAAGAGGAATTAACAAAACCTGAACATGTACTCATTCTGAAAGTAGGATTTATTGCTGTGCTGCTGTATTAAAGTGCATTAGTGTTAACTCTGTGCACCTAAATAAACTAGCAACTGACTGTCAGAGTCATAAAACCAACTTTGTCTCATGTTGAGGATTTTCATTCAGTCACCGTATGTGAGAATCTATTTTGTCGCTTTACCCTCATTACTTGCTACGCAGCAGTTTTCTGAAGTGATTGAGATTGTGGTTAACACGGTGCCATCTTCTCTGACAGACGGCAGTTTCAGTCTTCATAGAAAGGTGAATCCAGGTCACACTTCAACTGCCATCGTGAACATCCGCTTACTGCTTTTTATCTGATTGAGAGATTTCCCCTTACAACATCAAACTCAAAATGTTTAGATGCAAAGATTACATCTTGTCAGCGCTGCCTTTAAACTTTTGGCTCTTCTTTTAGATCTGTTTAATGGAACATGCTCTTGTTGTCTGATGTACACTGTTGTTTTCATCAGATATCATGAGAGGAACATCATGTTCTGATGTTAATCACGAGGAACATTCATTTCTCTATGAGACAATTCACCCAAATCACCTACAAATCAGTGCTTATAACCCCATGTTGTTTAATGCAGCTTGTTTAAGTACAGTAGTACATATTTACTTCACAAATAATCAAGTTCATCTTCTGCCTTTGACATTTGATCTCACAACAGTCTCACATGTTGCCAAACAGGAAGTGTTTTGCACTGTGGATCTTATCTGCTAGTATTTCCTCTTATCTGCTAGTATTTCCTCTTATCTGGTAAATGCTTGAATTAGCTGCCTGTGAACTATTTACTATTTGGTGCACACACCTTGCTGTTGCAGGAGCTACTTTGCTCTGCATCACAAAAACACAAACTATTTCCTCTTTGCTCCATAGAGCCATTACAATACTACTACTAGGTCTTATCTGTGTGTACAGACAGCATTAATAATGAGCACGGCTCAGACCTCATCTGGTGGAGAGCTGCTTTAAAATGGAAAGATGCGAGTGGAAATTTAACATTGATAACAATGATGCGACAGTTTCTGATTGTCTGTGTGGTGAGCATATACACGAGGCTGTACGGGAGACAGTCTAGGTGTGATGAGGCCAAGTGTGACCAGAGGAGTTAGTGTTATGTCTCGTTTGTCTTCGCTTGTGTTTCTTTGTATAAACTGGCTGGGATGGAAATCAAACTGATGTGTTCACACGGTCTCATCCAATTAGCCCACGCCGCTTTACGCTACTTAACTGAGGGCTTGTTGCTGCTTGATTAGGTGTGTGTGTTTCGTCTCTGTGTCGTGTCTCCTGCAGTGTTCAGGGGGATCACAGTGTGTCCCAACAAGCCCTGCTGGTAGCATTTTGAATGTGAGTAGAACAGAGATGCTCATGTGTAGGGCTTGGTGATAAAATGATATACATGGGGCCCATGTGGGTACTAAACAGGCTGAAAAGTGGCCCTATATGCGATTGTGCATGGGTTCCATATTGGTCCCATGCCAACTGCCCACTCAGGTGGATTTAGTTACTATTAGTATTGTTTTGACCATGGATAATGGCGCCAGGTTACCCCACGACTGAATATGCCACAAAATGTCAGCTACAGTTGCTTTATGGGTCATTGACTCATCTAATGTTAAGGGTAGGTTAGCAGTAGGGATGCACTGATCCGATATCTGGATCAAATATTGGCCCCGATATCATCAAAATAGATGGATCGGGTATTGGAAAATGCAACCTATACCTGAGGCGATCGAAACTGAAAAAGCTGGATCGCTGCATCTCTAGTTAGCAGGTTAATGTTCCATTTGTTGTGGCTATTGCAGTGGAATTGAATGACGTAACGTGAATAAATGTGACTATAGGTAATGTAAATCAAGTCAGGTAGATTTTCATCGGCAGTGGTGGTTGGTTTAAGTGATCCCACGATACTTCATTGTCCGTCTTTTTTGTTGTTTTGATTGCGAAACGTCAGATTTACTGATGTATTTTGTGTCGTAGAATGAAATGTGGTAGTCTCTTAAGCCTGTGTTAACCACAGACCTTATTTCAGGCATCTAACCAAAAAGCACTTGACTTCAAGACAAGGGAACCAGGAGTGCTAAAATGCTAACTCATTTCCTGGTTGTAGGGCTTTCTAGCACTCTGTGAACTGTGTGGTTTCCTCAAGTGTCTCTCAGGAGCATAAAATCAGTTTTTAAACTTCAAAGAATTAATGGTTTGACTTTCATTAGCCCTTTTTAAATAGGAGTTGTGCAAATTTGCAGGAAAGCCCAATCAGTCTTTTTTCAGCATTGGCAGTATAAAAACAAAATCAGGGAGTGCAGCAAAATGCCGCCTACCTACTTTTGTTCATACAGAATGCGCCTTTTTTGGGGCAATGGGGGGCGTGAGCAAGTAACAAAACCTGTAGCTCAGCGTGTGACGTAAACAGTGACGTGGGAGGGAAGCTGCGGCTGGTCAGTCCTTCGGGGATTCTCTCATAAGTCGGCCCGTCCTTCACCGTTCTCTCTTGCTACTAGCTGCTCACTAATTCCTGCTATCAGCTGTTTCCTGTTTATCCACCGCCAGTGGGTTGCACGTGCGGCGTCATCAACAGCTCCTCCCACAAGTCATCAACAGCCCCTCCTGTTGCGGAAGGGCACCTCTGTATTTTTAAACCAAAAAGGTTCCGCCAATATGTCTACCCTACGAGGCGGAAAACTGGGCACCTCAGATCAACTCGCCAATCTGGCTCTGTGTGTCTAAACGCTCACAGCTTGCCGGCAAAACGGCCCAACATTTGTGGAAAATCTGGCAGTGTAAAAGGGGCTATTTTACCCTGGTAACATTTTGGCGATATCTCCCAACCCTATTTATGTGGAGACCAGGCAGATGCTACAAGGCCAAAGATGGCGGTTGTCGTGTTGTCATGACCAAAGGTTTGAATGCCGCTTTACCACATTTAGAAGTAGTTAAGTTGAGGTGTGGGTTTTCAGAGTAAGGACAGGAGCAATTAGCCACTGACATTTCAGCCACCTTCCTGTGTCACGTGACCTTTATCATCGTTGGCAGTTGGAAGGAACAACTGACAACACACACTGCAGATCACCACTGCAGCACATCTATGATGTCCACCTCTGTGTGGCTGCTCTCCCTCTCTGACTCATCTTTCCACCCCTCTGTTTATGACTTCTTACCTCCTCTCACTGACAGTCCAAATGCTACCATCCAACCCTCCTCCCCAGATACCCTCATCCTTTAGCTCCTTCCTTCAGTCCATTTTATAAAACATCCCTTTGGACCTCAGAGGAATCTTCCTCTCTTCTTCTGAATCGATATTATAAACAGCCACTTGACCTCTCATAGCAGTGGTGCTGATTCCTTCTGTCTCTGCCCTCACCATCTTTGCTCTGTTTCTCTTTATCACTCACCATCTTTCACTTCTCCCTCCCACTATCACACCTTTCAAGAATAGCCTTTCAATTTTGTGCCTTGTGTAGAAAAGAAACCTTTTTGTCTTCTCTCAGCCGTGGGGCCGTGGTGTGTGTTAGGCTGGTTTCATTTGACTCAGTGCTATAATAAGCCCACAGTGTGATACCCTGCCCAGCACGTTATTTATACACTTCTCAGATGTGTAAAAATGTCTCTCAGTTCGTGCTCATCTTCACGTGGTTATCGCGTTAGCTAAGCTAAACTTTAATGCCCCGGTGAAGCCTTTTTCAAGTATTTGTTAGCAAGAGCAACAGAAAGAGCTGAGCACTGGATTTAGGTGGAGCAGTTCTCACAGAGTTCTCACGTCTGAAATGGCTACGTCTGTGGTCTGTGTTTGTACTGACAGCAACAAGCTTGACTTGTTTGTTGAGGACAACAATGCTATTTCAGTAACTGTGTCGCTATTCAGGCTTTTTCATGAAGTTGACACATGTCACACAGTTTAGGCTCTTCTACTCCACCCCTCCCTCCATGGCCCCAATTTTAGGAATAGAATAGATAAACTTTATTGTCTGTCCCAAGAGCGACAGAAATTCTCCTTTGACAAGGCTCAACCCTACACAAGATTCACATTCAAAACACATTTAAAACAAATGTAAAAAAAACAGCAACTGAGAGCAGATTAACATGCAGTGTCTATTTTGTTCAGGGTGGTTATTGCAGAGGGCAAGAAGGATTTCTCGTAGATGTTTCTCTACAATTTGGGGAGATAGCAGGTCAACAGTATATGCCACGTAGAGGGGGTATGCATCATCTGAAAGCTGGGAACCTGAAGATTAATTAGAGATGCAGCTCAGTAGGTTTGCCTTCTTAAAGTTGAAGAGTCGACTGTAAACAGTCTTTCTTTTTTTGAGTGAGCTTTCCTCACTTCCACGCTGCTCTCCTGTAGAGGCAGCTGCAGACCCAGACCCAATGTGAGTCTGAGTGAGACAGCAGGTGCCTGCACATTAATCTCCCCGACACTAAGAAGTTGTGAATTTATTGCTCACAGCAAATCAGTACTATACAGTCTGTGGCTTTTGTTTGGTACCTAGTGTGTGCGGAAAAAGGTTGTTGCACTTTTGCAATGCATCGTTAGCGTAGGTAGCATGCATTAACCTGGAGGACTAACTTGAATTGTTGCACATTACTATATGAACGCTGCTGTCACCATAATCATCCCGCTGAACACTGTCAAACTGTTACCCTGGAAATCCAGAGTTCTCACGAGAGCACAATTTGAATTTGCTCAGCGAGTCACTCTGGCAATCAGTAATGATGTTCATTACCCATGCCGTTGGAACCGAGCTGCACCAATCACATCGGTGTATCTGATATAGGCGGGCCAGAGGCGAGCTAAACAGATGACGACAGCGCTGTGACGACGAGGTCCGGAATCAGTCAGTAAACACTGCAAGATGGCTACGGATGAACACCAGTTGTTTGAAACGGCTTTGGCCGCTACAATGAACGAGTTAGACTTGGCTTTTTCTCTAAAAGAGGAACAGAAGACGGCGCTCGAATCTTTCCTTTGCAAGAAGGACGTTTTTGCTGTTTTGTCGACTGAATACGGCAAGAGTCTAATCTGCCAGTTAGCTCCGCTGGTAGCTAAGCTCTGGATACGTCACCCCGTGTATTGTTCTGATTGGTCGTCGTGTTATCCAATTGCGTGCAGTGAGATTTACAAATACATGCTTGGTGCCGCCCCTCGAGTTGGTCCATTTGCATTACTCATAGCCAGACCCTAAATCTTTCTAGATTTGGGTCTGGATTTCCAGGCTATCAAACTGTCAAACTTTATATGGAAAAAACGAGCAAATAGTCAAATTTGTGTTGACCATCGTAATCCTATTTGAATGACATGATTCTGAGTCAGATATAGCCCTTCAGCGCAGCACTATGTGTCAAGTTTTCCAAGTCATACATATGTAATAAATATTGTGCTTTGGTAAGGCACCTTTTCAAACTTTGAAAGTTTATGATGGTCATTCTCATGCTTAATTAGGTCTCAGGTTGTTGCAGCAGTTTTTGTGTTAACTAGCCTCCGAGGCTGAAAAATGAGGACAACCCAGATGTGCCAAAAACTACATTTTTTTGAATGACCACTTGAGGCTAGCTAAAAAAAGCAAGTCAGTCCCCATAGACCTCCATGTTAAAATGAAACATGTTTACAGCCTGGTACAAAAAATGGTTTTGGTCTCTATCCCTAATTTCCCCCTTCATGACACCAATACGGAAGGTGAATCTTTACATAACTCACACATTTGCATTTTATTAGAGCTTAAAGTTACGCAGACCACTTTGAGTGACAGGCTATCTACTGATAGTGTCCTCGGCTTCTTACTCAGATCCACCCCTCGCTCCTCAGCACCATCTTCTCGCGCAAATATAGTCATCTCTGGCTCCAAAACACCAAGATTGCAATGGCAGTAATGCCGAACTCAAGGCTTCAAAACAGGAGTCCACAAACTAATGGGTGACGTCACGGTAGCTATGTCCATTATTTTCACAGTCTGTGATGTTGGTACCATTTGTTATACAGGTTTGGTGCAAAATTTAAGCATTTTTACCACTGGAGAACTGATAAAAATCATCGAAAAACCCCTTCAAAATATCACATTGAGACACCAAGGCATGAAGGAATACCATAGAAAATGCTGTGATTTGGTATCAGAAACTTTTTGGATTTGGTGGCAAACACTTCTGTTCTTAAAACTTCTGAAAGCCATACATCTTCTGAATGCCCAAAGTTCCTAGTTTGAGGCTGTAAAGTTTCATGGGACACTCATGGGTACTCCTACAACCCATTTTCATTCAGATATCTTGAGGTGAGAGGTCTCTGTGAAAATGGACACCCTGTTTTTTACTCATCAAGATTGAGCCTAATTTGGAGCATTATTTCGCCCCCTTCCTGACAAGCTAGCATGGCATGGTTGGTACCAATGGATTCCTAGGCAGTAAAGAAATACACAGAGGAGAGTCTCTCAAGCCACCAGCCAGTCAGTTAACACGTAAGAAATAACAAAGCACTGGTCACCTGCAGACTGAACATAAAAACAGAGCCCCCCTCAGACGAAGTGATGCCGCTCCATGTTCTCGAAGTTTAAAGATCGGGAATGCTGGTTAGCTTTAGCAGGGTGGCAAGAAGCAATGATTCAGCCACTCATGCACATAATGGAGTCTTTTCTTTCTGACCTCATCCCACCACTCTCCATTTCCTCCTCTTCATTTGCCCTTCGGTCTGTTGTTCCACTTTTCTTCCAGCTGCCTCTCTCCATTTATCTCCTCACCCCAGTCTTGCCTGTATTCCGTCTCTCTCTGATTCTCTGTCTTCTCCCGATCTATTCCCATCCCTCCCACACCCATCCCTGCCTCCAAAACCTCATTTTGTGCTCATCCGTCCATCCGTCCCTCCATCCCACCGCTCATTTTCCATGTAAGTGACTGACAGGCAGGTTCAAAACCCCGTGTGGATGGGTGAGAGGTCTAAGAGGGTTGATGTCCCCGGGGTGTGCAAGAGTGAGTGTGTACCAGCAGTGTGACAATGCTCAGCGACGTGAACTCAGGCTTGAGAAGGTACCAGCAGTCTTGCCCCAGGGTTGCTAATCTAGTCAACACCACTCGTGTGTGTGTGTGCGTGTGTGTGCACGGTGAAGTCAGAAAGTATTAGGACAGCGACACATTTTCTGTTGTGTTAGCTCCGACACATTGGATTTGAAATGAAACCGTGACGATGAAATAAAAGTGATGACTTTATTTTAAGGGTGTTTACTTCCATACATGTGATTTCTTCCTTGGTCAGCCATGAGCTGTGGCCATTTGTGACTGACTTGGCACATAAAGTCGCAAATGCTGTTTGGCTATTAAACACTTCTTGGCTGCTTTGTCTCTATGTTAGAAATAAAGAGAGGACGACTTTATTGTCCTAAAGTTGTGGAACTGTGATACAAAAGGCCGCTTATCATACATTGTCCACCCAATATGGATGTGCAGACCCTCATTAACCTCTCAGTCACTGGTTCATTTCAGTTCCAGCATGCAGATGGAGACGGAACAATGAAAAAACATTTGACTGTACTCAGCAGTGTGCACATCCTGTATGTTTGTTTGTTCAGCACTCTGAGATAGCTTGCTTTTGTTGACCGGTACTTTCAATTATCATTTTATCTGCATGCATAAATATGCAACATTATGATAACAAAAAGGGTTGGACGTACATGTAACTACATAAAATTCATCCCTTACCGTAAGAATGGTTCACAGGGGCTATTGATAGGAGTAGGAACCACAGACACCCCATGATATGATGATTTTTAAGTCACGATATAATATTATTGGGATTTAAATGTTGCTAATGATAACATATATTGCAGTTTATTTTTTGTACGCTCTTTCAACTGCCAACTATGTCCCCAAAGTAGAACTGCTACCATGTGTTTTTATCTAAGAAACCTTTTTGTGTTCATCTCACTTCAGTCATTTTTATTGCAGCTAAATGTATCTAGTGGACTGACAAAACAATACATTTTATCATACTAGTAGGCTACCAAAAGTTTACTTTATATTTGCTATATTAATGATTTACATAATTTTTAAGAAATGATAATTGTGTCCGTGTATTGATAAATTAATGCCACGCAGCTGATTTTATTAATCTACCAGGCTACTTAAAGTTTAACTTGTATTTGCAATGTTATAAATCCTAAATAAAAATAAATGATTGTAGATTATTTTCCCATCACTCCTAGCTATTATGATGCTTTGTTTTCTCTTTGCTATGAAGAATGATTAAGCTTGTCAGGGGCATGGATGGTATTCAAAGAAAGCACAAAAACAAGGCAACTAAAGGCACTTTAAATTTAAGTGTATGTATAAGACTTAAGGCACTTGACCCAATGCTGATCATCTCCATCTTGCAGTCGGATCTTTAAATTTTTCCGTGCCCTGTCTCCGCCCTCGCCCCCCGCCTGTGTTCTACTGTAAAATCACTGGCTCTACACGGAAAGGTCAGCGTCAAACGGGGTCGAAGTTCAACAAAATTGAACTTTCGGCATTGCGTCAAAACGCCGGTGAAGCCCACAACGCGACGCCCAAGTCGAAAAGTACCTTGATGGCATCATTAACGCCAGCTTCCATAGGAAAACAATGGCACAGTGGGCATCAAGAGATTTTTAGCGCTGGGCATGTGTGTTTTGAATCGCATACTTTTTTTTCTCACTTTTAGTAGGTACTGCAGCTGCCCTTAAAAAGTACATACTGTTGCATGCAGTATGCACACAATCGGGACATACTACTGTCTCATAACATTACACCCTGAACTTTGACCCTCTTGCTTTTATATCCGTTACCTTGGAGGAAAAACAAATGCCACTCACAGTTCGCCACAGATGGAGATCGACCCGCAAAAGCTCTGCTGTTGTTACTTTGCAATGTGTGTAGTTCAAAGTTATAACTGCACAGATTGTGTGTCAGAACATATGATATTTGTGACAGTGAATATACATCTGCAGTTTTCTGTCACTGTTATTTTCATAGTTATGTCCTCTTGTTGTTTGTAATATTTATGATTATTTTGTTCACTTAAACAATCAATATTCCTGTTATTACTGTTCGACTGGTCATCAGTTGCTTGGATGCGCTGTCAACTGTCATTGTGCCTTCTGACAGCTGTCAAACAGCTGTCACACTGACATCTGTTTGTGGCTCAGTTGATTTGACATATTTTCCACTGTGCAGAGGATTGTGGGTCAGAACAGCCAGAAAACTTTGCTGGCTTACATACTGCAAAATCGGACCAGATGTATTTTTGGCACACTGCATTTGACATGCTATGTATTAGGACATACTATATCTTTTTCTGGCACACTGGTAATACTGGTATTGGAACACACTGTTGCCTAACGCCTCATTTCCTCACAGTTTTGTTTTGTGTCTGTAATTCCTTATAGTGCACGGAGGAGGCCCCCTAGTGTTCAGCGCACGGAAATCTCTTTATGGAAAGATAGAAACGGCACCGCATTTTTTATTTTTTGTGTTTTTTGCAGTCAAGTCGAATATGAGTGTAGAGTGTTATCGAGACAATAATAGAACCAACTAGAAAAGCACTCAGAGAGTGCAGACCTCCACCAAGTAGGTGATATCCCCCCCCCCCCCCCCCCATCAGATTTTGCAGCCTGCATCACGATTAGGTTATTTGCATCACTATCATGATTAGGTTATATATGCCGTCACCATGGAGACCCTGTGGTGTATTTATTTCGTTGTTTTTTTTGTACCAACACAGAATATAATATGTTTTTTTGTATTTTTCACTTTCTTTTTTTTCAGCACAGAACATTAATTTCAACTTTAGAATTACAACAATATTTAGCAAGTAGAACAAGACGTGCTTTCCGGCCACCAGATGGCGCTATTTTCACCATCTTTAGAAAGTGGAATTGCTGCTGAGGCTGTCAGACGATAGACTTTATTTATTATTTTATCCACTTTGCTTCAACCGATCACCACCAAAATGTTATCATCTGTTCCTTGTCCCATTATCCACCTTTCCTGAAAATTTAATCAAAATCCGTTCATAACGTTTTGAGTTATTTTGCAGACAAACAGACCAACGCCAGCGAAAACATAACCTCCTTGGCAGAGGTAATAATGCATGATGGTGACTAAGTAATGAAATTACCCTGCAGTGATTGCAGCCAGTTTGTGAAGTATTTTTCTTAAAGACGTACTGTATGAACCACTATGCATGCGCTATATGTTACACAGCTAGCATGATACCAGTGTTAGCTAAATATACAGTCACACGTTTCACCAAAAAAAGTACATATGAAGCTGTATTGCATACATTAATTGAATGAAATAGCCTGTGCGTTACTAGTTTTTATGCTAACTTCCTGTGGCACACAGTGCAAACAGTATGTCCTAAATTTGCCGCAGAAATTCAAGGTGTAGTTACGGTAAATTCCAGACTGAAAAACACGCCAAACAAAACAAAAAACAGAAGAATTATTTGCAAAGATTGCCGTGGTTCTTATAAGAATGAATAGACTTTTGCATGCATACACAGAGCTACGTGGAAACGATGTGTTTGAGACAGTGAGATCTTGTAGCCCTTCACCTAACCACAAAGTGTGGTGAAAAGGACCAAATCCTGATTTACACCAGCAATTAATCTATGTTCAATACCTTAACTTTTTACTTATTCAACACTGCCTCCTATCTATTATCGTATAGCCTTTTCCTCATAGGTGCCTATGATTGGTCAACAAATAAAAACTTGCCCTGTATAAAAGCTTTAATGTACAGTTCCGCAGTGCTCACTTGTGTCATTAAGCAGATCAAATCTTAAATGTTAATAAAATGCATGTCCTTGAAATGTATCCCACTTGTCTGGCCTTTACACTCATGCTCAAGTTGTGAACTACTTAGTAATCTGCCTGCATATGTATTCTTACATCCAATTTAACATTATTTAATAGTTTGAGGTTTGGATTCTTGTTTTAGCAGCAAAATCATAATGCCTGCACTGATATGCTGCATTTAAGTCAGCATTTTGGTGTCATCACAGCCCTTTAGGCTTTTAGGTGTCTAGCACCACTAATCCCTGGGTTTTTGCATAATCATGGGCCTACAGCAAGTCTTGCTTGAGTCATTTGTGAATGCTGAACAGATTCCATAAATTCCACTGCTGTAAAGAGGCTCGTTGGACTGGAACTCTCAGAGTCCATCCCATTACATGTCTCCCTTTACCTGTTAATGGGACCGCTGCCCAGGCTATTATGCATTTTGTTCTGTCATGGCACATAAATAAGTAAGTCTGTACAGCCGGACCTGGCATTTATTACGCTGACGTGGCGCTCAGAATGTGAGAAAGGGAAAGCTTTGGCAATATAAGGGCCATAATCGTCACCATCAGTAAACCTATTCAAACTGAACTGGAGCTGAACTGTAGAAGCAAAGAGCCTTGCAAAGCCATTTTGCTCTCCATTTCCCCTCAGTGACATGAATGTACATACTGCCATGTTAATGTCCTCTCTCTCTTTCTCTCCACTTTTGCTCTGCTCTCACTCTTTATTCTTCAAGCTCTGAAAAGTTCAGCTTCCTTCCACGAACAGAGACGGAGCTTGGAACGAGCCCGGGTGAGTTTGCCTCCCTCACATCAATCACTGGAGTCAAAACTGGCCTGTTTCAAGCACACATTCAGTCTCTCTCTGCTTTGTAGCATCTGACATCATTACAGCAGCTCTTGAATAACAATGTAATACAGAAGGGCTGGAAATGACAAATAAGTGCTGAGATAAGGCCATCTGCACAGAAAATGTATATTTTAAGTAAGGTGCAGTGTCAGTGATTCCCAATAAGGGGTACATGTTCTCCAGGGTATGTGTGCAGTTTCCAGGGGTTTTGTGGAAAGATTTTGGAGTAGCTCAATTTCTTAAATAAATAAATAATAGAAAATCTGAATTGTATAAAAAGCCACATATAGCCACATATTGAGTCGGAGTAAACACCTGAACACCATGTTGAGCTTGTGTGAAAACCAAATGAGCAGAGAAGTCTAAATAGTTAGCTAGAAGTAATGTTAATGTTTGAACTAGTTGGCTAAAAGAAATGATAAATGTTTGAAATACTTAGGTAAAAGAAATGAATAAATGTTTGAAAGAGTTAGCTACAAGTAACGCCAATGTTTGAAAGAGTTAGCTACAACTAATGCTAATGTTTGAACTAGTTGGCTAAAAGTAGTAGATACATGTTTAAAATTAAAAAGTAATGGATAAATGTTTGAAATAGTTAGCTAAAGTAATGCTAATATATGAAATTGCTACAACTAATGCTAATGTTTGAAATAGTTTGCTAAAAGTAATGCAAATATTCAAAATAGTTAGCTACAACTAACGATAATGTTTAAAATAGTTAAACGTAATGCTAATGTTTGAAATAGTTAGCTAAAGGTAATGCAAGTGTTTGAATTAGTTGGCTAAAAGAAGTAGATAAACGTTTAAAATAGTTAAAGATAATGGATAAATGTATTAGTTAGCTAGGAGTACTACGTTTGAAATAATTAGCTAAAAGTAATGCCAATGTTTGAAACAGTTAGCTAAAAGTAATGTAAAAAATAATTGGCTAAAAGTAATGCTAACATTTGAAATGGTTAGCAAAAAGAAATGGAGAAATGTTTAACATAGTAAGCTAAAAGTAATGCTAATGTTTGAAATAGTCGGCCAAAAGTAGTGGGTAAATGTTGGACATAATTTAAAATAATGGATAAATGTGAGATAGTGAGCTAAAAGTAATGGGTAATGTTTTAACTAAACAGGAAAAACAACGGATAAAGTTAGCTGAAAGTAATACTTGGCTAAAAGTAGTGAATAAATGTTTGAAATAGTTAAAACTAATGGATAATGTTTTAAATAGTGAGCTAAAAGTAATGGGTAATGCTTGCTCGAAGTAATAGTTAAAATAGTAAGTATTGGCTACACAGAGAGTTGGCTAAATGTAATGGATAAACAGTAGTTAGCAACTGATCAGCTAAATGAAACTAACTGTTTATAAAACACTATATTTAATAGATAATTAATAGATAGCGAAAATAAATGGACAAACATAAACCATTAAAAAATAGCAAAAACGAAATTAAACCTAAATAAATAAACTGAAATGTTCCCAGTATTTTATGTTCCCCAGCTCATCATCCTCTCAATATGACACATTAACACCTTTCAGTGGCTTTTAGAGCCTGCTGATGTTATACTCATTAAAACCTGTGCCCTAAAATTTGTGGCTTAGACAGTTTTCTTGACTTTAGATGATGAGTGCGTTTACATGGACATGAATAATCTGTTTATGACTGGGTTTTTTGGAGTATCCTGTAAACACCATACTCTGTTTATGAGAAACCCGAATATGCTAGCTGGAGTATTCTTAAAGAAACAGGAATGTATACGGGGAATATGAATAACCCGGATCCTCTGTGATCATATAAACACCATAACCGTAACCTTAAAAATGGGTTATTTATGTCCTTGCAATGGCACTCATTGATATCATCAATGGCCTTAATCTCTGACGATATTAGTTTATATATCAAGAGACATACGGAACATTAATATTTGTAAATCTTTAAATAATTAGGAAGACAGATGTAAAGTGTGTCTTATGTGTTATATTATGGTTATATAGAGCTGGGGAACATAGGAGCTTGGAAATAAATGTCGGTGTCAATTAAAAGGTACCTGGTAACAATGATTGCAGAAGAGGAAAACTAAGTTTGAACTAAAGAAGTTCTGGGCTGATGAAATGTTGGTGAGAGTGTTTTGAGTTATGGAAAAAAATATAATCATATTTTATAAATCCATAAGTGAATCACAGTCTCATTTTTTTCCTTTTTCCTCCTCCAGACCGAGGACTATCTCAAGAGGAAGATCAGAAGTCGACCGCAGCGCTCTGAACTAATCAGGATGCACATCCTGGAGGGTGAGTGCCACATAGACCCTCCTGTCTGTCTGGACCCTGGGCTAATCTGACAAATAACTTCTGAAGATCCGAGCACACTGGCAGAATTTTTTTTTAAAAGTTGTTTGGTTTCTGCGTGCTTCCAGAGACATCAGCAGAGCCGTCACTTCAGGCCAAGCAGCTGCAACTAAAGAGAGCTCGCCTTGCCGACGATTTGAACGATAAGATCTCCCACCGGCCGGGGCCCATGGAGCTGATCCACAAAAACATCCTGCCTGTTCACTCCAGCATTAAACAGGCCATCATAGGTGAGCCGGGCCAGCTGTCAGATGGATTTTAAATGACATATGGAATCCTTCCAAGACAATTCAGTGTTTCTGCAATTATTTTTCCCCAAATTAACTGTTTGTTGGACTGTGGCCATCTTCAGCTGGACTAATTAACTCCTCTCACAGTCACCTCTGACTAGTGGAGCCAACTATAAGCTTGAATTAAGCATTGAATCATTTATGTGTGACAACCTTACCTTTCACACCAGTAAAACCAACTATGAAGCAGAGACAAGGCCCAGTAAAATGGACAGATAGTATAGAGGCAGGTTTCAGGCTGGGTGTAAAAGTTCTCCTATTAGCTATAACAACTTTATAAGCCTTTATGTCACAGTGGCTCCACATCTCTCCGCTTCTTTTCTTGTTTCTTTTTTGCCCCCTAGCGGAAATAAACTACTAAATACACCTTTAAATAGAAAATGCCCTGCATATATGTGGAGGAGGGAGGTGTGATATAAATGTAAAGGTGCAATATATCACAGCACACCCACAGTTTAAGGCTCCTGACAGGATGTCCCTCCTGGTCCCCTCCTCCAGCTGTCATGAACACACTGATGCGTCCTCTCAGATGCCTCAGCTGTGCTCGCCACTCACACACACAGGCACTGGCACACACACAGATGCCTGGCGACACACACTTAATAAACAATATACGTTTCCCTCTGATATATATACACAAAAACTATGTTACACACAAACTCCCCCACCTGAGTATTCATGCCTCAAAAGCCACAAATGTTAAAGGGGCAGTTCACCCCAAAACCTCAAAATACATATTTTTCCTCGTACCCATAGTGTTATTTTTTTAATCTAGATTATATTGGTGTGAGCTGCTGAGAGTTAGAGGTATTGGCCGTAGAGATGTCTGCCTTCTCACCAGTATAATGAAACTAGATGGCACTCAGCTTGTGGTGCTCAAAGCGCCAAAAAAATCCATTTTAAAAATTCAACAGCAATGTCTCTTTCCAGAAATCATGACCTGGTTACTCAAGATAATCCACAGACCTTGTTGTGAGCAGTTTCATGCAGGAACTATTTCTTTCTACAGAACTACAATCGCCAACCGCATCACCGCGAAGGAAGGAAGCATGCGTCTACCACTAGCTCACCTAGCACCACTGAGCTAGCCAACGTTACAGCTCTGCCAAGGGGGATGCCAGTAATGTTTACATCTCGTGCTGTTATGAGCATGAGCCGCTCATCAATGAGTAGATGCACACCTCCTTCTGCGCAGTCATACGGTTGGAAAGAGACATTGCTGTTGAGTTTTTCAGTTGTATTTTTTGGGTGCCATCTAGTTCCATTATATTCAAGAGAAGGCATCGTCTCTTCGGCTGATATCTCCAACACTCGGCAACTCAAAACCAAAGCAATCTAGATTAATAAAAAGCACTACAAGTACGAGGAATCAAGAGACAAGGGACAATCCTGGCAGAGATCAACACCCACTGAGAACGTGTTTGACTTTGTGTTGACTAGCTCTCACTTTAGTTATGCAAGGACCCGTATTCCCGCAGTTCCCCCACAAGAATCCCCTCAGGTCGCAGTCATAAGCCTTCTCCATGTCCACAAAGCACATGTAGACTGCACGGGCAAACTCCCACGACCCCTGCAGCCGCCCTGCAAGGGTAAAGAGTTCATCCACTGTCCCGCAACCAGGACGGAATCCGCACTGCTCCTCCTGAATTTGAGGTTCAACAATCGGTCAGAGCCTCTTCCCAGCACCCTGGAATACTTTACCAGGTTGGCTGAGCAGTGTGATACCCCTATAATTGGAGCACCCTTTCCAATCCCTCTGTTGAGTTTCTCAAAATGTATTTTTGGCGCTTTGAGCACCACAAGCTGAGTGCCAGCTAGTTCCATTATATTCAAGAGAAGGCATCGTCTTCTGAGGTCGATATCTCCAACACTTGGCAACTCAAAACCAAAGTAATCTAGATTGTCTCTGAGACAAGGGACAATCCTGGCAGAGATCAACACCCCCTGAGAACGTGTTTGACTTTGTGTTGACTAGCTCTCACTTTAGTTATGCAAGAACCCGTATTCCCGCAGTTCCCCCACAAGAATCCCCTCAGGTCGCAGTCATAAGCCTTCTCCATGTCCACAAAGCACATGTAGACTGCACGGGCAAACTCCCACGACCCCTGCAGCCGCCCTGCAAGGGTAAAGAGTTCATCCACTGTTCCAGGACCAGGACAGAATCCGCATTGCTTTTCCTGAATTTGAGGTTCGACAATCGGTCAGAGCCTCTTCCCAGCACCCTGGAATACTTTACCAGGTTGGCTGAGCAGTGTGATACCCCTGTAATTGGAGCACACTGTCCAATCCCCCTGTTGAGTTTTTCAAAATGTATTTTTGGCGCTTTGAGCACCACAAGCTGAGTGCCAGCTAGTTCCATTATATTCAAGAGAAGGCAGTGTCTCTATGGCAAATATCTCCAACATTGGGCAACTCACACCAAAACAATCAAGACTGATAAGTAGCACTACAGGTAAGAGGAAAAATATGTAACTGTCCCTTGTATCTAGGATATAGTAAATCATGTATGCGCGCCCCCCCCCCCCCCCCCCCCCCCCATCCCTGCTTGACAGCCAGAAAGTAAAAACTCTTCCCTCTCTGTTGTCAGCTTTAAATGGCCACAATGTCTGTTAATAAAACCCATTATCTATTATTATGAGAATCACATTCTAATTGAAGAGTTAGGACTTTAAATGAAAGACTCTGATTTTAATCAGTTGCAGTTTGGGCACAGTGACAGATATAATAACCCCAATTTCACCCTTTTCCATTTTGGCATCAACAACAAAAGAAACAAAGGAGCAGTACTGTCTCGCTTTTATTGTATATCTTTAGTCCGCTGCTGTCAGACGTTGGATGATGAGATCAGAGACGGTGGGTCCAGCAGCTGCTTGATTGATGTATGGAGGAAGGGACGCTGAGATTCAATAACGTGCAGTGTCAGTGGATTATCCGTCTCTGTCACCGCCACACAATAAACACAATTGCATTGCTCCCACTTACTGCAGGAGCGCTGGGAACGCAAGAGTTACACAGAGTTGACATGCAAAGATACAAACATGCAAAGCACGACGCACAGATACACACAGGCACAGCGCAGCAGTAGGGAAGTCATCACGTTATTGGATCAGAGGGTATTAAATCAGCCCCATGTTGTCTTTTCATCATTGCCTGCTGATGTGAAATTAATGACCAGCAGTGTATTTTACATAACTGTCTGCTGCAGCCCACAGCAGCTCCTGTAATTAAATAACACACATCCACCAGCAAAAGAAAAGTCTCTATTCTTGTCTAGCGCATCAAACCAGGTACCTTTATACATGAAATCCCTGTAAAGACTCAAAGTCTGTATAATAATGAAATGATGATGTGTGATAACCCTGAGGGAAGAATTAGCAGGAGGACCACGACTTGGATCTATTCCTTTGCTGGAGGACATTTCAACCTGATGCTGAGGCTGATATGAAAACATTCGTCCTTTGGTGGACACATTTTCATGCTGTTTGTTTTTTTGCTTTCGCATTGGTGACAGCCCTGGACAGAGGCATCATGTTTTTGGATTGTTCGTCCCATTTTAGATATCTCAAGAACACCTTGAGGGAATCACTTCAAATTTGGCACAAACATCCACTTTGAATGAAGGATTAAGTTACTAGAATTTGGTTGTCAAATTCAAGGTCACTGTGATCTCACATTCCTCTCATTCTCGTGAATGCAATATTTCAAAACACCATGAAGAAACTTGGCACAAACGTCAACTTGAACTCAAGAATAAACTGATTAGATTTTAGTCGTTACGGGGCGTCGGTGGCTTAGTGGTAGAGCAGGCGCCCCATGTACAAGGCTGTTGCCGCAGCGGCTGTCTCTCCCTCTCTCTCTCCCCCTTTCACACTTCACTATCCTATCGATTAAAGGCAAAAAATGCCCATAAAAACCTTTATGACCTGACCTTTAACGACTAAAATCTTTTTTTTTTTTCTTTTTTTAAAGATAAAAAAAAAAAAAAGATTTTAGTCGTTAAAGGTCAGTGTGACCTCGTCTGTCTTATTCTCATAGATGTGATAGCTCAAGAACACCTTGGGGGGATATATTCAAATTTGGCACAGTCAGGATGAACTGATTTGTTTTTGGTGGTGCTAGGTCAAGGTCACTGTGACCTCGTATCTGACTTATTCTTGTGAATGCCGTGTTTCAAAGATACCTTGAGGGAATTACCTCAAATTTAGCACAAATGTCCATTTTGAGTCAAGGATGAACTGATTAGATTTTGTGACCTTGCATTTTTCACATTCTTGTGATCGCAATATCCAAACAACACCTTGAGGGAATTACTTCAAGTTTGGCACAAACATCCACTTGAACTCAAGAATGAACTGATTCAATTTTGGTTGTCAAAAGTCAAGGGCCCTGTAACCTCAATGGTCTCAATCTCATGAATGCAATATCTCTATAACACTTTGAGTTTTTTGTTGTTGTTTTTTTCTCAAATTTGGCACATCTACATGGACTTAAGGATGAACAGATTAGATTTTGGTGGTCAAAGGTCAAGGTCACTGTGACCCTGAATTTTTCACATTCTTGTGATCACAATATCCAAACAACAACTTGAGGGAATTACTTCAAGTTTGGCACAAACATCCACTTGAACTCAAGAATGAACTGATTCAATTTTGGTGGTCAAAGGTCAAGGTCACTGTGACCTTGTGTCTGTCTCATTCTTGTGAACGCCATTTCTCAAAGGTACCTTGAGGGAATTACTTTCAATTTGGCACAAACATCCACTTTGAGTCAAGGATTAACTGATTAGAATTTGGTCATCAGGTCAAGGTCACTGTGACCTCGCATTCCTCTTATTCTTGTGAATGCAATATTTCAAGAACACCTTATGGGAATTTTTCCAAAGTTGCACAAACGTCCACTTGGACTTTAGGATGAACTGATTAGATCTGGGTGGTCAGATGTCAAGGTCATTGTGACCTTGTGTCTGTCTCATTCTTGTGAATGCCATATCTCAAGAATACCTTGAGAGAATTACCTCAAATTTAGCACAAATGTCCACTTTGAGTCAAGGATGAACTGATTAGATTTTGGTGGTCAAAGGTCACTGTGACCTGTCTCATTATCGTGAAAGTGATATCTCAAGAATAGAATTTCCCCATGTTAAAATGCCCAACTTTACAGCAAAAATAAACATACTTATAGCCTGGTACAAAAAAACGATTTAGGTCTCTATAGCTAATTTCAGCAGGGGGGTTTACATAACTTTCCTTTTTACAGTTTATTTAGGCCCAGAGTTACACATAATGAAGTATGAAGAGTTGCTACAGTCTATGAGTCCGATCCACCCTTCGCTCCTACACACCTCTAACCTAACATACTTTGCCTGATGTATGTTTTATATTGTTCAGCTGCACTTATTTGTAGCCTGAAAAACATTTTGTAAAAAGAATATCATTAGTCGCCCAGAAGGCTGTGCATAAACAGGAGGAGCCCTCACATAAACAGTTAATGCATTCGTAGCACAACTTACGCAACCGATCCTTCAGAATTCTCAGCATATCGTCATCCCTTAGAGAGACACCATCTGTCACATAAAAACCAGTGTGAATGAGGTGGCCGGCCTTATCTGGCTGCACTGAAAGTGAACTTAGATGAATGAAAACTATCACTGGGATAAGCTTGACTCATCCTGGCCACACTGTGAACGGATGAAACTGTTTGGGGTTTTTTTTTTCAGTTAAGATATCTAAAACTGGCAGAGAGGACAAGCGTTTAGGTTACTCTGCAGCCACCGTCACATAAATGCACTGGCTGACATTTCTAGAGCAGACATCGGAGAAGGAGCTTGTTTTTTTTGTACAGTTTAATAGGCCTTGATGTGCACATGCAGTGACGTGTTTGCTGATACTCGTAGAGGACATGCTGATGATCATTTTGGCTGACTTTAGGTGATAAAAGCCTGCTGTCATTGTAGAGATATACACAAGCAAGTCAGACACACGGGTTGCAGATATAGCTGCTTGTGTGAAAAATACCAGTTTCATTTATGTTTCCATGTCTTCAATTCGTCTTCTCTCCTGTCCTCTCCCACTCAGAGTTTCCGAAGGCTCCATGTGATAACTCGTCATGTGATGAGGACAGCAATTACAGTCTGTCTCCAGAGCAGCCGGTGAGCCAGGAGTCTCCTTTGGGCCTGTTACCTCCGCCTTCTCCTCCAGAGACGCTGGCTGGGAGCAGCATCCCATCTCCAACACAGGTAATGGTGACTGACATGTTGTGTGTCAGAGATGCACGATTATAAAACATAAGGCAAATTCCTTTAGAGTAGCAAACTTTAATGTACCATTGTAATGTCATCTCACTGGTGAGGTCTGTTTACAGTTAAATTTCCATCTGTCAGTTAATCTTAATTGCTATATCGTAGGCAACTGGACTTGCTTGAGTGTCTTGAAGATGTTTCACCTCTCATCAAAGAGATGTCTTCAGTTCTGATCTGAAATGTCTTCGAGTTTTTTCAAAACTTTAGTTGTAAAATAGTCTTGAAAGTATAGGCAATGCAACAATACACTGACACAAGATTTTTGATTTATCTTCAGTAGACTATTATAAGTTAATAAATTGGCCTTTGCAGATTTATCGGTCTAGCTCTCGGTCACTGGTTCCCAACCTGGGGGCCCCGACTCTCACTAGAGGTCACCACTGAGAGTGAAGGCTCTCTGCTAACGACAACCAAAGAGCTAACACAATGATGCACAGGCGTGAGGAAAAAGGAAACACTGAATGTGTCCAAAAATAAACCTTTTAAGTATGTATGATTGTTAGAAATAAAAATAATAAATAATACAAATGGAAAAACATATAAAAAGTTTCCGCAAATCTCTGATGCAATATTCACAGAAAATAACCTGTTCAAAATGCATTCAAATTATTAGTTTTACCCAAACTTTACCCAACTGTTACGTTTATCAGTTGGTCTGTACTGTTATTGTTAATGCTTTGAATATAATATGAAATATCCATAAGAAAAATATCACTCAGTCAGGGGTCGTCAGTTTACTCAATACCTAAGATAGAAAAACTGGAACCACTGCCTGAGGTAAAGCTACAGTGCAGCCATCAGTGATTAATTTTGCTCATTTCCATCTTATCAATCAGGTGTCTCCACCTACTCCTTCTTTCACACCAATCTCTGGATCCTCCCCCTTATTTAAGCTGACCAATGGGACGGGAGTATCATCTGCCCAGAGGACACTGATAAAGGTAAGTGACATCAGTCAACACAGACCAAAAAATAAGTGTCATATAATCTGTGGGAAAAAGTGCTAACTGTGTTTTGATTTAAAGCTGCTCTTATCAATATTTTAAGATTAACAATGGATCAGATGACTGTGTTTAATGAGACAGCGGTCTCTCATTAATCACGGGTATCCAATACAGAACATGAACAGAAAATTATCACCTGTCTCTGCAGTTCACCAGCTCTACAGACCATTGTACCATCTTTCAGCTCGTTGTTTTGGTTTTAAAGTCAGTGTGTTTCCAGCAGCAGATAGCTATTTTCAACAAAAACAGTTTCACTTAAGTTAAAACAGAAATGTAAACTTAGACTAGTCAACTACTCTTACATAAATCATCATGTGGCTCTCTTTTTTTCGCGACTGTCTATCTTTTATTCCTCTCAATGTAGCTCCGTGGCCCTCCACCCAGCTCTTCCTTTTCATGTTATGTCTGACTTATCAATGTCATTTCTGTTTGTCATTGATACTGCTGTATTCTGTTCCCGGGGGGTCTTTGCTGCTGCTCTCCCTGCCGTGGGCTTTCCATGTAGGCGCATGGAAGGGCAGGGAGATTTGCCCTTTCTGCCTCAGGATTTCTTAGTTTACGCGTGGAAGGGCAGGGAGGTGTGCTGTCTCTGCCTCAGGCTTTCCATGTAGGCACGTGGAAGGGCAGAGAGTTTTAAGTGCAACACACACCGCGTCAAAACGCCTGCTTCCATTATATTCTATGAACAAACCCACACTGCTGCGACAAAAGCCTTTTATGTACATCTCGGCTGCCATAGTATCAACTCCGGTTTCAGCTTTCAAAGGGGTATCTGGATGCTTAACGTTATTAAGTTTTTCAAATTTTTAATAAGACGATTTTGATAAGAAACTCAGTTTTTCCTCTTCTTCTTCTGTTACTAGCAGTTGGCAACTGTTGGCGACTAGTGTAGGTACAGCCACCTAGTGGGCTGGGGTGGGAAATACACTTTAGTGTCGACGGTGCCTCTGCCAATATGTGTTGGGGGGCGGCACTTAGCAGCCACAGCGCCATGCCGGCGGCAGTGTGTGTTGCACTTTACTCTCTCCCCCTAAGGCTTTCTGCCTAGGCCCGAGGAAAAGCAGAGAGGCCCCGGAACAGAGCCATACCTCCAAATATAATACTGCAAATGGCAATAAAGTCTTCTTTGACTAAAGTGTTCCTGACTGAAATACATTTTACAATAATCAAATCGTATTTTACAGTAAATGCCCCTGAAATGTATAAATGCAAACACACTACAGCCGCAGCCATCTTGGTTGTTTTTGAAAATGCCTCAACAGCACTTTAATTTATTAAGCTAGCATCTCCAGCATGATGGCACACAAGCCAAAAGTGCAGAGGCTCCACAAGTTGTTAGTCATCATCTGAAACAAACCCGTATTAAATAAATGGTTGTGATTGGCCAAATTGGGGCAGGTCTATTGCAAATCTGTCTGACTGGAAGGGGGACCAGATCTGCCAGAGCAAATACAACATGAGTTCACACATACATCTGGTTCCCAGGGTAGCATCAACAGGCTTAGGAGCCAGGTGTTTCCCTCTGGTGTTAGTAGAGACCAAAGCAAAGCTACAAGGAGAGTGAATAATGAAGTTACATAGAATTATATTGTTGTATGAAAGTTTACAGTAAGCACTAACTGGCATCTTTCCATTTTTACCAGTCCCAGCCCAAACCAAGCTCCGACCGCTCCGCACAGAGACACAAAAAAACAAAGGACATCAAGCCAAAGGTAGATTTAAAACTAAACCTAAACCTCAGAGGAAACAAATGAGTCATAGCAGCAGCAATAAAACTATTATTTGCTGTGTTGTTGATGTGTCGCCTCCTAGATTAAAAAGTTAAAGTACCATCAGTACATCCCACCCGACCAGAAGGGAGATAAAGAGCCTCCTCCCCATCTGGACTCATCGTATGCCAAAATCCTCCAGCAGCAGCAGCTCTTCTTGCAGCTCCAGATCCTCAATCAGCAGCAGCAGCACTATAACTACCATGCCATCCTTCCGGCACCACCCAAGTATGTTTTTTTTTTGTCTATGGTCAAGCATGTGGTGTGTAGCAACACCTGGGGGAAACAGACTTCAAAACTGAGGAGCTGCTGTCTTGTGTAAAGGTGTTTAATTGTTCACAGACTGTCGAGATCACTTTCCTGATAGCTTTCTCTCCAACAGAGCTCAGACAGATCAGCAGCCACCTCCCTCTTCCTCCTCCAATTCCACAACCACCTCCTCCCCACCTCAACCTGTCGCTGCCCCCTCAACAGCCCCCTCTAACCCAGGCAGTCACAGCCGTCACACATCTGCAAAACCAGTGTGTCTGCCTCCAAACCTGGATGAAATGAAGGTTAGCTGCACAGCAACATTTAAATAAAACACCTGCATGACCCATATATTATGTCTCACCTACTCACAAGAGTGAAGAGCAACAGCTCTCTCTGCTGTCTCTGAGCTATGAGTCAATGGAGTAACTGGTGGATAGAAACTGGCATATGTAAAAGATTCTCTGTTAACAAAATTCTGTCCCAGAAAAGTGGCCTGCCAACTCCGAGCTGACAAAGAAAGGGACAGTGATGGATTATTCTGTCTTTTTGTTTTCCCTCTTCTTTTTCCCTTTGATCCATTTCAATTTTCCTCTGGTATTTATCCTCATCTCTTTGCTTTTCCTCATTCGTGTCCGTCAGTCTCAATTTCTTTGTTACTCCGTCTTCTGTCAGGTCGCGGAACTGAAGTCCGAGTTGAAGCTGCGCAGCTTGCCAGTCTCCGGCACCAAAAACGACCTCATTGAGAGGCTGAGGACCTACCAGGAGCTGAATGGAGGCAGCGACACTTCCTCCTC
The DNA here is from genome assembly GCF_041903045.1 of Epinephelus lanceolatus. Taxonomy (NCBI): domain Eukaryota; kingdom Metazoa; phylum Chordata; class Actinopteri; order Perciformes; family Serranidae; genus Epinephelus; species Epinephelus lanceolatus. Next base: position 37,552,041 of record NC_135751.1, read on the forward strand.
TTCGACAGCAGGGGGTACCACAGGGCCGGGGGCGGAAGGAGCAGGAAAATCCTCCAAATGTGCTGCAACCTCCAACAGCATCACATCACAAGAACAGCAACAGTTTCAGTATCAGTGCCATCAAACGTCTTCTGTGACCGGTCAGTCAAACAGAAAATGTATCTGTACTTCCTTAATCCCCTCTCCTCACAGAACTATGTGTTCAAGTGTTAAAAGATAAGGAAGACAGAAATTTAAATCTCCATTCAGAATGAACCCACAACCCACTTTTGGGCTGCGACCCATCAGTTGGGAACCACTGGTGTAAATAATGTATTGTGTTTGTATCGTCTGCCTAAAGTCACACAACCATTTCTCAACCTCTGAACAGCTGATGCAGGTAGCAGTGAGACCACTCCTCAGCAGCAGCTCCTGACCTGTAGCGGCAACATCTCCCCCCCAGTCGTCTCACTCGCCCCCTCTGACCGCTCACCAGGCGCCATGAGCCCAGAGGATACCAGCTTTAGGAGCGACCCCATGGGGGAAATGGTGTGAATTTTTCCTTCATTTTCAGGCTGGTGTTGTGGATTTGGAGCTAAATGTTGTGTCTGGGGCACGTCGTGTATTAATGACACTCGTTACCTGGAGAGGTTGGAAAAAGATATACGTTTCTTCCCTTTTCCAAAACCAAAATCAAACCCTGAAAAGTGTAGGGTTAGCTAGCTAGCTACTGAAGATATAGCCTACTGAATGTACACACATGCTGCTTTTGCTTTTTAATGATTATAACAGTGAAACAAAGAGCGACCCTGCTGTACAGGAACCAGTGAAGGGAAGCAGGGAAACTTTGCTCATATTCAACCAGCTGTGTGTCATCGCACTGTGTGCAGATGAATGCTGTTTGACTTCCCACAGAGATCCCTATCTGGCCGGCAGCAGAGGTCTGGGTGCTGGGGTGAAGCCAAACACTGTTCATGTGCACACACTGTGATGCCACACAGCTGGTTCAGTATCAGCAAAGTTTCCCTTTATAGTCATTGTCTTGTGTGGCGATCAGCAGTGATGTGGTGGTTCACTTTTACACTGTGATCTGGATTGGATTAACTTTAATAATCCCCAAGGGGAAACTGGATTGCCACCATGGCCAACATACAGTACAACAATAAGACATAGACAAAATATACATATACAATAACGTCACCTAGGAGTGCAGTGGTCCAATACAACAATAGCAAAATTACCTGAAAAAATAAATAAATAAATAAAGATTAAAAAGATTAAAAAGAGTACAAATGCAATTTAAAAGTGCAATGTACAAGGACTAGTATAGCAGCAAGACATGACATCAGCAATCCAGATTAAAAAGCCTGGTTGCTGCAGGAACAAAGGACTTCCTCAATCTTTCTGTGGAGCATCTGGGCAAAAGAAGCCGCTTACTTCTACCACTTCTAACAAAAGTGCTATGCAGGGGGTGATCATCCTGAGACAAGATAGCTCTAAGCTTCCTCCTAGTCCTCTGCTCTGTTATGACCTCCAGAGAAGCAGGGCTCATACCAATAACAGATCATGCCTTTCTAATAAGTTTGTTGATCCTGTTCCTGTCTTCCAATGTTAGGCTGCCACCCCAACAAACAACCGCATAAAAATAGCGTTTGAGTTCTTCCTCCAGTCCAGTTTACAGTCCACATGCACACCCCAATATTTATATGAGGATACAATCTCTACAGACTGTCCTTTAATCAGAATAGGAGTTGCTTCAGGAGAAACATGAAAGTGATCTGTAGCCTATAGTTCGGCTTTAGCTTCTAACTATCTTTGTCTTTTTAACCTGTTGTTGCTGCTGAGTCAGTTTGACATCCTGGATATATCCTTCAAACACAGACTGTAGACCCCTCTGTCTGCTTCTCTCTGACATCACTCTTTCATGTTTCTTCAGGGAGTGCAGTTAGTTACAGTGTGGGCTCCATGTTTACTCTAACAGCTTGTCTGACTATCACAAAGGGGCGGGGCTTGGCAAAATCAGTTTAGTAGAAATCTGGTTAAATTTCAAGAATATCTATATGAAGTAAAAGGTATGTTTAGATACATTTATTTACTTCAGTGTGTCAAAATAGTACGACAAAGATTTGCCCAAATCCTTAATTTATGATTAAACACCTGCAGCAACAATCCCATCAGCCTCCACTGTACTGTGCTTAGTGTTAATTAGCAACTGTTAGCATGCTAAAATGTTAAGTAAGATGATTAACATTATAAGTATTATACCTGCTACATAGCTCCAGCCTGGCTGTAGACTCTTATGGGGAAATTCACAAAAAATGGATTACAGCTGCCGATAGTACCGTGAACTGCACATCACTTTCAGCCACTCTGCCCCGTCTCAAGTTTCGATTCATAAAAGATATTGCACTAGGGATCTTAGAGCGCAAACACGCCCATAAAGTTTTGCAGCCTTTTTGCGTCTGACTGCAAAGTATAAATGTCGCCTCTGGGCAAAGAACACAGTAAACAGAATGATGGCAGAGAGAAAAAGAAAACTGAAATTTTCAGAGTTGCAGATCCTCAAAACTTCAAGCAAGGAATTTAAATGTTACAGAGAGAAAACATATTTGGGATTTAATATCCCGGTCTGTCTGTGCTGTTGGTATTTTCAAATGCACGCCGTCTTTTTTAGTTGGCACGATTTGAAACAAAAGATTAAAGAAAAAATATAATTCAGTGCTTCACTAGAAAGTCTTGGCATGAAACCATTTACATATTAACGTATGTGTTTATGTATAAATATCCTTTACATGACATGACAGACATGAATAATTCAACTGATTGCACAGAGGCTTGGCACCTTCCATTTGCATATAAAGGGTCCAGTTTTGCGGCAAATGAATGTATATTACCTCATTTAAATACATGCAAATAACAGTTTCACCAAGATGAGATTTGCGTGGTAGTGCAGTAAGGTGTTTTGAGAATCACACAGCTACCTACTTTCTCATTTGTGCAGATTTAACGGCTATAAGAGCCACGCAATCCTTTCGTGAATCTGCCCATTACTCTTGTTTACATACTAAGAACTGTGATTTTATAGTGTTTCCCTGTCAAGGCTTCCTACTGTATGTTTTTATTTCCTCTCTTTCTGTCTAGATGAATTCACCTCTCAGCCAGGTGAACCTTCAGCCATGTTCAGCTGCTCAGCTTCCAGCCAACATTAAAGAGGAGCCAAAGTGTTCCACCCCAGCACCCTGCCAGTTCTCTGTAAAGCCCGCCTCTCTGCAGAACCATCCCCTGGTCTCATCAGGTGCCCTCACCGCTACAGCCACAGCTCCAGCTCCAGCAGTGACCGTGGACAAAGACAGGATGCTGCAGCAGAAAGACGAGCAGATAGAGAAGCTGACCAGGATGCTGATGCAGAAACAGAGGCTGGTGGAGGTGCTGAGGTGGCAGCTGGAGCAAGGGAACAGAGGAGGAGCAGAGCCGCTAGTTCTTGTAAGAGTTAAACAAGAGCCTCCCGATAAGCCCGGTGTCCCTCTCTCAGCCCCCCCTCCTCCACAGTCATCTGTTTCATGTGAGATGGATGTTATCAAGGTAACTGTCAAACAGGAAGCCATGGAGGCAGAGGAAGGTGCATGTGAGTCAGCTATCCAATTACCAAACACTTGTGGATTACAGCAGTCCTCAACCCAAACGCAGAAGGCGCAGGAGCAGATTCGGCTCCATGTCAAGCCGCAGCAGACGAGCTCACAGACAAAACAACAGCATGTACGTCTGCAGCAAACCACTCTGCAACTGGCCCAGCAACAGGCCATACAGAAACTTTTGCTCCAGCAGCAGCAGCAGCAGCAGCAGCAGCAGACAATTCAGAACCAGAAGCAGACAATTCAGAACCGCGGTCAGACAGTGGAGAACCTGCAGAAACTTTCCCAGCAGAGGAAGAAGAAATCTCACAAACAGCAGCTCAAACAGCTCCAGCAACAACAGCAGCAACTGTTGCCGTCACAGCAACAGCACCAACAGTCAAAACAACATCACCAGCAGATGCAGCTGAAGCAACAGATTCTACTGAAGCAACAGAAGTCATTTTTACAACAGCAGCAGCAGACTAAACAACTGCAACAAATCCAGATACAGACCAAGATACATCTGAAGCAACAGCAGGTGCTGATACAGCAGAAACAGCAGGCGCAGCAGCAGCAGTCACCACAGGTCAGGAATGTTTTTGTTTAAGACTTTATTGTCAGATTGTCTCATTATGCCACTTAAGTTCTGCAGTAAAGGAAACTCCTGAACAGTGTTCACCTGATGTGGTCAGATAAAAGAGCATATAGAAGCTCAGGTGTGTTGGTATGAAATATGGAGCAAAAACTCTTCCTCTAAAAGTTATTATGGGTTCTGTCCAGGTGTCTCAAGCGTACCTCAACCAGCAGTCAGGCTCAGCTCCCTCTTTCCTTCTGGATCACCTCAAGAGCGACTCCACCCCGACTCTGGTCTCCGATAGCAACGGCAACCACTTCCTGATTGCACTGACCAGTCACATCACTGAGAACCAAAGAACTGATGCACAGGGGAGCAAAGCAACCAATCAAATCACACTGCAGGTACATGACTTATTTTCAGCAGTCTGTTTAAAGCTGGGGTAGGCAGTTTTATTTTGGCATCATTGGGTCAAAATGCCATTCTAACCTTTCAGCATATTCTAATTCAAGTGGACTGAGAGAAAACTAGACCTCTGCACCTCCTCTTGGCTCTGTCTTCAGGCTTTAGAAAGCCTATGACGGGAGACTTTGGCCAATCAAAGGTCATTTAGAAAAAGGGCGTTTCTGTTGGACGCTCTATAAATGCAGATGTGCATGCACGTCCCTTCGGTGAAAGCCTGATTCAGTGGTGGAGAATCCTGCTGAGAAACTTGCTATAGCAGCATTACAGCGGCCTACTCTGCAAAGCAACCCAAAAAGGGGAGGAAGTCGTACGACGAGTCTGACAATAAACAAAATAAAACGTGTCAATATTGGCGCGGCATTTCAGAGATGGAGATTAAATATTGCTAATAGTTTAGCCTCCTGCTAACTGGAGCTAAAGGCTCATGGCTACTTTAAGGTCATGTTTATGTAGCAAGCTAGCACCTTGAATCAAGTGTGTCATTCCAAAGAGCTTTACAGGCGCAGACTCTGAGTCAGCAGCTACAGCCACTCTAATTCAGCCAGCGAACAGCTCCGCCTTCCCCGCCCGATCAGCAAACTTTCTGTTGCTGCCTTTACACAGCTTAGACCCAGTCCATTCACTAGCTGATTGTCATCTCATTTGTGGTCTGATAAACAGGGAGAGCAGGGCGAGGAGGGGCGGAGCTAATGCGCTGCTGGCAAGCCATCAGTGAAATAATATTCAGTCAGCCAATGTCTGGGTTACTATTAGAGGTCGACCGATAGTGGATTTGTAATCGCTATAATAACCACACATATTGCTAGTTCTAGGCCCGTTACATCAATTCCAGTAAAATTATACTGACCATGCTTGCTTGCAAAACAAAAAGCACATAAAGCTGTTCTATAACCAGCAACCTTATTATGCCCCTAATAAAGTCCTACATTAGTTAACGTTCATTGAAATCATACAAATTATCTAAAGCACCCATTACCTTGACTTTGCATGTGAGGTACTTAGTGCAAAAGCCTGATGGCCGTACACATGTGGCAAGTGGAGGTTACAGCTATCAGCCACTATTGGAGCCCCGTTCCGCCATTTACGATAGTTTATATAAAGTTCTATCTGTGCCAATTAATGGCCAAACCGATGAATCGGTCGAGGAGGGTGTATTATTTTCAAATTCTGCTGTTTCCTTTGCCTACCCCCAGTATTTCTTGTACCTTAAAGGGGAAGTTACGTTTTTTACAACCTAGACCTTATTTCTGACATTAAATACGGTTGTTTACTCACCCAGATAAGTCTGGTGTCATTTGGAGTCCTTCGGAAGATATTTAGATCCGCAAGAGCCGAGTACATCCATATAGTGGGAATGATCAGGGCACCGACAATGAGGCTCTAAATAACACATTGTCTGCCGCGAAACTCGTTCATTTCACCAATATGTTGTTATGAATTGCTAGAGTTGCTTGTCATCATCATCCGGGTCATTTATACTGACCTACTAACCTCTGACCACCGGAACGTTCACCTTTCTGTTTCTCACTTTTTGTCACTGAGCACTATGTAATAATAAATTCACATTTTCCATAAGAAGTGCCTCTGCTTTTTGTGCAGTGTGCGGGCAGTTCTACACAAGCGATAAGAAGAAACTAAAGAAATGTAAATTCTTACATTTATTTACTTATCAAGCAAACAAATTCAAGGAAAATAAACAATTTATGCTGCTGTGTAGGCTACTTACTCAATCGAAAGTTGCCCGTTCGGTCCTGCAGGCTTTGGCTGGGTCTTCCAGTTTACTTTCGGGACACGAAAAAAAGTCTCTACAACAGTACGGTTGATCATAAAAGTGAAATCCTCTGTAGTTGTGTCATTTCTGGAGACATCCAGACGTGTATCTCCTGGCCTCAAATCCCACTCGGAGCAGCAAAGGCATTCCTCCTCTGTTGGCATAGTGGAACATTGTCCACAAGAACACCACCAGTTAGCATCTATTCTCGGACGTGCAGCGGTTTGTTGTTCTCTGGCCAGCTGTTCCTCTCTCTGCCTCCACATCCTCCTTTCAAAGAGCTCCTCATCCGTATACTCTGGCTCAAAACGGTAAGGACGTCCATCATATTCAAAGTCGTCGTCCACAACCTCAAAATCTGACAAATATTCAGCCATGTTTCAAAAAACTAACAGTAGCAAATTCCAGCTGTAAACAGAGCAGTGCTGCAGGCGCGCAGCGCACCTGGATGACATCATCCAGGTCAGAGGTTAGTAGGTCAGTATAAATGACCCGGATGATGATGACAAGCAACTCTAGCGATTCATAAAAACATATTGGTGAAATGAACGAGTTTCGCGGCAGACAATGTGTTATTTAGAGCCTCATTGTCGGTGCCCCGATCATTCCCACTATATGGATGTACGCGGCTCTCACGGATCTAAATATGAATCCAAATCCAAATATCCAAATGACACCAAACTTATCTGGGTGAGTAAACAACCGTATTTAATGCCAGAAATAAGGTCCAGGTTGTAAAAAACGGAACTTCCCCTTTAAGATCTGGGCTCTCTACAAGCCTCTCACAAAGTGTGCATTATGTTGGATAAGTGACCAAATTAGAGGTACCCAATCTCCAAGGTTAATATCCACCATGTCAGCATTATGGATCAGAGGCACTGTATATAAAGTAGAGTGTGAACGCAAAGATAAAAAAGCAATTTTCTGCTCTTGTAACCTTTTTATTGTTATATTAAGCACTTAACAATACTATCAACACTGTTTGCATTTTTCATTTTCCACCAGCGACTACAGTCGACACCCGCCAAGCTCCCCAGCCACAGCCCTGTTCAGCTGCCTAAAGCTGATAACCAAACCAAACAGAGCATGCATGTGGGATTTTTGAAACAACAAGAGACAAAGGTGAGATTTAAATATATAATCATGATACGGAGTGTTTTCATTGGGAGAATTTCTGCTGTAGCAAAGCATGAAAAGTGTTCGGTTATTGTCTGTAGCAAGAAGCTTATTGTTTCTTAACAGGAGAATTCCGATGTTAATTTTCAGTGCTTTAAGTACATTAAAGTTTCTGCATGGGGCATTTCTGCCAACACAAACCATCACTCAGCAGCCTTAAATCATCTCTTTCACACATTTCATGGACCCTCATCATGCTACATACACACTTCCTCATTCTCACACCAGCCCTGGAGCCCCATAGCCCCTGTCACTGGAGCAATAACGGAGCAGTCCGTTAATACTCCATAAAGAGCGAGCGAAACATGAGAGTGAAAGAGAAGTGCTCCAGCGAGTCCAATAGCAGAGGAAATTAATGATGTATGCTGCTGGAGACAGTGACAGCACTCTTTGATAAGAGTGTCTGACACTAGCCCGATGCTGATTATTATTGCGTGGCTAATTACTCTAACGACATCTTCCATTACTATGATGTATGTTGTTAACGGAGGAGGAACAAAAACTCCTCCGCATCTCGGCTAATTGAGATGTACAGTATGTCTCGGGGAGCGCAGGTGTGCTGGAAAGTGTCAAGATTTGGTGGAACGCCGTGTGCCGACTGCACATTTTGCTGTCGTCAGCAGTCTTTCCTGATCTTTGTGCCCTTCTTATCGCACTCGTAATAGAATGAAATTCTGCGTGATTTCAGATGTTACTGAAATAACTAGTGCTGCTGCCTCTGAATACTCTTCCCCTGTGAGGAGAACTTATCCTTTCACTGTTTTTAATGACTTGAAGCCACAGAGCGGGGGCCTTCATGTGTCTGTAGAGCCGCCTCAGCAGGAAGTTGCTCAGTGTTTGTCAGCACCTCCCAGTCTGCAGCCTTTCTTCAGGGACCAGGAGACTGCTCCCTCACCTTCCTCTCAAACTGTGAGTAATGTCATGATGACATGGATGATCTCTCAGGGTGACTTGTATCACAGAGTCGCATTGTGATCAGTTTGGATGCATACAAATCTTCTCTCTTCTCTCCTCCAGGAGTTTTGCCCTGGTCTGGATGTCTTGTTCAGTCCTCTGACTCCAGCTTCCATTAAGACCGCTGCCTCATCGCCTGATAACAAAGTATGACCCACTGCGTGTCTGATTGTGTCATTGTGCAAAATGATTGAGATGTTCACAATCCAAAATGTGTGATTTTTATCTCCGTGGGGTGTTTGTTAATGTAGGTTTTGCTAACCTACATTAAGCTAAGCTGTTTTGCTCTGCATTTCGGTTTGCTATGTTGTTTTACATCATTTCACATCTCACATCAAGAGCTTGTGTCGCATAGTTTTGTGTTATGTCAGTGTTTCTCAAACTTTTTTCAATAATAATCCCCATTTTCAATATTTTTTCAGCCATGTACCCAAATATTTTTGGTAGCAAAAAAAGCCTATATAAAGCCCCAAAATGGCAGAGCACATTTTGCAGGTTGCAAAACATGAGGCATTGAATCCTGCTCCGATTAGACAGAGCGCTTTTTTTATTGTGCCACGCGACCACTGGATCACCTGTCCTTACATACCCTTGTAATGGAAGTTATTACTATAATCGAAAAGGTAATCAACAATATAATAAAAATTATGTAATTATGTCAAAACTATGCAACATTTAATGCTTATGTAACAGAAACTTTTAGGCTTCTGTACTATGTGCAACTAATTTACTGCAGCAACAGAGAGTTTCCAACAGATGGCATTCAGAATGGAAACACAGAATATAAAATATGGTTTGTTGAACTTAAATTTGCATTTTAATTCATGTATTATAGCATCATTAATTTAGGAATTATGCGTGACTTATATTTTTTAAATCAACTTTTTCTTTTTTTTTTAACTGTTCAAACACCCTGCAGCACTCCAAAGTACCACTAGGGGCACCAGTACATCCATTTCAGGAACAACTGAGCTATATCTTATCTTACGATATACTGACAAAAACTTTGGCACAGTGGTAGAGGGTCATGGGAGGATGTGAATGAAGCAATATTACATCAATTGGCCAAAGGGGGGCGCTATAGCAACCGATTGAAATTGCAAACTTTGAATGGGCATATCTCTTGGCCCGTATGTCGTAGAGACATGAAACTTTGCACAGAGATGCCTCTCCTCATGAGGAACAAATTTGCCTCATGAACCCATAACTTCCGATTATATAGATTTTCTGCCATTTTGGATTTTTTGAAAACACTTCAAATGGATCTCTTCCTAGGAAGTTTGAGCGATCTGCATGAAACTGGGTGAACATAATCTAGGGACCAATATCTAAAGTTCCCTCTTGGCAAAAGTTGGAAAACTTACTAAAACTGAGCTTCTATAAGGCAATGAATATTGCGGAGGGCGTGGCTCATCACATAAAGGTGTATAACATCTCAAGGGTTTCACCCATCACCACGCAACTTTGTAGGCATATGACCACACATAATCTGAGGGGACCCCTCCATTATTGACCCCATCAAACAAAATGGGGGCGCTAGAGAGCTCATTTCTTATCTAGGCCTAACCGCCATATGGATTTTTACTAAACTTGGTAGATATGTAGAACAGGACGCCTCAAGGTGACTGGAGAAATTTAACTCTAATTGGCAACTGGGTGGCGCTATAACAACAGAAAAATGCTTACAAATGGCTAAAATGCGACCGATCGCTGTGGCTCCCCCTGTGGACCAATGTTTTGTAATTTTTGGTATGATTAAATCATAGTATGGTATGCTGTACATAATCACAGAAACTGTCAGTGTGTCATTCTGTCAGTCCCACGTTTTTCTACTGGGTATGGACTAGTGAACTTTACACGCAGTTTCGAGCCTAAAGTTTTTCCTCTGTGTGTGTGTGTGTGTGTGTGTGTGTGTGTGTGTTTTCAGGATGCAGAGCATGAAGATGATTTTATTGACATCATCTTACAGACAGGAGGTAAGAGGCAATAACATTGTCTGATTTTTGTGATGTGTATTAACTTTTTTGATTCATTCAGCAGTTTGATGATTATTGTATCGGGTGGCCAGTTTTATGTTCAATTTTTCAAAATTCCGTATTTTTTTTTTTTTTTTTTTCCTTCAGAAATGTCGACCACCTTCAAACCAGCCCCTGATCCTTCTCTGGACCATCTACATCCACACTCCTCTCCTCCCTCCCCACTCCAGCTGTTGCTATCACCCGCTGCCCCACCCAGCTATGACACCCCACAGTCGACCCCCTCGGTTCAGTCTGAGCTTCAGACCCAGCTCGACGCCACAGAGGAGAAACAACGCCTCAGCAGCGCTGGGAGCGGACGCCTGGAGGACTTTCTTGAAAGCACCACCGGTAAGCCTCTCCTGGGGGTGGAGCCTGGAGGCCTGTTGACTTTGATTGATGACCTCCACAGTCAAATGCTGTGCACCCCCAGCATCCTGGACCATCCCTTGTCTCCAGTGGATACCTTCGACATGGCAGCGGAGGGGGAGCAAGGGCTGGACGGTATGGATTGGTTGGACGGTATTGGACTGGTTGGAGAGAAGAGAGAAGAGGCTCCTATGCTGGGCCCACTCTGCCCCCAGACACCTTCTAGTGTCTTTTCCGCTGATTTCCTGGACAGCTCTGACCTGCACATACACTGGGACTCCTGCCTTTAGCCTACAGACTAATAAGGGGCTCTGCTGCACTCACTCACACATTGACTGCTGGGGGTTCAGTATCTGATTAGAGCACTCTTTCTGTATCTTCTCACACGCTGGTGTATTGAATCTTCGAGCACTTTGACCTTTATTTATTTAATTTACACTCTGGTGTATTGATTCTTTTGTGCAGACACTTATTAGGCCGGTCCTAAATCTGTTGTTGCTTCTTTAGCAACACTTCTGTCAACACATTAGAGGGACTGCTGTGGATGAGGACCCGATAGTTGACAAGACACTTGTAACCGAGCCATGGACCCGTCACTTACATACACATTAGTCTTGTTTCAATGAAGGAGTATATCGGTTTATATGACCTTTGTCTAATTAGGAGTGCAAATCCTTTGTTACTTTTTGTTGTAAAGATAATCAATTGTTTACGGCTACAGCTAATCAATAACCAAAGTTCAGGTGAAAGACTGATTTTCTCGCAGCATAGTTTATAGGATGGAGCAAAGAGGTTTGCAGACAGGCTGCCCTCTGATGCATGGCCATAATTCTGCATTAATGTCATTCAAGGTGATACTTTTATGTTGTGAGACGGGGATTCTCATGGATAATGAGAGGGATGTCCCGATACATCTGTATCGGAGCTGATCAAAGCATTTATTAACTGATCAGGACAGGCTATATGAGCTACATAGAGCCCAATCTCATCCTTTGTTTTTCGTCAGCTGTCACATAGGTGTTTTTACTCACTGAGTTTTAATGCAGAGCAACATAAGAGCCGTTGTCAACTCTCAAACTCTCTGCTGTCTTTTCCCGTCCACTCCGCTGAGCTCCCCATGTGTAGGAGCAGGGACTGAGCCCCGCCTGCTGCGAAACATCACACACCACACACGAAAACATAGTATGAGACTGTTTTTTTTGTACGCTACTTATCGAAGTTCTGTGCAGTCTTGTGCATTTTGCTCTCATCCATGGCGCATGGTGTGTCACTGCCTTGCTGGGAGGACAGACAGACAGCAGTGCAGAGCTTGCAACAATCACACTCAACATGCCACTGCGATTATATATCATATATATATATCTTATATCAGTTGAAACAGAATCAGCTGTTGAACACAAATATTCAACTTTTTTTCCTTCCTTATAAAGTTTTAAAGTTTAAACAGGGCTCAGCGTGATGTTCAGTGTGCAGCAACATTTATTGCCGACACTAGATATCGGGCAAAAGCCAGAGACTGTGTCGTATTAAGTATCTGTGAACTGTGAATTCACCACGTCCATGCAGAAGAGAGAAGAGACTTGGAGTGAAAAGTTCCTCCTCTTCTGTGCTGCTGCATCTTGTCCAGAGCTGTCTGTACCAAAGAGTAGCGTGAAAGTCAAGACCGCTCAGTCCGCGGCAAAATGTGGGGACGTCCCTAGAGGTACACTGCACAGCACAGTGACTAGCAAGAAAAAAATAAATACAGCCTGACTAGAAGCCATCTCAGTTGGCTGAATGGTTTCTGACTTGACGATTCGAATCTCTCGAGTTTCAAGGGGCAGTCCTGACAAAAGCTAATAGGCAAAAAGACCAATAACTAAGTGATTAATGGAACTTAATCCACACACAAGAGGTACAAACGACAGAAAGAAACACTCAGTGGAATACAGTTCATTCAGGTAGGCTAACTCAGGTAAGGCTCTCTTAAAAGGACAGAGAAATTCCCTCGAGACAGCGACAAGGCCGAAAAGATTAAAGAGAGTGTTTGTGCTTTTATACTTCATTTTAACGTTGCAAGAAACTTTGACCGTGTGCCTGTGACCTCCTATTACTGAGTATTAATGGCAGTGTAGCTGCATTACTGAGGTACGTAGGCCACACACTGTCTGTGTCTACCACATGTACTACTGTACATATAACAGATGAATAATAGGCTAATAAATTAACAATTAAGGAACCTGTTGGATGCAGGGAATTTTTTTCTTATTGCATTGCAGAGCTCTTGCATAGACTGTACATTGGATTGATTTAAACACCTTAAAGCAGTGGTTCCCACCTGGCCACAGGGTCCAGATTTCTCCTTAAGCCTAGTTCACATTACACGATTTTCACCCTGACGTAATCTTTTGAGTGTTCATACCTGGCGACGTGTGTTTCTGTCAGCGGCAGTCTCGCCAACTGCATTACGACCTGTGTACACACCACAAGATTTCTCCACCGAGCCCTCGCCGACAGAGCCCCAGATAACGCGGTGACGTCACCAAACTTGGAGACGACACATCGTGAAGTCATGGATATTCTTCCCAGTGTTGAATCAGATCTGCCTCCAGGGCCTGGGTCCAAACATACCGCGCTCCCCGTGATCCTGTGGACGCCACCATTGTTGTTGTTGCTCGCCGGCTTGTCAGTGTTGCCAGATCTTGGGAGAGAAACAAGCAACCAGGGCTATGGAAACAAGCCCAAAAGAAGCGACGGATATATATAGAGAAAGGCAACATTTGGAGAGCAAGCCCAAATAAGCAACTCCACTTTAGAAACAAGCCCAAAAAAACGCAACCTGCGACTACCAATATTTGTAAGTATATAATATTTGTTGCTTGCCGGCTTGTCAGTGTTGCCAGATCTTGGGAGAGGAACAAGCAACCAGGGCTATGGAAACAACTCCACTTTAGAAACAAGCCCAAAGTCGTGGCTAATAAGCAGACCTGGCAACCCTGCGGCTTGTCCTCCTCACATTTCTTCCGTCCTCCTGCGTGCTGACGTGGGACGTATCCCGCCTCTCATTGGCTGATGCTCTTTGTCAGTCGTGTCGCACCTCTCCAGTTTTCTAGCATGCCAGATATCCAGTCCCAGTCACAGACGGGGGGGCGACTTGCTCGTAGGCTTGTTCACACACGAGGACTCGTCGTGGCAGACTATCTGCCGACTCACCTCCGACCCAAGGTGGCTCTCAAGATCCTCTGCGACGTCAAAATTGCGGTGAAAACCGTGTAATGTGAACTAGGCTTTAGTCATTTAGTCCACAAGGTTTAAAGGCGCTGTATGTAAGAATGTGGCCAAAACGGTTACTGCACTCAAATTCAACATACTGCCGTGAGTCGTGTCCGTCCCCCCTCCCCTACAGATTTGAGGTTGCTGGACAGCGGCACGCTGGAGACTGATTTGTTTGCCCACATCCTTGATCTTCGGTTTTCCAGCGGACCGTTCGAGCAAGTCCGGCTTCTCTGCTGCCGGGATACAGCGGAGGAGGAGCCGGCTGCTAATGCTATGTACTTGGACACTGCTAATGCTGCTTGCCGTGCTGCTGTAGCTCAGTCATAACTTTAACTGATGCTGAGACTCTACTGACTGCGTGACTGGTAGACGGCGGTGGGTGGCACAACAGGCCAAAACACAAATTCAAAACATAAACATGATTTGCGGACCGTAAATTTTTTTTTAAATGCGAATATTCTGGCTGTACTATTGTTGTCGGTGAGATCAGTATGTTATATGAACATTATTCCTTAGTCTCTGTGACATATTAGGAGGATTTTACGACTATTTGCTTTATATTCCTTACATATAGCTCCTTTAACATATTCAGTATCTTGCTTGGCCATGTCGTCGAGCTAGTTTGTTGTCTCTGTCTGTTACAACAGGAAACGACACTTCAAAATAAAAACTTGTGCTGGAAATTTACTGCACTTCAAAAATAAGGGGTATTTTTATTTAAAGTTGACACGTTCACGAGTCACTTGTGGGCCATTCAGAGTGGACCTGCGACCCACCAGTTGGGAAACACAGCCTTAAAGTACCTGAAATGCACTGGGCAGGTGTATTACTAAGGAAAATAGAAGTATCGGATCGAGACTTGGCGTCAGAAGATACTCTATATTAAATGACTCGGACTGGGATCAGGGGCAACAAAATAATGGTCCAATTTATTAGGGACAAGGACTTAATATTAAATAGATGTGCATATTTAAAATGTGCATTTCTTTTTTTGTTTGTTTTTATATAGAATTGCACTTTGAATACGTCACGTGAAGCCAAGTGTCTTAATATTTATTTGACATAATGCGACTTTATAGATTAATGAATTTCTCTAGTATGAAACTTTCTGAATGTGGTTGTGTTTACTGCATCTTACATGAAGTATGCAGCTTGATATAAGTGTTCACAATGCTTCATGTCTGCATACAGTAAAGCACCAACAGGTTTTTGTGTTAACTTTGAAAAATTAAGTTTTAAAAAACTGCCATACTGTAGTTTCACTCCCTTTCTGTTTGCACTTGTTTTAATGCAAAATATAAAAGAAAAGGGAAACTTTATAGATTTCTGACAAATGTCTTCTTAATGAGGATTGTTGTAATAATTCAGTTGTTGTTCTTAATGGTGATGTTTGACTGCTTTGTACTGTATCAGTACTTTTGCCAATAGGGATTTATTTATGTCCCTTTCTTCTTTGAGATTTTATCGTGCTGTAATATACCAGTTTAGACGCTGAGAATGTATCATAGGATGCATTTGTTTGTATAGATTTTCAGATTTCTTTCTGTGGAACACTGGTAATGCAGGTTTGTTTGGACTATGACAAAATGTCTATTGTGAATCCAAAGCTTCTCTTGAGAAACTTTGGTGACTTTAAACACAAACACATCGACACAAGTTCATTTTTCATTCACGGCATCTTTTGAATGTATTATTTTACACCTTTATGCATCTGTCACCACAGACATACTACACCTTAGTACTACACCTTAGGTTTTACTGTTTGTCCAATACGACCTCCTTCATTTTCTGACTTTGCTGTTACAGTCTGTCTGCTTAAAGGTTCACAAATTTTCAGCTCTGTCTTAAAACAATAGTCAGGTGCCAATATAAACTTTGATATATGTTTTTTATTGTTACAATCTCCCCGTTTGACTGGCTTCCCTTCTTGATGTGTTTTCAGTTAAAATGATGTAGAAAATGTGAGTTTATCCTTTAGAGGAACAACCCAAAACAAAACTCTCAGTTATGTAGCACAAACGCAAACAGAAACTTTTGTATTATTTTGCTTTTATTATTACAAATAATCTTTTGAGGGAGTATCCAGTAAATAGTCAGGTATCGTATGCCAGACCTCGGCTAAACACTGCAAACTCATTTTAAATAGTGACAACCACATGTGCCTGATTCACTCGCTTTTTATGTGAGATTTATGTTTGTTTTTTTAAGGATTTTCAGTCCCTGACGTGATGCATCTCACACACTTTGGCTCTGTCAAACTTGTGAGGACTTTAAAATAATTACAAAGTTGTTTTTCTGCTGTATTATTCCTGTAAGTGTTGAACCGCCTCATGTAAAAAATATTGTGAAAGCATTAGGAAATAGTCGTTTGGCTTTGGGCAAAGTGTTTGAGCTGTTTGTTTACTGTGTAATTTTGATTTTTCTAAAAACAAAAGGAGATTTATTAATAAAAGAAAAGATAATTATGTTCTGATTATTTTTAATAATGAGATACACATAGCTGGCACTGATTCTGTGTTTTGATTTTTGCCAACCTTCAAAGTGAAAAGAATATTACCTTGGTCTCTTATTCCACATTCTTCTCGTCAGGTAGCGACCGACTATGCACCATGCAAAGCCTGAAAGGAAAATATTTTGAAATATAAACTTATTCATTTTCTTAGCAAGAGGTGTACAGTATAGGAAGACTGACACCACTCTCAAGTCTGTACGATAAATATATAACTATGCTGTCGCTCATATAACAGCATATTGTAATTTTTACACTTCGCCTTTTTTTTTTGTTTAAACATACAACATATAACTTGTTGATTAGCTTACTGGTAGGGTGATTTTGTTACCATTGAACAGAGCCAGGCTAGCTAATTCCCTGTGTCCAGTCTTTATGCTAAGCTAAGCTAACTAGCTGCTAGCTGTAGCTTCATATTTACTTTACAGACACAAGAGTGGTGTCAGTCTTTTCATCAAAGTCTTGGTTAGAGGGCAAAAAAGTGTAACTTTTCAAAATGCCAATGTATTTATGTCACAGCACGTCTATAGACCCTTTTACTGTTAGTAAACACCATGACATTTTTTGGTGGGCGGGGCTTAGCTGGAGGCAAAACAATTCTCCAGAGCGCACTCTGGCACAAACTGGACTGCTTGAAAATTCGGAGCGCTGTCAGAATGTACAATTAAGTTATTCAGAACACCGCACTCTCGGAGCAGCAGAGCGCCGAGCTGAGTGAATGTGTGATTAATGTAACCGTTGGTTCATTCATGTAGAAATATAACGCTGCGTTTCTTCCACCAACAGGGCTCTCATTTTAGTGTAGAGCGTCGGACTGAATTTACCAACGCACCATGTCAGGTCACTCACTCTCCGGGACCGCCAGTGTTACTTGAATAAGTAAACACTGACCAACGGGACCAGACTGGCCGACCCGTATGCTCTCACTCAGTGGATGGATGATGTCACAGGAAGCCAATCTTACAAAAGAGGACCACACTTGGATGATTTCCTCAAGTTTGTCTTGCTATCGTAGCCAACATTAGCTAATGTGCTAAAAAGTTAGCGAGCCAGAGAAATTCCTCTTAAAGGGGAACTAATGTTTTTTTCAACCTGGGCCCTATTTTCCAATCTACTTTTGTCTAAATGAGTGATAGGATGTTCAGTATTTGACATTTCTCCAGTACGAAGCTAGGGCTGACCTGCCTGCAGCCGGAGGCGGATGATGCTGATAACAACTCTCTAGCTTCTAATGGAGGGCAGCAGAGGATGCGAGGCTAATATCTATTCCACAGTGAGCGTCCCAGGCCTCCCAGTGAAGCCCGTAACAAAAGAGTGTGTGTGAATAAACAGCTCCCACATCTAAATTTTTGCACAATCATGCACAACCACTGTTGTATCATATTATTGTGTGAATTTGAAAACCCCTTGCTGTTATGCTGCCTTGCCATGCTGTGTGTAACTAACAATTGCGGAATAGGGGCACAGAGCGATCTCGCCTTTAATCTGCAACAGGAGCGCCGAAACGGTGTCTGTATAAACAGGACAGCATGCAGGATGGACCATGGGTGGCAAGGGTGTGAGGTTTTGATGATATGTTATGTGTACGATCCATCGCGGGAGATTTAAAATCTAGCTGTTAGCAGTTAGCGACTAACTCAAAAAAGAAGAACAGCAGCCGTAAATGTCTGCCAGTTGGGAAATCAATTAGATGCGGGTGTTCCTCAACCTCAGAGCAGAGGACAAGATCAGCCACCATGTAATAGAGACAGTAGATGATTGTTATTGCCATGTTATGCCATTGTTATTGTTTAGAAAGTGCAGCTGACACATATGTTTTATGTCACACTTGAGGTCGACGCTGTTGAGTTCCATGGGATGCCTGTCACTCCTCTTTTGATTGTGGGATGCAACAGGCATAAATAAGAGACTCTGTAGCTGCCCTATAGCGCCATCTCTGTGTGAAAAGGGCTGAAGTTGCTCCGAAAAATATTGGAAGCTCAAAAATCTGAAAAATGACGATAATATCATTTCAAATTTAAGATGTTGTGAAAATTATTATTTTTAAGTTACCACATGTTCTACCATAATCATTAGGTCCATCTCAAGAAAAAGTTATCTCAACTTTTTTTTTCCCGTAACCTTGCCCTCCTCTAGCATGCATAGTTTACCGTGAGCCAGAAGTGTAAGATTAAGGCTACACAGAGGTCCACCCACACACAAATGTATCAACACACACACACACACACACACACACACACACCCCTAAATCCAAAGTTATGATGTTGGACTGGGCTTAGAGGAAGTTGTGCT
This sequence comes from Epinephelus lanceolatus, assembly GCF_041903045.1. Taxonomy (NCBI): domain Eukaryota; kingdom Metazoa; phylum Chordata; class Actinopteri; order Perciformes; family Serranidae; genus Epinephelus; species Epinephelus lanceolatus. The sequence goes on from NC_135751.1 coordinate 37,571,014, forward strand.
CTCGGCAGCCTGCAGTAACTGTGCAGATGCTTTGATGCACCTCAGCACAACAGGGGGGTTGCCTGTGATGTGGAAGTATGTTGGTACTTGCAAACACACCAAAACACACACTTGACAGAAACACATCCACAGATATACACGGAAAGTAAACAGATTTATTCTCAAACACAGGAGTGCACGAATACATATGTATTTACACAACTCCTACAAGGGGAAAGCATATAAATCTTCAGGATGAGTCACAGACTGTTTTTAATTATTATTTTATTTGTAGTTTATTTGTAAGGGACAAATACAGAGAAACCCAAAGTCACAGAAAAAAGAAAAGCTACGACGCTGGGTGTGGTGCTGCTTTTGTTTTTGATTAGACGTGACAGTCCTTTAAAAGCTCGGGTTATCTCAGACCAAACGTCATGACATCTCAAGGTGGACGAGACAGTGAAATGAATTCGTGGTTAGCGGGAGGTGTGAAGAATATCTGCTTACTGAAGCAGTTTCCTTTAATACAAGACAAAATGTATTCTTGGTAAGATCCTGAAGGTCAAAGCGGTTTCACTCCAGATGACAGATAATCTGGACCGCACTAATGGAAACCTGCTGTGATGACATGCTCATACCAACACACACACAGGAGCACACACAGAGGTGGCAGATTTAAGCTCGAGCTGCATGTACAGACAAAAATGCTGACAGCGGCTGTCAGATACACACGCAAATAACTCAAACATGGCTGCAAGCACTTGAACAAACACACAGGCACAGACCATCTATAACATGTATGTGTATTCTTGTATTAACTGCATTATGTTTGTGTGAAGGGCTTACAAAATGACAACTGAAGTCACGATTTAGCGTCACGATTTAGGGCTGCATGCCATATTAAAGGGAGCAATGCACTGGGGTCGTAACAAAGAATAGCTGATGCATTGTCTTTTAATGAATCAGTTATTAAATGGGCCTGGTTTCCACCCACTGGCCACCTGTTTTACCTTCGCTCTGTGGCGCCACTGGGACACAATCATAGCAAATGGAAATTACATAAATGTGACGCCTACATTGAGGTAATAAACTGAATGAGAACTGCAGAGGTAATACCAAAGAAATAAAAATGAAACAATTTTTATAATTAGCAGCTGCTAATGTTTCTGCACATCTCATCCATACAGTATCAATAGAGTTCAGGAGTATGCCTTGCACTTAGGCCATTGTTGTGCACGTTCACACTCAAAGTTTAAAACACTGCAGTTCATTGAATCAACCTGACTTTGATCTACGTTTGCTCTCAGCATTGTGGACGATGTTTACTTTCTGGCTATGGTCAAAGTTGATTTACTTGACTGGAAATCAACGTCTCCAACATCTAACTCCTGGTGCATACCGGCCCCAGGAGCATCCAGAGCCACCAGGCCCCAGAAGCATCCAGAGCCACCAGGCCCCAGCAGCATCCAGAGCCACCAGGCCCCAGAAGCATCCAGAGCCACCAGGCCCCAGCAGCATCCAGGGCTATCAGGCTCCAGTAACAGCCAGAGCTATAAGACCGCAGCAGCATCCAGGTTTACCAAGACCCAGTTGCATTCAGAGCTACCAGGTCCAAGCAGCCAGGGCTGCTATCAGGCCCCAGCAGCCTCTAGGATTACCAGTCCCCAGCAGCATCCTGAGCTTCCAGACCCCAGCAGCAACCAGGGCTACCAGGTCTGAGCAGCTTCCAGAACTTCCAGACCCCAACGGCCTTCAGGGTTACCAGGCCCCAGCAGCATCCAGGACTACCAGGCTCCAACAGCATCTAGGGCAACCAGGCCCAAACAGCATCCAGAACTTCCAGACCCCAACGGCCTTCAGGGTTATCAGGCCCCAGCAGCCTCCAGAGCTACCAGGTCCCAGCAGCAACCAGGGCTATCTGGTCCAAGCAGCATCCAGGGCAACCAGGTCCAAGCAGCTTCCAGAACTTCCAGACCCCAATGGCCTTCAGGGTTATCAGGCCCCAGAAGCATCCAGAGCTACCAGACCCCAGCAGCATCCAGAGCCACAAGGCCCCAGCAGCATCCAAGACTACCAGGCTCCAACAGCAGCTAAGGCAACCAGGCCCCAACAGCCTCCAGAGCTTCCAGGCCCCAGCATCCAGGATTACAAGGCCCTTCCAGCATCCAGGGCTACCTGGCCCCTGCATGCAACAGTGTGCTGTGTGTGACATTTTGATTATTGTCCTTATGCACATGCAGGTCACTTCAGGACTGTGACCAGTTTAAACCGGAATCTGATAATAGCCACCATCAGAGCTGAGTCTCTATTTATGGTTTCAAAGTTTTCGACACCATAAATACAGATTTTGAGCTTTTCAAATGATGATCAGTAAGCATGTGCTTGTTAATCATCCTTTAAACCTGTCAAAAACTTTGACTAAAAGTTGACCAAAATGTGACGACTTTTCGTCAACTAAAGCAGTGAAGGATAAAAACGACCACAACATGACTATAACTAAAGAGCATTTGCATCTAAAGTCTAAGTCAAAATCTAAAATGGCTGCCAAAATTATGATGATCTTGCATAGAGGGAATCTTCTTTGATTAGATTATCTCATGTTAAAGCAGCTGCTTCAGCACTCAGTATTACACTAGCACGGCAGAGAACAGCTTATTTTCTGCCTGTCTGTTTGGCAGGTAGGCTGTGACGTCACCTTCAAGAAAGATATAACAAACACACATATGCAAAAACAACAAAACCCATGTTCTAACCTCTCCCCTCCTCCCCCCCCTCTGCAACACAGAGGAACTGCCAGAAGACCGTAATGAAGCCGGATGAAGCGCTGACATCACGTCAATTCACAGGGAAAAACAAAGGGAACAAAGAAAATTGCGAGAGAGAGAGAGAAGTGAGAGATAAAGACGAGGTGAACGGGGAGTGATGGAAGAGAGGGTGTGTGATGTGCGCATGTATTCATGCACGTGTGTGTGGGAACAGGAATTGGATATTTGACGGTGAGAAAATATGTGAGCAAGAAAGGCAGAGAGAAGACAGAGAGGTGCAGAGAGTGGGGAACAGAAATAGCTGTGGCCCATTATCATCACCTCTACCTGTCTGGCTGTCGCACCTCTAATTACTGCTGCCACATCGCTCCAAATAGCACACAATGAGGGAAGTGTGTGTGTGCACGGAGATGTGTTTGAGGACGGCGTCTATATTCAAGTACAGGAAATATTTTCCCCCATTTTTGCGCTTTTGCAAGACAGTTTTCTGCACGTTGAGTCGCTATGTTTCAGTGGCTGTAATTCTTTTTGTGGTCTTGTCACTATATGCATGTATGTGTGTGTGTGTGTGTGTGTGTGTGTGTGTGTGTGTGGAGATTATACCTCTCCTGTTAACCACCTGGAGAGAGGCAGCCTGGTGAGAGAAGCTTAAGGAGAATTTAATCCTTGCCTTAATGTGACAGCAGCATTTTCTGCGAAACTACCATCATTACTAAACTGTTGAGCCTTGGTATGTGTGTGTGTGTGTGTGTGTGTGTTTAAGCGTCCCATGTATACACACATACACACCCCTGCAAGCAGCATTCTGCAGGAGGATACAGTAAGTGTGACTTCATGTGTCGTCTTAAGCACGCTGCGAGCAGCCGATGTAGGTCAGGCGTATTGCAAACTGAGTCCCTGACTGTTCTCTGACTTATGCTTGAAACCAAATGCTACCAGGGGGATTATACAGAGACAGTGGCAGGCCACACACACACACACACACACACACGCGCAAATGTGCACAGCGTCACACAAACACATAAAGGGCCTTTTGAATCTAGGTCAGCAAAGTGGTGGAGACAGTACTGACCTTTACTGCACACATTACCTGACAAACACTACAGGTATGAGGAAAAACACACACACACACACACACACACACACACACACACACACACACACACACGGTTGGAAAACACATCAGCATGAGTTTGGCTTGTACATTTGATGTCTACCTTCAGCCCTATATGTATGAGCTTCGCCGTCCTCTGGGTTGTCTCCACGTCCTTGCCATCAATCTCTCTTTCTGTCTCCATGTGTAAACTGCAGAGGCAGCATCATATGGCCCCTGACAGCTTCCATACTTTCTCCCTCTGCTCAACAAAACTGCTGAACCTTTGCCAGAGAGAGACACACACAGACACAGACACAGGCAGCTCTGCATCCAGCGCTCCCATCTGTTTATGGTGATGTAGTTTTTCTTGTCAGGGCCTCTGTCAGGTTTGTATGTTTGATCTCATGAGTCGGTGTGTCCATCTGCCTCTCTTCATGTCAACCTGTCCTTTGGCTGTGGAGCAAGCGGCTTCAGCCTCTCTGTGTAGCCACCTATGCAGTTACGATGTTTGACTGTCTCGTTTGTGGTCGCTTTAATGCTGCAACAGGCAATTCAGTCCCCAGAAATCTTGTCATCTGACATCTTCAGCCTGGTCTTTGTGCTAAAATTGTGTGCAACACAGTGAAGCAACAAATCATGCTCATTCTATCCTCATTCTGTAAAACCACTTGGCCAACAAGCTAAACCACAGCCAAACGTTTTCTCCAGTCAGTCAAATTTTCATTTCAAACTTTCTTGTTCCCATCTGCTGCGAGGCTATAATCAATGGTCCCGCTTGGCAAAATGAAAATTACATTTCTGAGTTTCCTCTGGTGGTTGAAACAGTAGATGATGGTGCACAGTGGAAGCTGAGGAAACTGTGTCATGCTGTTTGGTTTCAGACCAAATGCGCAAGAGTGGATAGTTTGCATGCAGCAGATTGTAGAATGAAGAGCAGCACTTAATCATAGCATTAACCCTTTGCTAAGTCCCGCCCCAAATGTTGTGCCTGGGGCACGTCATGTATTAATGATACTTGTTACCTGGAGGGTCCATGTCATTGGTTCGACATCCCATTAGTCCGACTGTCCGCGGTGCTGAACGGCTCGCGGCGGGCGTATGGTGCGCTGCGACCAGCTTGAGGAAGAGCAGGCTCACGGCTTATGTGTTTGTCACTTTCTTTTTCATTTTAACCTACACCATGATCTTTTCCTGACCCTAACCAAGTGGTTTTTGTGCCTAAACCTAACCAGACCTTAACCACAGGGCATCATGATGATTTCGGAACGGACTTCGGAACAATGAGTTTAATATGGTCGGACCAATGGGCTGTTGCCTACCTGGAGAGGTTGGAAAAAGATACACGTTTCTTCCCTGTTCCAAAACCAAAATCAAACCCTGAAAAGTGTAGGGTTAGCTAGCTAGCTACTGAAGATATAGCCTACTGAATGTATACACATGCTGCTTTTGCTTTTTAATGATTACTAGTCCATACCCATTATGTACAGCATACCATACCATGACTTAGTCATACCAAAAATTAGAAAAAAAACAACATTGGTCCACAGGGGGAGCCACAGTGATCAGTCACATTTTAGCCATTTTTAAGCATTTTTCTGTTGTTATAGCGCCACCCAGTTGCCAATTAGAGTTAAATTTCTCCAGTCACCTTGAGGCGTCCTGTTCTACATATCTACCAAGTTTAGTAAAAATCCATATGGCTGTTAGGCCTAGATAAGAAATGAGCTCTCTAGCGCCCCCATTTTGTTTGATGGGGTCAATAATGGAGGGGTCCCCTCAGATTATGTGTGGTCATATGCCTACAAAGTTGCGTGGTGATGGGTGAAACCCTTGAGATGTTATACACCTTTATGTGATGAGCCACGCCCTCCGCAATATTCATTGCCTTATAGAAGCTCAGTTTTAGTAAGTTTTCCAACTTTTGCCAAGAGGGAACTTTAGATATTGGTCCCTAGATTATGTTCACCCAGTTTCATGCAGATCGCTCAAACTTCCTAGGAAGAGATTCATTTGAAGTGTTTTTCAAAAAATTCAAAATGGCGGAAAATCTATATAAGCGGAAGTTATGGGTTCTTGAGGCAAATGTGTTCCTCATGAGGAGAGGCATCTCTGTGCAAAGTTTCATGTCTCTACGACATACGGGGCATGAGATATGCCCATTCAAAGTTTGCCATTTCAATCGGTTGCTATAGCGCCCCCCTTTGGCCAATTGATGTAATATTGCTTCATTCACATCCTCCCATGACCCTCTACCACTGTGCCAAATTTCACATGGATTGACCAAGTCAGTGAGGAGAAAAACGTGGAACAGACACACACACAGAGTTTTCGTCATTAGTAAGATAAGATAAGATAACAGTGAAACAAAGAGCGACCCTGCTGTACAGGAACCAGTGAAGGGAAGCAGGGAAACTTTGCTCATATTCAACCAGCTGTGTGTCATCACAGTGTGTGCAGATGAACGTTGTTTGAAGATCCCTGCCCATCCGCTGGCAGCAGCACGGGGGTGAAGCCAAACACGGTTCATGTTCACACACTGTGATGCCACACAGCTGGTTCAATATGAGCAAAGTTTCCCTTTATATTCATCGTCTTGTGTGGCGATCAGCAGTGATGTGGTGGTTCACTTTTACACTGTGATCTGTAGCCTATAGTTCGGCTTTAGCTTCTAACTATCTTTGTCTTTTTAACCTGTTGTTGCTGCTGAGTCAGTTTGACATCCTGGATATATCCTTCAAACACAGACTGTAGACCCCTCTGTCTGCTTCTCTCTGACATCACTCTTTCATTTCTCCAAAAATATGATTCTTCAGGGAGTGCAGTTAGTTACAGTGTGGGCTCCATGCTTACTGCGACAGCTTGTCGGACCATCACAAAGGGGCGGGGCTTAGCGAAAGGTCAGTTATCGGTTATGAATAAATAATTTAGACATTTGCTTGTTTGCAGAGAGAGATAGAACAACAGCCACAATATCTGCAATATCGCTTGTGAACTTGAAGCTTTTGAATAAGGTCTACGCTGCATGACCTGCATTCTTCAAAAGTTACTCTACATGTTTTTGTTTTTTTTAACCTCAATTTAATTGAACTTTGGCCACAAAGCTGAGGGGAAAATCAGTGTACTCGACACTATGACTATGAGAGAGCACAGCTGTTCTCTCCAGTGGAAATAATGGTCTTGTTCTGTGCAATGTTGAACCTGCGCTTGTGAAAGCCGTGACAGGGAGTCCGAATATAGCAACCATTCAGCCTTAGTCACACAGTGAACCTGTTAGTGGCTGCTTTAACTACAAGTATGGACTCTACAAATTTAAACTTATCAATGTCATTCCATGATGCAGTGATCATTCCTGACAATCCAATGACGATCAGCTCATAGAATAATTAGCAGACAGACACCATGGTGCAGCCATCTGTGGAGCAGTCTTCTTTCTGGGAGCCCCACTTTGTGATTCATGAATATAAGAAGTGTGTATTTTTATACAGAATCCTGCCTGAAGCAGTTTTAAATTTAAAGTTTTTAATGAATTGGTGCAACCCCAAACTTTATTAGATCATGCAGATATGCATTCCTCCTGCTCCCTCTCTGTTTTATCTACGACAGGTTAGAGTTTTAAGATGTACGACTCAGATGCAGGTGTTGCCTGACCTGTCCCCAAAATTACAAGAAGCAGCAGGAGGACAGTGGAGGAAAGAGTGGAAAATATTATGAGATAACTACTATGTGTTTGGGATGCACAAGCTTTAATGTGCTGTCCACATTCCTCTCTCGTACAAACATCTCCACTGCCTCCACGCAGCACCCTGTCTTAAGCCAAACCACATTATGATAAGAGTTTCTGTTTTACCCTCCGTCTGCCCACACTCTCCGAAAACCCTTCGGCATAATCAATGAGTCAGTTATTTCCCCCTGTATTCTCAGTCAAGCATATTAAGAGGCATTTGTGATATTCCCAAGCAGTGAAGATCAAGGCTAAGAGCTTATCCACCTCCTGTTCGGCATCCGCACATTTCCCATGACAGCCGGTGGAAGGTAGAGTTTAAATCTTATTATTCTCTCTCTGATCTCTTCTTTCTCCTACAGGCCAAAGTTTTGTGTCCTACCTGCAGTACAGCTGCTTCTATAACCGCTGTGGTTGTTGCTATTAAGACTGTTTCTGTTCCCGTATCATGTTTCTTTCCTCTTCTTCAAACTACATGTTAAAACAACACATATGTAAACACATGTTGGACCAGTCTATCTCTGTGTGTGAGTGATAGCTAATACAAAATGGAGTGTTATATATATATATAATCCAATTTCTGCAATCCACGGATACGTTACATATGCACATTATTATGTAGCAGATATGTTAAAACTTTACATTTCTTCACATTCAAAAGGCAGTGGTTAATGTGTGGTTATGTTTAGCCACAAAACCCACTTGGTTATAGATGGATAAAGACCATGTTTAGAGTTAAAATACTCATTTTTTGTGGTACTATCTGGACAGAAAAAACAGCAATGTCAGTTAAAATCAGCCACTTTTGTGGCACTATCATGATTGGAAACACAGTGATGTCTTGATAAAAAAAAACAAAAAAAAAACAGGTGCTTTTCGTGGAACTGTCCATGCAGGAATCAATGCTATATCTTGGTAAAAAAAAAAACCAACCACTTTTCATCGTAGTATCCCAGCTGGAAACACAGTGATGCCTCGACAAAAAACAGGTGCTTTTCGTGGCACTATCCCAGCAGGAAAGGCAGTGATGTTTTGGTAAAAAGTAACCACTTTCTGTGGTACTATTCCTGCAGAAACTACAGCCATGTCACAGTAAAAAACAGCTGATTTTTGTAGCAATATCCTTGCAGGAAATACAGCTGTTTGTTTTTGGCACTATCCCAGCAGGAGAGGCAGTGATGTTTCAGTAAAAAGCAACCGCTTTCTGTGGTAGTATTCCTGCAGAAAAAGCAGCTATGTCACAGTAAAAACCAGCCGCTTTTCATTGTACTATCCCGGCAGGAAATGCGGTGATGTCCTGGAAAAACTAGTTGCTTTACGTTGCACTATCTCAGCAAGAAACGAAAAACAGCTGCTTTTTGTAGCACTATCCTAGCAGGAAAAGGCAGTGATGTTTTTCGGTAAAAAGCAACTGCTTTTTCTCGTACTGTTCCTGCAGAAAATGCAGCCACGTCACTTTAAAAAAGCAGCTTTTTGTAGCACTATCCCGGCAGGAAATGCAGCAGTATCTTGGCTTTATGTTGCACTCTCCTAGAATGAAAAATGCAGCAATGTTTCAGTAAAAAACAGTCGCCGTCCTTTGCACTGTCATGGCTGGAAATACAATGAAAAAAAACAATCCCTATGAGTATTGTAGTGATGTCTCTGTAAAAAAAAACTTTGCTTTTTGTAGCACTATCCTAGCAGGAAAAGGCAGTGATGTTTTTAGGTAAAAAGCAACTGCTTTTTGTCGTGCTATTCCTGCAGAAAATGCAGCCATGTCACAATAAAAAACAGCCACTTTTTGTGGCACTATCCAGGCAAGAAATGCATCAATGTGTCGACACAGAAACAGTTGCTTTTTGTGGCACTATCCCAGCAGGAAAGGCAGTGATGTTTCGGTAAAAGCAATTGCTTTTTGTGGCACAGTTCCTGCAGAAAAAGCAGCTATGTCACAGTAAAAACCAGTCGCTTTTCATTGTACTATCCCTGCAGGAAATGCGGTGATGTCCTGGAAAAACTAGTTGCTTTATGTTGCACAATCTCAGCAAGAAACGAAGCGATGTCACAATAAAAAAACAGCTGCTTTTTGTAGCACTATCCTAGCAGGAAAAGGCAGTGATGTTTTTCGGTAAAAAGCAACTGCTTTTTGTGGCACTGTTCCTGCAGAAAATGCAGCCACGTCACAGTAAAAAACAGCCACTTGTTGTAGCACTATCCTAGCAGGAAATGCAGCGATGTCTTGGCCGAAAACAGACGCTTTTTGTGAAACTATCCAGGCAGGAAACACAACAACGTCTTGGCAAAAAACAGTTGCTTATGTAGCCCTATCCTAGCAGGAAAAGGCAGCAATATCTCTGTTTAAAAGAGCTGCTTTTTGTAGCACTATCCCAGCAGGAAAGGCAGTGATGTTTTGGTCAAAAGCAACCGCTTTTTGTGGTGCTATTCCTGCTGAAAATTCAGCCATGTCACAGTAAAAAACAGCCATTTTTGTCACGCTATCCCAGCAGCAAAATGCAGCGATGTCATGGCACTATTCCAACAGGAAACACAGCGACAGGTAACTAAAAAAAACTGGTTTTGTTGTTTGTTGGTCTTGAACAGTGGTCTGCAGCTTGGCATGCTACTAGGTGTCACACCATCCATCATTCCCTCCACCTCTCAGAGACAAAGTTAATGCATACACTACATCACTTTAGAAACATTAATATGATGTGTATAAAATGTACAAATGGAACTGTGATTTGCAGAAACGTACAATGCAATGTTTTCCTCTTGCGACGCGGCTGCTATATGGATACAGAAGCATACAAATATTGGATTTGAGCAATCCCTCTGTGAATGTCTTTTTATTATCTGCTTCATTTTTGTGTGTGTGTAGATTCATTATACGTCCATACTCCTCTCGAGGGAATGGAGAGGAAAAGGTTGAGTAGCGAGGGAATGAGGTCAGCAGACACCCTTTACAATTATTGGATGTGGAAACATTTTCATTTCCTTTTTTTGTGCTCTTTAATTTCAACATCTAGCACCAAACCTTTGTATCTGTCCTCCCTAAAGCTCATCCTTTTCTGTTCCTCTCTATCCCATTCACATTTCAGACATCCTCTTCATCCCTCTGCCTGTCTCACCCTCTCATCCTGAATCCACATTTAAACCTGTTTCCACACATGGGCCACGGAGGATTCTGTAACAGGAAGTGCTTCTTAAAGATTAGAGGCTGTGACTGAAACAATCAGAGCCACACAATGCTCACCTCACCGCTGCCTGTTCTCAGCTCAGGAACTTTCATGCAAATTCTTCTCTCACTGACTTTGCTGTGAAGTGAGAAATTTCACATCTGCCTGATGTAATCGTCTGCTAGATGTTGCAGAGTGAGCCTGCAAACAAACATATGTATCCATGTGCAAAAGCAGTTCTACAGAGACTGGACGACTACAGAGCTGTAGGGGTGCAGATTTGTATCACTGCCCATCTTACAGAGTTAAACTGAAGGCGTTCATGATAAAATCTTTCATGTAATTTGTTGTGAGACTTCTGTTCCCTGACTTTTCTCTTTAAAAACAGAACTGCACCAGTGTTGCACTTGTTTAACGCTGAACACAGTCTGAAAAAAGCATGAAAATAGAAGCAGCACAGCCAGAGATATCATCTTGCTTTATCCCACACATTCTTCTTCCTTGTCAAAATATGGTTTTTAAATTACCCACTATGTGACTAGACTGCCAACAGTTCAGTCAGAGATTCAGGTGTGTTATGCTAATAGTGGCTAATGTCACCTGGAGCCACCAGCCTGAAGCAGAGACGAGGAAGGAGCAGGCTGCAGAGGTCTGGTAAGCTCAGGTTTTTCCAACTCTAACCCCCAGATTTGTTTTTTTGTTTTTGTTTTTGGCCAAAATTGTATTCTTCAGCTCAACTGATGCAACCCAGTGGCCAGAATAAATGTTGCTATTATGTTTCTGCCAACTACAGATAGGTTACATTTGGATGTTACCATGAAGCGATATGTTGAAACCTAACCTTTCTGTATCACAGCCTGTCAACACCCCGACGTCTGACCAATCAGATCACTGACACTGATGGTCAGGTCTCAGTCTGCTGACCTCACCAGGAAAAAAAACAAACAAATAAAAAAAACATCAGCACCATCTAGTGAACCAAAAAGCAATTGGTTTATTATTCTAGTACCAAAAGTTGTAGTGTATTTGCAAAAATTAAAGATTTATATAATAAAGGACTGATACTTGGCGTCCGTGTATCGATACAATATCGCCATGCAAAATATTGCGATAACATGCTGTATAGATTTTTCCCCACCCTTACTAGAGAAGAGTTCGATATATCCTCAATTAATTGTAACCTTTCAGTTGTTTACATCCCTATGATGATATTACATTTCTATCTTAGTTTGAGCAGTTTACATTTGTGAGGGTCGTTGCATGAAACTTCATTTGTACGGAGTGTGTTCCGCTCCCTGCTAGTTGGTTTGGGACAGTGCTCATTGTGGCGTACCCTCCACCTGAACGTGAAAAGGAGTGGAAGTGGGTGGGGAGAGAGTATCTTATCTTATCTTACTATATAATGACGAAAACTCTGTCTGTGTGTCTGTTCCACGTTTTTCTCCTCACTGACTTGGTCAATCCATGTGAAATTTGGCACAGTGGTAGAGGGTTATGGGAGGATGTGAATGAAGCAATATTACATCAGTTGGCCAAAGGGGGGCGCTATAGCAACTGATTGAAATTGCAAACTTTGAATGGGCATATCTCATGCCCCGTATGTCGTAGAGACATGAAACTTTGCACAGAGATGCCTCTCCTCATGAGGAACACATTTGCCTCAAGAACCCATAACTTCCGCTTATATAGATTTTCCGCCATTTTGAATTTTTTCACTTCAAATGGATCTCTTCCTAGGAAGTTTGAGCGATCTGCATGAAACTGGGTGAACATAATCTAGGGACCAATATCTTAAGTTCCCTCTTGGCAAAAGTTGGAAAACTTACTAAAACTGAGCTTCTATAAGGCAATGAATATTGCGGAGGGCGTGGCTCATCACATAAAGGTGTATAACATCTCAAGGGTTTCACCCATCACCACGCAACTTTGTAGGCATATGACCACACATAATCTGAGGGGACCCCTCCATTATTGACCCCATCAAACAAAATGGGGGCGCTAGAGAGCTCATTTCTTATCTAGGCCTAACCGCCATATGGATTTTTACTAAACTTGGTAGATATGTAGAACAGGATGCCTCAAGGTGACTGGAGAAATTTAACTCTAATTGGCAACTGGGTGGCGCTATAACAACAGAAAAATGCTTACAAATGGCTAAAATGCGACCGATGGCTGTGGCTCCCCCTGTGGCCAAATCGTAGGACAGCAGGTTCAGGAAATCGTACATCGGACATTGTACTATCAAATTCACAAAAACTCTATCTGAATACATTGCTCTTCTTAATGGGTTCAGTTGGGAACTGCCCATTGGTCCGACAGCCCATTGGTCCGACATCCCATTGTTCCGACCATATTAAACCCATTGTTCCAAAGTCCGTTCCGAAATCATCATGACGCCCTGTGGTTAAGGTCTGGTTAGGTTTAGGCACAAAAACCACTTGGTTAGGGTCAGGAAAAGATCATGGTGTGGGTTAAAATGAAAAAGAAAGTGGCAAATACATAAGCCGTGAGCCTGCTTCGCCTCAAGCCTTTCCCAGCTGACCCAGAGCCGGTCGCGGTGCACCATCATGGTAGAAATACGCCCGCCGGGAGCCGTTCAGCACCGCGGACCGTCGGACTAATGGGATGTCGGACCAATGACATGGACCTGTTCTGTTGACTATTTAATCTGCAATTTCCTATGACCTGTATCCCAAACACACACCATGTGAAACTGTACGTGGGCAACTGTGCACTCAATGGGTATGGACTAGTAGAGAGTGGTTTGGGCAAGGCCTTCTCACTCACCTACTCACCTGTTTCCACTTTTCCTCATCAGCCCGTTGAATACTGGACCATTTTCCTCAAGTAAATTTCCCTTCAGTCTACCTGCTTGTCTTGTGTGTGTTTGTCTGCATTTGAGTTCTCCCCCCTTTGCAACCAGGTCTCACTCAGAAATCATTTAAACCTGGCGCTTGGGCAGTGACATGGGGCGTCAGACACTGATGAAAAGAGCCCTCCTTTAACGTTCGGCATGATACGTGGCTGATTGCCCTTATAGTTTAATGGTGCTTGGTGACATCAGGGGGAAATGCGGCCGAACAAGAACGAAAGTTAAGGGGATAAAAGTCCAAGTAGGGCAGGTGGGATTGGGGGTGGATGAGTCCAACAAACACCGACTTTCACCCAACGGTGTTCCCGTCCCGTAAGATTCTTAGGCCAAACCATGTTCTTTTTTCCTGAACCCAACCACGTGTGTCAGTTATTGGAGGAAAAAAGACTTCAGTTTGCATTGTTGTGCTGACGTAGTGCGTTTATTTTTAAGGACAGTATGTAAACTGTAATTTTCTAAAGTGTATCTTGAAAGAAGACAATTCATGCAGGACGCCAACAACCAACGCACCCAGGGTACCTTGCACGTTGTATCTGTATGTGGACGTGGAAAGTCCATGACCAAACATCGATATGTGACAAGGTCAGAGTGAGAATGTGTTGCCCTTTGATACTGGAATTCTCTGGTTACGTCAATAGTTGTCAAATTAACGTGGAGTAACAAGTACAACATTTCCCTCTCCAGAAGCTGCAGTAGTTCCATCTGCAGTACCTAGACACCGCTACACCTCCGGAGGATTTCTGGTGCATTCACCTTCATTTATATCTCTCTCATTATTCATGTCTTTACCTCAAGTTCCCTCATTCTCTCATATTTCTAATTCACAACCTGTGATGTCTCATTTCCCCTCCATTCTCTCTCGACACCCAGCATCCATTTATTCTTCTTTTTCTTAAAAAATCACCTTTTTCTCACAGGTTCACAGTAACACCGGCAGAGTCCGACACTTCCACAACAACACACTGAGAGGATTTCATAAAGACGTGAACGACTATAGGAAAAGAAACGGGTACAAGATGCAGTGATGAGAGAGAAATGTAAAACAAATGACACAATGCTTCTTAAGGCTGCATCTTTTCCCCTTAGTTATACGAAACGTTGCAGACGCATAAACACACACACAGATCAAAGCTCTCCCCTGCACAAACCACAGGTGGTTTTGTATAAGATGATACTTAGTATTTTGTTGACATTCCGACAGATTTCCAAAGCGCTTGTTCTCATTACACTGGATCTGGATGACAGCTCGGATAGTTTTGCAAGTCGTCTTTAATGTCTGCATCAGTCCCGAAACTGTCAGACTGCAAATTATTCTTTTCTTTTCCACCTCTTCTTTTTTTTTTTTAAGCACAATTGTAGACGATCAGATCTGATGTTAACAGAAAGTCCCGTTCACTGTAGCCTATTTAAATCCTTCTGTTGGAGGTAAGACGGAATACTGTCAGTGCTGAGAACGAACAGTTGGTTTGAGGAGGGAGAGAGTGTTAGCGGGGGCCGGTGTCGTGGCGCTTGTTCATGTCAGAGGGAGCGCAGTGATATCACTTATCAGGAAATTGAGTTATTGTTGAGAGAGAATCATCTAATTAGAGACAGGGAAAAATTAAGGTCACTCCCTGCATACAGAGGCCTCTTGTACACACACACACTATCTGACCTTTTTGTGGATTGTCTTTTGTTAACATGATGCATGTCTATGCCAACGTGCTAATAATGAATAATCAGGTCTGCATGTATCATTGTCAAGTAATTTAAGGGCACCAAGAGTAAATAATTGAAGTAAGGGTCAATGTGCACAACATGTTTGCTGTGATTATTGTCCATGAATTTTGGTTTATTCAGATTTCTCTTAAAGCTGGGGGAGGCAGTTTAATTATGGTGTCAAAAATCCTACAATAAACTTTGAGCATATTATAATTTAAGTGTTCTGAGAGAAAACTTCTTTGGCCAATCACAGGTCATTTCAGAAAGAAGACGTTCCTATTGGCTGTTCTACAAATCCAGATGCGTGTGCCTTAGGTGAAAGAAAAGGGACAGGCATTCAATGGTGGAAAATCCTGCAGAGAAAGTTGGTATTCCAGCATTCGCAACAACTTTCCACACTGCAAAACAACACAAAACAACCCGGTCTCACTCCAAAGTTGTTGAAATCTGGCACTTAGGCAGTGACTTGTGGAAGGACAAGAACGAAAGTTAAGGCGGCGAAAGTCCAACAAACTCCGACTTTCACCCAGGAGAGCATGTTTTTGCGTCCTGTAAGATTATAAAGCCAAACCCTGTACTTTTTTCCTAAACCTAATCACATGCGTTAGTTGTTGATTTTCGTTGTTGTACCGAAGAAGTGCATTTATTTTTAAAGTTACTGTATGCAAGCTGTAAATTTCCTGTGAAACCAGAAGTGTATTTTGAAAGAAGACAATGCATGCAACAGGCAGAACCTGACACGGTGTCACATTACGTCAACAGCCAACACACCCAGGGTACCTTTCACATCGTATCTGGGCGTGGAAAGTCCATGACCAAACATCAGTATGTGACGAGGTCGGAGTGAGAATGTGTTGCCTAAAACTCGAAGACCGACCTGTCAGAAAATAGACTTTAAAACAGAATTTGGTAATAAATGAAATAAAATGTGTAAATACAGGTGAAAAATTTCAAAATGGAAAGAAAATGTTGCTAACAGTTTAGCTTTCTGCTAACCGCAGCCAGAGGCTCACAGCTGCAGGTTTAAGTCTATGTAGCTATCGTTAGCTACAGCCTCGAATCTCGGTGGATTCTTTGCCTCACTGACCACCACTACAGACCACCTCGTCGGGAAGAGAGTGGGCAGCAACTCTAAAAACTGACCCCTAGTCAGTGGCCACAGCAAGTTGAAACCAGCTAGCGCAAACCCCAGCTCTGGGGCACCGTACAGCCCCAACACTAGTGATGTTACACTCGAGCCAGTTTGCTCAACACAGTGTCGATCTTTTGAAGCGCAAGTGTTTCCGAGACAGTGTTTCGATCCCTGCTTCGGCACGCCCACAATCACGTGACTACCGAGAGCAAGGCCTCGTTACAGACAGTCTTGAGGCTTTTTCAGTTCTTCCACTTAGATGCAGTTCTGACACTTAGCCAGCAGATGTCACTCTTCTGACTGTATGAAATGCTTCGAAGCAGTGTGTCATTCTTGAAGCAGTTGTGTCAAAGTGGTTCACTTGTTAATGAAGGTTCGATTTCAACATCACTATCCGACAACCCACCAGATCAGCTAACAGGTTAGACACTGTTGCTGTTAACTGTCAACTGGTTGTACAACTGGCTGTACAAAGTGCCACTGAAGTTAAGGTTTTTGGCTTCAGTGGTTTAAAATTGTCACAAACTCAACTGAGTGACTGTACTGCACGATGAAATAAGACTAAATAAATCAGTGTATAGGAATCACTGCGTTACTGTATGAAGCTTGGATATGCCTGTGGTCATCTTGTGGGAGGGGCTTAGAGAGGGGAGAGCTGCATTTTCAAATTCTGCCTTTTTCTGCCTTCAGCGTTAATTTCAAAGACAGCAACTTGTTAACACGAGCAGAACTTGTGAAGTCAATTTACATGATGTTCACAGGAAGTGTCTCTTCTGTTCAAACACTGTCTCCTGGAAATTACATTTGCCACAGCAAATATGTTTCTAAGGAGCCGTCATGCCACACGATTACTTTTTCTATTAACATAATGAGGAAATCTTAATTAAGGTTTCTGACAAGTCTCACTATGTTTGTACTGAACCAATCAGCAAAATGTTCACTGAAAGCGTATTTCATTTGCTCTCAGCCAAAATATCCAATCTTGAAATTTAACATCCACTTGTAGTGTGTGAGGGAGTGAGCTGGCAGGTATGAGGAGTCACAGGTGGATTTTAAAAAAAGAAAAATTAAAGTTCTGGGCCTATAAAAGATGTCAGCGAAACACAAGCTCTGCTATCTTAACATAAAACTGAACAAAATGAACACAGAGGGGATATAATGGCTGATGAAGCCATTTGGAAACAAAGGGGGTAACACAAAGGCAAACACTAACACTTAAACTACAAGTTAAAAAAAGCAAACAAAAAACATGACAATTGACCTATGGCTAAGCCACGCCTCCCTCCACTCACTCGGACAAACTATCAACATTCAGTGACCGGCGCTATGGCAGGTGTCTCAGTACACGGCATTTCACAGGAGGCAATTGATGATTTTTGGGGACATGACGATCAGATGTCATTGAGAAGTAACCAAAAGGGCCTAAACTACGCATTGGAGGGATATATTCATCATTTTATTGTTGAGAAGGTCGATGAAAAGCTTAAATTACAAGCCAAAATTTACAGGTCACAGTGTACGCTTGTGAACCGCATCTGGTTGCCGTCACCATCAAAGACAACAAGTTAAAGTGCCACTGAAGTTAAGGTTTTTGGCTCAGAATATGAGAAAAGGATAACGGCCTTTTTACCATCTTTACCAAGAGTGTCTCTCCGTTAGTTTGGTGCTACAGTATTTACACTGAATCATTCAGCATAACGTTTGCCAACCTTTGTTATCTCTGCCATTACAGATAAGTTAATGAAGCTAAGCTCCAGAAGTTAACGATAGCTTAACTAGAGCCCTTTGGACAACAGCTAACAATGACGGCCATTTTTCCGGCGTATTTTTAGACGCGCGTTTTTGTAGACACTTCTTTTTAGGCACGCATTTTTATACGTGCGTAGATGCTGAAAAGATAAAATATTTTCAACTTTTTGAGCGTCAGACGCCAGTAGCACCATTCAAATCAAATCTTCCTTCCTGTTTTGTTGTGGCAGTTACGGCAGTTTTATGGCACTTATGAACGACAGACCACACAATGCAATCCGAAGATGAGAAGTTTATCCTGACAATATTTGATTTTGAAGAATTATACAACACACGCACACCTCAGTACTAGTTTCACGTAAGCTACTGTCTGTCTTTGAGGGAAACACTAGATTCAAGGGGAGATGACAGGAGGTGTGTGTGTGTGTGTGTGTGTGTGTGTGTCACCCGGTTGCGCATGCACCCCTGCTCCACAGGCGCTCCTTGCTGGGTTTTTTTTTGTCTAGTGTGCATTGAATAAGCATTTCCAGCGTTTCAAGCGTCTTTGAAGTGTCCGCGTTTCTGCGTCTCATTTCTGTGTGATCGCCCCCTTAGAACAGATGTAGACATTATTGTTAATCTTATTCACGTTGAGTTGATGTTGTGGTCTAACGTTACCACACAACTTTATCCAAAGGAGACACTTTTCTCGGTTGAGATGTGGTTTAAAGTGTAAAAAATACACCTGGCCACCCAGCCTCTCAGGATACCTTGTGTCAGAGTTGCATGTACCCCATGCACACCGTTTGACCATTTTTAAACTTCAAATCTCAGAAAAAGCTCATAAAACCGAACAAAACTGACTTTCTGTAATGCATTTCAATGGACGACCAGGCAGAGAATGTCCGAGTGTATGGGAATGGCTATACGCACTGTGATTGGTTCATCGCGTTTGAGGGCAGGGCTTAGCCATAGGTCAATTAGTCTTTCAATATGAAGATTTTACTCATACTCTAAAGAAATAAACAAAATCTCTAAACTAGAAATCCCAGTCCCCCCCATGATGTGGTGAACACTTGGTATACTCCAATTGGCCACTTCCTGTATTTAAGAGCTCAGCTTCAGGTGTGCATCTTTTGCTCAGGTCTGACAAGATGGCCGACCAGCACCAACAACCAGCAGCAGTGACTCCCTCAGCATGGGTGAGTCAAAATATACAGAAATTAAAATGTGCGACTTTACAGAAGATAACTAAATGTGTGTTACCAAAAGAAGCAAATGTTCTGCCAACAGTGTGACGTGACGCAACAAGTTATGAGGTATTTCAGTGTTTGCTGATGTGCAGTGTGGATGCCATGTGGTCAAAGGTCAACAAACCCACTGAGGAGAAAATGAACTGTAAACTATAGAGCATCCAGGTGTGTGCAGGAGAGTTACTGATGTTTAAAGCAGCTGTGTGGCAGGTGCTGCTTCATGTTGGCAACTGTTTGCTCTTGTATTCTGCTACCCCCATGCTTCTCATATTGCTGAGTGTTGCTGCTCTCCTGTTGCTGGCTTCATCTCTGTTATGCTTTCTTGGCTGCTGCCTGCTTCGATGCTGTCATGTGATTTTAGCTGTATCATTATTAACATCAGATTTTCTAATGTAACATATCTAACTTATCAATGTTTGATCGCCAGTTGCTTGCACTCCATTTCAGTGATTCTGTTTTATCTCTTACCTTTTCTTCTTTCACTTTATCGTAACATGTGACCAGGGCCTACTGATAAAAACAAGCATTTTACTCTGCCATATTTATGCACTGTCGATGTCAATTACACGATGCAGAAAAAGTCTTAGGTGACGTTTTTTTTTTTCAAAGTAACATTTTAGAACTTAGAATTTATTTCGGTCTGCAAATAGAAATAAAAACATCATGTATTAGTCTAGAAATCCATGTAGATAAAGTCACAGTCTCTCACAGGAAATGGCAGATACTTAAATAGCACAGTGCAAAACCTTACAGTAAAGTAATGTGACATAACTTAGACACTTCTGCAGTCCTGAAGCTACAGCTCAAACACCTACAGTGCCGTTTCTACAGCACATCATATTTAGCAATCAACAACAACAAAAGTCCACTTAAGTTCCTGTACCTTGCTCTTCTACGTCAGCGCTACAGTCTGATGATCCATTTTCATATTCAATTAATATCTAATTTTTAAACTTTTGTTTAAAGTTACTCATGTCTTCAGTTCTTCACTACAACTGTTCCACAAACTAACTGCTTTAAACATTTAACTGAAACAATAATGTTTTTGTTGCCTAAACTTTCATAACAAAGGCTAATCTAACTGTACATTCACACCAACAGCGACCAGATCTTCCAAAACGGCGGGAGTCATTCATTCATTTCAATGGGCGACTTGGGTACCTGGACGTCAGCCGCGCGTCTTGGGCGACCAAAGCGACCAAGACGCTTGTTTTACTTTATGGTAATGAGCTCTGACGTGGTTCGGCGACAACCAATCGGAATGCTGACACGCTTTGATGAAGCGGGTCCCAGAGAAGAAGCAATGTAACTTTGGTTGCGACGTAGCATGCAAGTCTTCCTTGCATGGTTTGAATGGGATGACATACGTTTTCTGTTTTCATTGACCAAACATAACTTTGTGTTGGCCAACTATGAGCTTTTTCATCGGACAACAGCAAGCAGCAACTACGCTGCTTTCAAGCCAGTAGTCCGCTTTGTGGCTCCTTTAAATTGACAAGCACGATCGAACGTTGAATGATTCTCGTGATGAGCGACTAGAGCGACCAAAGCTGCCACAGATATTTTTGACAGTCGTGCTTCTTGGGCGTCCGCAAGAGACTTTGCCTCTTTGGAAGCTTCTGGTGTGAACGTACAGTAAGAGGCTGCAGATCTTGCCGTTAAACCAGTGGTTCTCGTACACTGGTGTGCCATGATGCAAATCCAGGTGTGCAGTGGGATTTCGTGATAACCTCACATCATTATGACAATTTTCAACTGGGCCTGTAGAAAAAGTTATGAATGAATTTTGAAGTGACTGTATAAGTATGTTGTACACACTAATTCCTTTATAAAGAGGCGAAGTATTGCTATAAACTGTAATAAAATTGAACTGAAAAAATCTTTGCAGGGAACCTATTTGTTGCCGTTCACGCATGGGAACTCTAAGTGTGTGACACATCAAAGCCCTGATTGGCAGCCAGTGTGAGGGATGAAAACATTTATAAGAATAAAGCCGTGAGTGGGACAATGGATCACTTTATTGTACGAGAAGATGACCTACCACAGAAAGAAAAGAGAGAAAATTTCTAGTAGACATTAGAGATTATTTGAGGGTTTTTTGACCAAAAATGGCTCTTTGATAGTAAATGTTTCTGACCCCTGCACGAAGATGACATGTTCCCTTTTTCCGATGAACACGGGCATTGGAGTCAGTCTTCATACACTGTCCTGCTGCTGCATAAAAACAGTCCCCAACAAATAAACTGTTTACTCCTGTTTGTGTCGCATTTTAGGAAATAATTCAGGCTTCATAAACAGAAACAATTTAGATTTATGTTGGAAACCAAATGTCTTGCTGAGTGCCACAGACTGAGTCAGAAAATAATGAGAGACGGACTGATGCATTGTTGGTTTTGGTGTGTTCATGGGATTTGTGGGTCACAATAAAACTATAGAATATCCGCTGCCTTATCCTTTAAGACAAAATGTGCTGACCATGAGAACTCTCAGTGCAATGTTCATATGCTTTAGCCCCAGTTTGGCTCAAGAAGAGTACAGAGAATTCAGTATTTTTTCTGTATTCTGATAGGTATGGTGTGTTGTGTCTGGTTCGGCCTGTTGATTACTACAGAAATTTTATTGCAGTACTGATTCTGAGAGTTGGACTCTACCATAGGAGCACTGTTTACCTCTTCAGCACATAAGGTTCAGTAGGGACACTGGAAAACCCCAGTGCAGTGCTGTCTGTATAGTTCGCCTGCACACAATTGATTTCCAATACATGCGTCAGCAGAGAGGGGGATGTGTGCCAGGCAGCATGAGCACAGTGTCAGACCCACCGCAGATATCTACAGTGCACCATGTGGACACAGAGCTGGCAGTGATGCTGCAAACTGACACGCAACAGTGTTTTGTTTACTGCGGAGGAGCGTAGCGTCCCATGTGACCGTTTGTCTCTGTGGGTCTGATTTCAGGATCATTATGAGTGATAATGGGAGATTATTTGCTGGTTTCCTGGATTGTCATCAGTTGTCACGGCACTTGTTGTCGCAGTTAAACAAATATTTTCTAAGACGTTATTTTCTGCTTCCATGGTGCTTTGCTGTTTGAAGTTTTGCCTCAGTTGCATTTCCCTCTCTTCTATCCTCTTGCTTGTTATCCTGATTACCGCCACGGCATCAAAATGTTGCAAATACTGGCCTCAAAACTGCTGCTGTCATGCTATAAATTAGGGAGGTTTGTGCCTACAAGGAAAAGAGATGAAAGTGGATGAATAAACAGGATCCGTCAGCAAACCAAAGTATTACACACATTGTACCTCTTTCTGATTAATATGAAAATACATGACAAAATGTTGCTGCCTTTTTCCCTCTGTTTGCTGCCGTTTAGACGCTGTTGAATGTACAGCTTCGCCCTGTGTTTACAGGAGGCAGTTGTTATTGACAGATGGCTGAATGTTCTCCGCATATCCTCGGTTTCTGTTATGCTCTGTCGACAGCATGAATCGCATTTAAAATCTCCTGACAGGAAAGTAAATGACCATCCTCTCTAGCCTTGTTGCTAACAAAATATCACATTTTAATGGAGCCTGTCAAACAGGGTGCCATCTCTCCTCATCTCACAGCGCACGCTCCTCTGCAATGTTTCTTTTCGTTCACGTTAATAAGACACTATGTAGTTAAGGCTGTTTCTGATACATGGTAATTGGCTTTCAGACAGAGATGCTGTTATCCTTGATGTAAGCGGGTGAATCAGTGATGGGGTGATGACGTTGAAAAAGTGATTGTAATGATAATTCAAAAATGTTAACACAGTGTCTCAGGATACGCAGACGAATGTGTTTTGCCCTGCTTCTCATTTTCCTCCCTTCCATCATCTTCCTGATGCCTCCTCCCCGCCCTCCTGCAGCCTCGCAGACCGTCTCCTCCTCTCACATAATCTTCTTTGACTCAACAGTTGTTGCTGCGCCGACGGACTCGTTAATGCAGACGTCTAATTCGGAGCTTGAACTTTAAACGGCTCTAGATGGTCAGAAATTCATCTGCCTTCAGCAGTAATGTTTCATTAGCAAGTGAAAGTAGTGACTCTGGCAAACATATGCTCAGTGGCCACTTTATTAGGCACGCCTGTACAATCTATTCTAATCAAATTTTATTTTTACAGAGCTCAAAATGTTCAGTTTTTTTCTCACGTTGTTGGAAATGTGTAAATTCAATCATACTTTCATTACCAACCCATTCCTATTCTTTTCATTCATTCATTTTCCATAACCGCTTATCCTGTTGGGGGTTGCAAGGGGCTGGAGCCTATCCCAGCTGACAGTGGGCGAGAGGCAGGGTACACCCTGAACAGGTCACCAGACTGTCCAACACACTCTCACTCCGACCTCGTCACATATTCATGTCAGGTCATGGACTTTCCACGTCCACATATAACATGAAAGGTACCCTGTGTGTGTTGATTGTTGTTCTGAGACGCCGTGTCAAGTTCTGCCTGCTACATGCATTGTCTTCTTTCAAAATACACTTCAATTTTCACAGCAAATTTACTGTTTGCATACAGTCTCTTTCAAAATAAAAGCACTATGTCAGTACAACACCGTGAATTTATGTTTTTTTTCTTTCAATAACAAACACACATGGTTGGGTTTAAGAAAAAACAGGATTTGGCTTCAGAATCTTATGGGATGGGAACACTGCTCTCTTGGGTGAAAGCCGGTGTTTGTTGGACCCCTACACCACCACTTTCGTCGCCCTAACTTTCGTCCTTGTCCCACTGCGTTTCCCCCTGATGCCACCGGGCAACATTAAACTATACCAGTGACATCAGGCCGATGTTAAAGGACACCTTTCTCGTTGGTTTCTGATGCTGCGACTCACTGCCCAAGTGCTGGATTTCGACGACTTCGGAGTGAGATCTGGCTCAACTATCACAGGACTGACACATAGAGACAGACAACCATTCACACTCACATTCACACCTGCGGACAATTTAGAGTCACCAATTAACCTGCATGTCTTTGGACTGTGGGAGGAAGCTGGAGCACCTGGAGGAAACCCACGCTGACATGAGGAGAACATGCAGACTCTGCACAGAAGGGCTCCCCCACCCTGGGTTTGAATCAGGAACCCTCTTGCTGTGAGGTGACAATTCTAGCTACTGCACTTCCATGCCTATTGCCACTGCGATAAAACCTGAAAGATGGTGAACTATACCTGGGCAGGGTGAAGCCAGAGGAACCTCTGGTGGGGGCCTGTGCTGGTCCTAACATGCAAATTGATCATCCGACCTGGGTATCGGGGTGAAAGACTATTGGTCCATCTCGAAGCTGGTTCCCTCCGAAGTTTCCCTCAGGACAGCTGGTGCTCAGAGTCTGGCATTTTTATCTGGTAAAGCGAGTTTGGACGAGGAACCCTCTTGCTGTGAGACAATGCTAACCACTGCACCACCGTACCGCCTCGTTCTCATTCCCAGCTTGTCAAAATACCACTGGTCATGCCCCTTCAATATCTAACACTGGCATTTAGCATCTGTATGAGACGCACAGCTGTCTCCTGGGTGAAACATGTGACACACACACAGTTTAGCCAACAAATTTACTTGGTTAGATTAAGAAATAAGATCATTTAATACGGAGTTACATTTGTTTTTAAGTTTAGCACCCCCTCGCTGAATATTACTGGTATGACTTTAGAGTAAAGTTGTGTCAAACATGTCAGCCTGGCCTCACTTCGAAGTCGTCGAATTCCGTTGCTTGGGCTGTGTCAAACACCGACAAAAAAAGCCATCCTTTTAACGTCTGCATGATATGCAGCCGGTTGACGTTTTAGTTTAATGGTGGTGCCCAGCGGCATCAGGGGGAAACACAGCGGGACAAAAACGAAGGTTAAGGTGACGAAAGTCCAAGTAGGATGGGTGGAAGGGGCGCAGGATGGGTCCAACAAACACTGACATTCACCCGAGAGAGCGGTGTTCGTGTCCCATGCATTTGTTGCCTAAACCCAACCATGTGCGTTTGTTGTTGAAGGAAAACAACGCCATTTCGCTGTGTTGTACCGATGTAGTGCCTTTATTTTGAAAGAACAGAATGCATGTAACAGGCAGAAGTTGACACAGTATCCTAGAACGTCAACAACCAACACACCCAGGGTATCTCGGCGTGGAAAGTCCATGACCAAACGTCTATTTCACGAGGTCGGAGTGAGAATGTGTTGAAGCATTCAGCCAGTCTTAGGAAATATCCACGAGTGAGTGATCAAAAGATTTTTTTTTCTTTTTTCAATGGACAGAACAAGCATAAACTAGCTCACTTTTTGGGACTTTGTTTAAAATTAAAATCCTGAACTGTGAACCAGCTCAGTTTAATCTGTGTGAGTTGAACTTGTAAGGTGAAAACGTGCACAACACTGCTTGGTTGTGACCGCTGTGGCTTCATTATAGTTGATTTCATTACTGTAAGAGGAGATGCTCTATGATTGTATGAAACGCCTTTTTGTCTTCCCCAAAATTGCCTCATGAATGTTACAACCATTTTTCCTGATGCAGTTTTAAAGACAGATTGTCGTCCTGGCTGAAGAAAAAGGGCATTAAATTGGGTGCTCGTTAACATTATCATCTTTTAAAACTTTTAACTGGAACAAGACAAAATTGTAACAGCGAGGAATTGAAGGAAAAAAAACTGTAGATCCATCCCATCAGCATATTCGTGTGCTCATACCAGTGATGAGAGAGACTGTCCTACTTAGACTATTTTTAATTGGCTGCCTTTCATTTTTGCATGTGTCTCATGTCATGCAGCACTGAGACTAACTGTTCCACACAACAGACACAAAGCAAAATGCAAATAGCATGCGGCTGAATCGATGCACATCGACAGACAGCCAAGCAGTAAACACACACATGCGTGCACAGACACACACACATTTCTCCTGCGTATGCCAATGCGGCACACAGGCTGAGAAAATGCTGACGCAGCGCGTGGTAGGGGGGAAGCGTGATAATGGGGCAGTGGGGCCGAGTGTGGAGCGCCAAGAAAACGCTCATCAAAGCTATTAGCATCAGCGTGACCTCATTGGCTGCGATGACGACAAGCTGAGCTTGTGCTAATCGAGGCTCTGCAACAGAGGAGGCAGGACCAAACAGCAGTGTGTGATTACAACCAGAGGACAGAACGTATTAACACGCTAATACTATTGATAGGTTCACATGGCCACAGCATGCTACTGGAGGTCTGCATATCAAGGCCAAGAAGCTGTTGCTAATTTAAATGAGATTAGTGTAAGAAGTAATGTGAGTTTATATATCCATTTTTTAGTTAAACAATTAATTGTTTTAATCCATTAAGTGTCATTTAAAAAATCATCTTTAAAGGAATACATGACAGAATGAATGTATCAGGGAACACCTAACCCTATGCCTATTTGCACTATTGTATTGTATGATACACATTAGGGCTGAAAGATATGGAGAAAATTTCATATCTCGATATTTATGCCAGATATCTCGATACTGATACGATATGACTATGGGTTCAGTGAAAACTAAGCAATCTTTATAAAAAAAAAAAAATCGAGTCCGAACCATTTTCTGGAAGCCCTCTTTAGTGACTGAATATACGAGAATCATGTGTAGCAATATGGTACGTTATAGCGTTTGTAATGTCTTTGTACCTGCTGGATGTCCATTGGTATGGCATTATGCTACTGAATGCATCGGCAATCCAACCTTGCTTGGGCTTGACACAGGAGGCCCCAGATGTCCCTGCCGTGTCTTTTATTGCAAGGCACTGTTCATACAGTCCTCGGTAGTGTTGTCACGGTACCAAAATTGGGACCCACGGTACAATACCAGTGAAAGTATCACGGTTCTGAGTAGTATCAGGATACCACAGCCAAAATGAGGCAGATGTGCCTTTTGTCATTTATAAAAAGATAAATCACTTTTCTATAATACATCAATGATATTTCAATGGAATAAATTACTTATTGACTTATTTATACTTCAGAAACAGCATCAATAAGTGATTAACATAGGGGGGATCAAAATAAAATAAATAAATAAAATAAAAATCAACCAGCCACCCTCCTCCCCTGACAAGAAAAGAACAGTCCCTTCATAAGTAAAGAACAGTCTCTAAAGTGTGGTGAGGTTTGTGGAAATGTGAACGGCTTGTTTCTCCTGACACGTCACATACCTGTGTGCCGCTACAGCTCGGCTGTTCCGGTACTACTGGGCAGTCATGACACCAACTTATTCACCTGGAGCCTTCTCGGTCGCCGGTAGCCTCGCGTCACCAGGCTCTTCACGTACGGCGAAACGCCGGTAAACCACATTATCTTGCGGCGGCCATAGCGCTCCACCGTATTCCCGTCTGTGATCCCCGTTCAACCGGTAAGTTTCGCCTTTCATTTCTGCTGCTGGTTGAAATCTGTACTCACACAGCGTGCTGAATGATTTATTTTGCTCGAGCAAAACTATTTTTAGTCGTAAATGTGTTGTGTGTACTAGCAAGTTGCTAGCAGCAGCACGTCTCCTCGCTCAAGGGGATGTTTGTGATTGGCTGGCTTTGCTGTAGATCCAAGGCAAGCAGGAAATGAGGTTTGTGATTGGCTAGCCTTAGCTGTACATTTAGGACAAGCGTTAAAAGGATGTTTGTGATTGGCTGAGCTGTACATGCAGGTCAAGCTGGGGAAACTCATGGGGAAATGATATCGTCAATATCGTTGCCTTTTGGGATATTAATATCTTCTATGTTCATATCTCGGTATAGATACGATAACGATATATCGTTCAGCCCTAATACACGTGTTTAAGGGTGTACTAGTCCATACCCATTTAGTGCACAGTTGCCCACGTGCAGTTTCACATGGTGTGTTTGTTTGGGATACAGGTCATATTTGCAGATTGCAGATTGAATAGTCAACTGAACCCATTAAGAAGAGCAATGTATTCAGAGTTTTTTAAAAACGTGGGACAGACAGAATGACTGACAGAATGACTGACAGAATGACAGTTTCCGTGATTATGTACAGCATACCATACCATGACTTAGTCATACCAAAAATTAGAAAAACCAACAACATTGGTCCACAGGGGGAGCCACAGCGATCGGTCGCATTTTAGCCATTTTTAAGCATTTTTCTGTTGTTATAGCGCCACCCAGTTGCCAATTAGAGTTAAATTTCTCCAGTCACCTTGAGGCGTCCTGTTCTACATATCTACCAAGTTTAGTAAAAATCCATATGGCGGTTAGGCCTAGATAAGAAATGAGCTCTCTAGCGCCCCCATTTTGTTTGATGGGGTCAATAATGGAGGGGTCCCCTCAGATTATGTGTGGTCACATGCCTACAAAGTTGCGTGGTGATGGGTGAAACCCTTGAGATGTTATACACCTTTATGTGATGAGCCACGCCCTCCGCAATATTCATTGCCTTATAGAAGCTCAGTTTTAGTAAGTTTTCCAACTTTTGTCAAGAGGGAACTTTAGATATTGGTCCCTAGATTATGTTCACCCAGTTTCATGCAGATCGCTCAAACTTCCTAGGAAGAGATCCATTTGAAGTGTTTTTCAAAAAATTCAAAATGGCGGAAAATCTATATAAGCGGAAGTTATGGGTTCTTGAGGCAAATGTGTTCCTCATGAGGAGAGGCATCTCTGTGCAAAGTTTCATGTCTCTATGACATACGGGACATGAGATATGCCCATTCAAAGTCTGCAATTTCAATCGGTTGCTATAGCGCCCCCCTTTGGCCAATTGATGTAATATTGCTTCATTGGCATCCTCCCATGACCCTCTACCACTGTGCCAAATTTCACATGGATTGACCAAGTCAGTGAGGAGAAAAACATGGAACAGACAGAGTTTTCGTCATTATATAGTAAGATTGTATGATTGTGTTATGTATCTGTGTGTACCTTTGATGTGTTTGAGAGAAGCCAAAGACAAATTTCCACTGAGGTGGACAATAAAGTTATCTATCGATCTATCTCTTCCTTCAAATGACCATTGGTATATCAATTACTAATGCCATGTGACATTGAAATGTCATTGAAAACTTTATTTTTCTTGTGTGTCTTTGTTGCAAGAAGAACCCAAAAACAAAAAAAATTCTTGATGAACTAAAGTTATACGTTTTAACAGCAAAACTATATCATCACATCTGTTTACAAACTCTCACACAACTCGTGCAGTATAATCCAAGTCTCATTATCCAGCTGTATGCTCAGTACAAACAGACAGCCCTTTCCAACTTGAACTTACCTGCCCTATCTTCAAAGCCAGACTCTAATGACAGACACGGTCCGATTATAGCCCGTATGTACCCGGTTTCTGTACCCCTACGTTCACCTTTGGGGGTACCCCACCTATAAAGGGGTGTCTCCTGCCTTACCTCTCCCCTTAGCTGTTGCGGTCCATGGGAGAGGTAAGAGACATTACTCTTGTGGTAATTTCCATGTTTTAGCGCTGTTAAGCTCTTTACAAGTTCATTTTATGCTAATGTATTCCTGTGTTGCTTCATTTGTGTAGCAGCTGTAGTTTGTGTGGTTGTGTATGACGGAGGATTTTTGTTTTTGCCACCTGTTGTCGGGAGAGGAATAAACGCAGATATCCACGGTCTGGGCCTCTTTATATCTACACAACGCAGACATCACTAGAGTCCACCTGTTTCACTCAGATCATGATCGAAAATGTATGTCCTGCACGATAATCCATCGTTTCATCTCGTGTAGTGTGTCATAGACGACAGCTGATGCTACGTCTGTCTTGTCTAGCATGTTTGATTTTCTTTTCGTCACTCACAATTTCTCCCGTCACAGCTGTCACTTTGACCAATAGAAATGCAGAGCTATCTGCTGTGTGGACAACTGTACGGCAACAACACCCCAGCGTTTTTGATATCTCCTTTAGGGATGTCACACAGAGTAAAAAAGGAAAACTGATGGTGTGAAACAGCAGAGGCACTTTAGCAACCTGCTGAGTACTGCCATTAGCATCAAGCTAGCAAACGATGTTATTTCTTCATAATGGAGGATATAAAGTATTAAAATTAAAGAGTATACCAGCTTCATTTGAAACAGACTACAACAGACCAGCCGTTTTTTTCTTATTCCCTCTGTATTATTCTATTTTTACTTCTAATCCGCTCCTGTTTGCTGTATTAAAGTTAATGCATCATGCCGTCATTTCTAAATCAACACTTCCTGTACCTGTTTAAAATTAAAAGCCCATTATAATTTCAATTCAGAGTCGGGCTTAGATTCTCTGCCTGAGCCCGAACCCGGCTGTAATTTCCCGCCACTATCCTGCTAATTGGTCGGGCTCCTCATAATAGTACCGAGGCTATGGAACCAACTTGACGGTGCCACTGGCTGCGCACATGTGAGTTGTTGACGGTGACAACGTGTGTCGGCTTCGTCGAGTGTACCAAGTGCAGCACAATGCTGGTATATGACAGCAAAAAGACGGGGACCTCGACACTTAAGAGGCACATGACGAAGGCTTGCCATACGTTCGTATCCTTAAAAAAATGTTGGGTTTAAACCGGGCTCGGAATTACAGTTGAAGGGACGGGCCAGGTCGGCTCGGACAGAACATGCACGGGCTCGGGTGGGGTCGGGCTGGATTTTTTGGGCCCGATCTAAGCTCTAACTCAGAGAGGGCTTTGATGGCCTGACGCTGGGCTTGGCCACGTGTTCCCATTTCTGCAGCCTGGTGGTTGACTGGGCAAACCTTTGCTTTCCAGCCGAATTGCTCAGCATCAGCTGCCAGCTCTGCATACTTACAGCTCTTGTGCTCATAGTCTTCCTGAATTCAATGTAACACACCGTGAGTAACTGATATACAAAGGATCATTTGGGGGGGGGGATGAAGTATTCCTTTAGACTGCTTGATTTAAAGCCTCATGTTTGAGAATTTGCACCCAGTGAATTGTGGTTATAAATAACTGCATGATTAACATCCATCACTACAAAGAACAAGTCGTATTTGAGGTGTCTTGTCATGAGCTAAAAGGGTGGATGAGTGAGAAGTCTGTGGACAGTTGGGATTTATCCTCTGGTGACCGTAAAGCTCTGTGCCAAATTTCCCGCCAATCCAAAGGCTCAAAGATCTAAGTGTTGAATTCACACACTAACCAATATCACCGTCCTGTGAGCCGCCGCTCTGTCGCAGCCAAACAGATCAGACACTGCGAGGAAAAATGGGGAGAATTGCGTAACATGTTAGAGAGATAAGAGAGTGTGTTAGCGAGAGGTGGGATAGAGTGAGAAAGAAGAGTGAGGTAAAATGCAGACGTTCTATATTTAGCAGAGGAGCTATTGTTTTCTGGCTGGGGGGAAATGGGAAAGGCGGAGGGCTTGCCAAAACGGAGCTTTCTCAGTAAACCTATCCAGAGTGCACAACTGCTCAGCCATGCACACGAAAATCAAAATCAACATACAGACGCCCCACAACTAAACACATACAGTGTTTATATCAGGGTTCCACAGTGTGTGTGTGTGTGTGTGTGTGAGCTCCTCTCTGCCGGCTCATGGCTGGAGCTCATCACATTATTATGATCATTATTCAGGAGCTGACCTTATCACTCTGTGATTTATTGCTGACTTCAGTACAGTATTATTATTATCATCCCCTCCAATCTCCCAGATTCAGTGGCCTGGCACCTCTGTGTCATTTCAGCCCCATTTAATGAGGATTTTGAGACAGCATATAAACACCATGATAGAAGAGGGGTGCAGAGGGTGTGTGTGTGTGTGTGTGTGTGTGTGTGTTTGTATACATAAACATTCACACAAAAATTAATTCGCACAGAAAGAAACATGTTTGCAAGAACAGTAATATAATGTTAAAGGTGCCGTGCAGAATTTTTATTGTAAGCGAGCATCATCGTAAAGAGTTTTACACACGGGGACGTTATTTTGCACATCAATATATCTTTTTAAACTGCTATTTTTGTTTTTACTACTTTACACCTTTTGTTTGCACAGCAACTGACCCTTTGCTAAGTCACGCCCCCAGAAGCAGACTGGCCAATCATAATGTAGCATCAGGGCGGCTCAGACCAGGGTCCAACAACAACACAGCTGTGCTCCATTGACTCAGATTTCCTTCATTTTCAGGCTGGTGTTGTGGATTTGGAGCTAAATGTTGTGCCTGGGGCACGTCGTGTATTAATGATACTCGTTACCTGGAGAGGTTGGAAAAAGATATACGTTTCTTCCCTGTTCCAAAACCAAAATCAAACCCTGAAAAGTGTAGGGTTAGCTAGCTAGCTACTGAAGATATAGCCTACTGAATGTATACACATGCTGCTTTTGCTTTTTAATGATTATAACAGTGAAACAAAGACCGACCCTGCTGTACAGGAACCAGTGAAGGGAAGCAGGGAAACTTTGCTGATATTCGACCAGCTCTGTGTCATGGCAGTGTGTGCAGATGAATGTTGTTTGACTTCCAGCAGAGGTCCGGGTGCAGGCAGCAGCACGGGGGTGAAGCCAAACACCGTTCATCTGCACACACTGTGATGCCACACAGCTGGTTCAATATGAGCAAAGTTTCCCTTTATATTCATTGTCTTGTGTGTCGATCAGCAGTGATGTGGTGGTTCACTTTTACACTGTGATCTGTAGCCTATAGTTCGGCTTTAGCTTCTAACTATCTTTGTCTTTTTAACCTGTTGTTGCTGCTGAGTCAGTTTGACATCCTGGATATATCCTTCAAACACAGACTGTAGACCCCTCTGTCTGCTTCTCTCTGGAATCACTCTTTCATGTTTCCAAAAATATGATAATATTTCTTCAGGGAGTGCAGTTACAGTGTGAGCTCCATGCTTACTGTGACAGCTTGGCCGACCATCACAAAGGGGCGGGGCTTGGCGAAAGTCAGTTAGAAGCCTGAACTTGCACGTGATCTCAGCACCTAAACACTTGACGTTTGTTTTTGTAATATTTTTTCAGATTGCTGCATAATGTGATTATGTTTTGTTTTATAATGAATGTGTGTGGATATCTGTGGGCAACTAAATTTCCCTTGGTGGATAATAAAGTTTGACTTGACAGAACACGAATATTAATTGGAAAGAGGGAGATTTCTTTGAGCTTTTGCACTGTGAATAAAAGCATCAACCATTCACGTCACACCTACATGTTAGACAATTATTAAACACCATGGAGGCTCAGCAGTCTGAGCCAAGACAAAATACTTTATTGCTCCTTTAACCCCTACCCCTCTTTAGAAAATATCAACTTTTATTACTTTTATTTGTTAACATATACCAGACTTGTGTATTCATGTATAAATATGTACATCTCACTCATGACTGGCTGACGGTTTTCCAGAACCTTTTAAGTCTTCCTCAGACACTCACTCACTCATATTCCACAAGACACTCTGAGGACTTTTATCTTCCATATTGTCCCACTTCCCTTAATCAATATGCATTTAAATACAGAGCCATCTTTTCAGAGCAACCTTCTTTCATCTCTATAATCATCATCTATATTATTGTTATTCAAAAAACATCTGAAAGGGACCCTAATTTGCAAAAACTCTTAACACTTTATTGATTGATTTGTAATTTGTTTGTTTTGTAAATTGCACATCTCATTTGTAAGTGTCTTCATCTGGAACCCTTGTTTAATTATGCATCGCGTTTATCTTTTTCTTTTGATTTATGATTATAGTTATTTAATAGGGGAGCCATTTTTTGACTTCTAACCTCTCCTGCACTATGTTTTCACTTTTAATTCTTTGTCCTGTATTTTCTGTATGTGTATGTTCAAAACAAAACAACAACAAAAAAATACCTTCACCAATGTTACCTATGCCACAGCCACTCCTTCCGATTTTACCTTTCACAATAAAAGCCCAGACATATACTGTACTCTGTGTCATAGGTGTAGATTTTAGGTGGAATACAGGGACCCTGTTGTTTGGGAGAGGGACATCTGGGGTGCTTTGCTTGGCCTGCTGCCCATGCGACCCAGCCTCGGATAAGCGGATAAAAATTGATGGATGGACCAGCACAGGAAATCAAGTCAAATCAAATCTCCATTCCAACTTCATAGTGTAACCTCTAATTAACCTATGGCTAAGCCACGCCCCCCCCCCCCCCCCCCCCCCCCTCTACTCACTCGGACAAAACATCAACATTCAGTGACCGGCAACAAAACTGACTTTCTGTAGCCTGGTTCCAGACCATAGACCCCGCCCACTCAACTGAGTAGGCTTGCATCTCTGGTCTGACATACTGCAATGAATTTGCGATTTATCTCGTCCAAACGATGGACGGACCAATGAACGCCGGGGGTGGGGGCGGGTCTAGCGATAAGCCAATCAGCGCCATGCTGATGTCAAGCTGTCCGCCGGTGGGTAACTGGTGAGGATAGTAACAATGGCGACTGCTACAGATCCTACAGACCACATTAACGATGCTATTGAGGTATTTCGCCACTACTGGCGTTAATGGAGGACCAAATTAAGGAAGCTGCTAAACTGGATTTAACGGCGATGCAGCTGGGCGTGCATGACGATGGAGACATTTTAAACGGGCAATGCTCACTTATTTTCGGCACCCCCGAGGCATGGATACTAATGACGTCAGATTCTGGGTGAGTTGTTGATCTCTACTGATTGGTTAGGGAAAAATCAAATTCCCTCCCCCTTGTAAATCGCCTTCAATGGAAGCCATGTCAGACTGAAGGTTCTGGGAGCTTCAGTCTGACACTCAGGCTAGACTTTCTGTAATGCATTTCAATCAATGTCCAGGCAGAGAATGTCCCAGTGTATGGGAATGGCTATATGCGCTGTGACTGGCTCATCGCGTTTGAGGGTGGGGCTTAGCTATAGGTCAATTCCATCCTGTGTGCACACAAAATAGTCTATCACATGTTTATGAGCGAAGGCATCTAATTACTTCTCCTTTAGAAATAACCGTGTGGAACTCATGTTTGTAGGTATGTGGCTTTTCCTCCATCCTGGACACCAAAGAGTTGCTATACTTGAGGGGAGCTGGCATCAGTGCAGCCTCACTGTTAGGGGGTTTATAACTAGCTCCCACTTCTTGCTAACTGGTTTGTGAGGACACTTCATATGTTGGACCGTCCATGCGAACATACAAACAGAGTGGAAATAGGGAGGGTGATGGTGATGGTGTAGAGGCAGGATTGGAGTTGGGCCTAGTAGTATTAATGCGTGTTAATCTGTGTGCTCCCTCAGAGCTGGAAGTTCTGTAACTGCACAGTTTAGCATCATTGCTGGATCAGGAAATGGCATCTAAGATCGATCACCCTGGAGTTTTCCCCTGATGTGTGTTAGCACTAAATGAGAAAAAAAAGGAAGTTGGGTAAAGGTTGTAGCCATGTCGCACATGCAGTGTCATTAGCATTGATCATGCTGTAGTCGATGTGAGTGGCACCACCCACGACTCCACACACTGAGCTGGGAGAATCGATGGTCAGCTGCAGCCTGATGTTATGTAACACTGGAGTCAGAGATGACCTGAAGGAAGCCCTCGGTGTCGCCACAGGAGGGTTTGTACTGTATCAGTGTCTTAAAATAGAGCTCCTGAGCTGGCTGATGAGGCAGTGAGTGACAACTGATATTCATTAACTCTGCTATATTTGTATTCTTCTCAGAAATTTGAGAACCCAGGAGACAGACGGAGCACTGTATACGCCATTACAGCACTTTGCTGACAAGCTACATGAATGTAAGGGAGGAAGCCTGTTGAGTTTTTTTACTAATAGACTGTGATCCAGAGAGGAAATATACACACAAACTGCCTGCTTTTCACTTTCTCCAAAAGTCAGCAGAGTTGGCACACTAGGAATTAAAAATACTACAATACTGCAACTTGATGCCTCGAGGCGGGAGGTGTATTGTTAGTCCTGACACTCAGTTCGGTTAGTTCACAACACTCGTCTCTCATCTTGATGAGCTGTCTACCTGGAAACAACAAGTAGCCTCAGGTAAGCTCGGGAAGCTGTTGGTGAATTTAAAATAAAACAATTACAATTTGAACAGTTGGTTCGTTTACTTCAACTCAACTTAATGTTTTTTTACTGCTGTGATCTGTTTCATTTCAGCTTTTATTTGATTCATAAATAAAATAAAGGACGAGAAAATGCTCAAGCAAAATGAAAAAGTTTAATAAAAGATTCTGCTCAGGATAATTAAACAGGTTTTTACCTACAGAGAATCAGAGGCGTCCACCTCCGCCACTTTTCTAACAAAACAAAACACTTTTTTAACAAGTGTTGTACTTGGTGGATTTCTGACATTTGTTACTGCAATTGTGGCATCACGCTGTTGTGGTGGTACTGTATCGTAATCACACAGTGCACTGTTAAGGCGATGCCAAAACTGCCAAAGAGGAAGAAAAGATGTTCCTTTTTTGATCCATGTCTGTTTCACACACACGTTTAATTTATTTATTTATTTTTTTTTACATCATCAGTTTGCTTTCTCTCCCTTCCATTTCTTTCTTTCTTTCTTTTTTGGAACACCGGTTTCCCTTTCTTGGGGAAAGACATGAATGTATGTTGGTGCTCCAGCAGCATGAGCAGTAACTCAGTCGTCTTTAGCTACATGTAGAGATGAATCCCGCTGCAAGGGTCAGAGGTGAGAGGGTCCTCCAAGAGTTTCCACTATTTTTTTAATACAAGGTTCAGCCTTTCAACCGATTTATTCAGCCAAATTTAATCTAGTTATGGCATTAATTACTTAGAAATAAAAAAATTTCAAACAAAACCAATGTTTTCATTTCAGGCTTTTTTAAGGCCCCCCACTACTGGGGCCCTGTGAGTGGGAACCAGTCCTATAAACATGAAACAAAGCCGATGAGGTCATTATTAGTCTCTTTTTCGCTGCTGTTTGATGTTTTAATATAGTTTTATATCAGCAGCTTGCGCTTGCAGACACTAGCCATGTTTCATCAGCCTGTTTAGATGCGCATCTAGAAGTATCGCATCGGAAAATTATGATGGAAACGCCAAAATTCGAATTAAAATCCCCTGATTCACACAAACTAAAATACGCTTGCTTTAGCCGGGTTTTGGTTGATTTGAAAAAATGTTGATTTGCAAAACGGGGGATGGAAACAGTTATGTTCGAATTAAGTCTGACGTAGTGCACCTCTCTCCATGGTGATATCCACACTCTGGGTCAGGAAGGTGGTAATGCATTTACAAGCTGGTTGCCAACCGCCAGAAAACGTACAAGAAGAAGAATGCGAGACTTGTTTTGTTTCCGGTTCTGCGGAAAACTCACGCGAGTTCGTAGTTTTCACCAAAGTCTGTATGTAAGGTTGGTCGAGCGGTGAAGGCAAAAGGAAGAGGACTTTAAACTGTTCAACAGTCCAATTTTTTTATTTCCCTTTTCTTTTCCAGCAGTGGGTTAGGTGCAGCAATATGTGCAAATCAGCTGGCCAAAACTGAAGAAAAACTAAAACAAAAATCAACTCTGCACCGGGCTAAGTTTGGGCCCCTGGCAGTAATAGCCGCTGTGGCCGGCTTGCTAGACAGATCTCAGAAACTCGAGAAGCTTCCAGCTCCTGCATATATAGACAGTAGCTCCTCCTACACATGGGAAATACAATTAATAAATCAATCAACAATCAGCAGTGATTAATTCATACTCTTCAGACTACTTTTTATAAACCAACAGTGAAAAACATTGCTACACACTCCAAAAGAGTAAATGTTCTTAAACTGCTCAAAATCAACACTTGCACAAATATCTCCCCAAAACTCCCCCTCATCCATACTACACTTGGCACATTCCCCCAGCAACTTGACTATAAAAGGAATCCAGATGGGCGAGGGCTGGTTTGGCAGTTCCTGAGTCCAAACCAGAGGTTGGCCAAGTGCAGTCTAGAGGAGAGGTGAGACACACAAAAGAATTAGTCAAATAAAGAGATTTAAAACGACAATATTGTCAGACTTTTCTTCCTGACTTCATGTAAATGTGCCTGTGACACTAAAGCACCAAAACAACTACACACCTACAACTACCAGGTTTCAACCTTAATTGTGCTAATTACCAACCCCAGGCACCTGCCGGCTAGATGGTGTGTGAAAGTGCCTGGAGGTGGACAAGCATTGTGTGTGTGTGTTTGTCTTTTACCATTAGAAGTCACGGGGCATCCCCGTGACACTGTACATTTAATAGAAACACACAGGATTCGTATTTCTTTTAATGCGCATTTCCCAATGATTCGAATCACTTTTGGATGGAAACATATCTACTGTTACAAACGGCAGTTGGCGTTTGTGAACGTAGCTCTGTAAAGTTTGGGAAAGTTGGAAAGCTATTCACAGATTCAAACTACTTGGATCATGAGCTCAAAAGCAAAAACACAAACAACGCCTCTTTCCAGCCGCAGTAAAGTAGGCAATAAGCTACAACCTAATTGTATCAAAGCAAGTCATTTTCCGAGCCGGACAAATAAAGTTACTCTCTATGTGCAGCCAACGTACTCTCATCCCATCTCATCAAATAATGCTGCTTTCTCAGTGGAATTTCTAAAGATGACCTCCTGCGTCTTTTGACGTTGCTGGATGGCGTGTCAGTAGATTGCTGCATGCATTGTCTTTTCAAAATACACTTTCATTCTCATGGTATGTGTAGGTTATGCAGAGTAGAAAAAAAATAGCTTAACTAAATTGTTGTTAACTTGATTGACTTTTGGTTTCACACAGGGATTGAACAACAGCCTCCCAGGTGAAAGTCCTGTGTTTGTTGGACCCATCCACCTCTCCTCCAACTGTTCCTATGGGGACTTTGACGCTCTTTATACTACAGTAGTTGCAGGTGGCGTTACAAACTGCCTTTTTTCCTTGGGATCTTAATGCGGACATCCACTGTCATAGCGCCGGTATTTAACGACTTCAGTTGTTGGCCGCTGCCTCAACAACTGCCATCTCCTGGTGCGTATTTTACTTCAACAAAAGGTGCCTTTGTGAGTCAATATCTAACGCCCAGAGATCGCTGACAAAGCAGCTGGGTTTGACGAGTTCGGAATCAGAGCAAGCTGGTGCAGCCGTTTGTGAAACAAGAGCGCAGGGACCGTCTATAAAGTGCAACACCAAAATGAGATACTATAAAAATATTCTTGACTTCTGTCTTCTACAGTGTAGCGTCCCCAGAATCACCTCACACAACAATGGTCTCCTTTTGATTGTACTACAACTTTTAATTTGGAAATACATGATTTTGTATTATTTTGGATTTTTACTTTTTACTGGAAAAAGTATTCAGTAACTTAATTATACAGTGATATATCCCCAAACACATAATTGAAGAACTACTGAAATACAATGCTTGTAAATAGAAGTGTTTGCTTGCACCGGTTGAAGCCCTGGTACACATGATCATGATGCTGCCACCTCTGCCTCATTTTGAGCCAGGAAAAACCATGTTGAAGATCATATAAACACCAGACGACAATAGTTTCCCTGTTCTAATTGTTTAATCTTAGACAGCCCCCTCCTCCCTTTATATCGCCTTGGTTTCCATGGAGACGACTGTACAGTACTGTTACTTGAGGGCCACCAATCTCGTCATTGCATGAAGGGCAGAGTGCCGCACCGCATCTTCAGGTTGAGTCAGGAGGAGAAGAAGAACATGACGTCAGATTCAACTCTCTGACCCCAACATGGATGATGCTTCAGCCGAGTGGAGCCAAAGAGAATAATCATCAAGGGAGATACAGGGGGAAAAATGTTAGCATGGCTGAGACGACAAAGACAGCTTAAGGCAAAAGACGAAAGGCTTGAGCAGGAAGCGGACCTTGCATTGACCTACAGATGCTGGAACACAAAATAATGTACAGACTGTGACATATGACACGATTGCTGCTATAAAGAAATGTTAGAGGCTGACTTTTCTCCTTTATTTGTTGTGACAAACGGAGGCATCAAACTTTATTATCATAATTGCATTGGAGAGCAAATCAATAGAGCATGGAACACTGTGTCAGCCAGTGAGGTGAACTTGCAATTTTCCATAAGTTTCTCAGACTCTTGCATCCACTTCTTCTCGCAGTACTTTCTGACTGATGACAGAAAATCAATCTCCACACATAAAGTATGAAACCTGGTGTTTCTGCACTGAATCGTCAGTATTTTTTTTAATGGAGGCAAAGCGCCCATTCACTCAATTTAGAAATACACACCTTATTTTATAAACGCCCCACCCTCAGCAGATACAGGCATAAATGAGGTTGTATAGATGATGGATGTACTAAGAGGAAGCCTATTTCAAAAGAGTTTTAGTAGAAATAAAATCATCCCAAGTCTATATTTTGCCTTTAAGCCTCTATGGGTAAATTTCTTTTCCATCATGTATGCTTTCCTTCTTTGTCAAAGTCCCTCATTCACAATTCTGACATCACCACATACGTCCAATGATCTCTCTGCCGACATTCCTCATGCCAGTCACTCCTCGGATGCTGTTCTTAGCAACATTAGCAGTATGGCTCTATGAATGTCCACCACTGTGGTCCAGATGTCAAATGACCAAAGAACTTTGGTTGAACTGCCATGGAATTTTGTTACAGATGTTCATGGTTCCCAGATGATGAATCCTAATGACTTATTCCTTGACTGTTCCTTTAACCCCACCAGCACGTTCACATTTGTGTTGCTGAGTGAAATGTCTTGACAACTATGGGATGCATTGCCAGCTTTGTATCAGAACAACATGGGTAGTGTGTGTGTATAAATGCACTGTGGTAAACTTCCCTCCATCTTACCAGCACCTAGATCTCCCTGCTCATCTCTCAACTTGAATCTGCAGCAGATTTTCACTGGATCTAGGGCTGTTGCTCAAACAACAGATTGCACTCTGCATTTTCATATGCTGCCACCATGGACACGAGTGAGAGGGAACTGCCTCCAAACTCAGACCAAACTAGACATCCAATTCGTCCATTTTCAACCCATTATCCGAAGCCGGGTCGTAGGGGCAGCAGGCTGAGGAGAGTATTCCAGATGCCCCTCTGCCCAGCAACACCTCCCAGCTCCACCTGTGGGACCCCGAGGCGTTCCCAGGCCAGACAAGATATATAATCCCTCCAGCGAGTTCTGGATCTGCCCTGGGGCCTCCTACCAGTGGGACATGCCTGAAACACCTCTAACCCAATCCTAGACAGCACTGATCAAATATAAACCAAAGGCCCGTTTCCACCGCAGGAACTTTGGGGTAAATTTACAGGGCCGGGGCCGTTGGTGCGTGTCTCCACCGCAGGAACTACCCCCGAAGGACAGAGTTCCAGAACTTTTACAGGGGCTAAACAAGTCCCTGCCTTGGAGTAGGTACTCAGAACGGCCCCAAAAACTCCTGGGTGGGGCTTGGGGTTTACTTGGTGCTGATTGGATATACTCAAGGCGGGATGTGACGTCAACAGAAAGCAACAAAATAGCAGGCATTTTTAA
Source organism: Epinephelus lanceolatus (assembly GCF_041903045.1). NCBI lineage: Eukaryota > Metazoa > Chordata > Actinopteri > Perciformes > Serranidae > Epinephelus > Epinephelus lanceolatus. Next base: position 37,612,833 of record NC_135751.1, read on the forward strand.
AACTTTGCAGCTCTCATTCATAGCTTCCACCACCATGTAAACGAAGAGACACGCCAGAAAGCCAGCAACCACCTCAGCTCTTTCCATGTTGATAATCGTCTTTCTTATGTCTGCTTTCTTCTACTCACTTCTGCCTCGTACTTCTGCTTCTTCTTCTTTGTTGTTGTTGTTCTTTGTTTGTTTCTTTGCCGCGTTGCCACGGTCAAAATGGTCACGCGATTATGTCACATCCAGAGCCTGGTAACTTTACAGGAACCTTCCTCGTACTCCGCTCTCAGTGGAGACATGGTGGTTGAGAGGGCCGAGTGAGAGGACGTTCCTGTAAGGTTCCTGCCCCCCAAATAGTACCAGGAACTTCTTCAGTGGAAACGGGCCTCAAGATTCTGTTACTATATTGCCTATTTCTTGCCTTAATATGTCATCAGAAACACATTTTAGTGAACTGTTTAGCTGTAATCCGAGAGTTTGTAAACAGGAAGTTGGTGCTATATTGTTTCCTGGCTTCCTTGCTTTATGTCAATGGGAATGTTTATTGGTGCGTTCTGGTACCTCTTGAGCAAAAGCAAATGCTGCAGTCCTTTTCCTCTTTCAGGAGTGATAGGTATTCTGCACCATGCCAGATTTCCGGCATGCAGCGATCGGCAAGGGGGAAAAAAAAAAGTGGATGCGGGATACATGCGTGCGTTGCATACAGTAGATGGGCTCTGGTGGAAGCGCTTTAAACGAAGACCTCTCGCTCTCAACCAATGGCTTTCACTCCCAACCAGACCAAAGTTAGGCTACTAGCCAATCAGAAGTAGAGCGGGGGCGGGTATTGGGGGGAGGGACAAACTTGGTTCAGAGCCAACTTCAGATTCTAGTGGAGCCCATGCCGTAGACACTCTCATCAAGATGGAAAGTAAGTTAATGAAACCCAGGGAAAACGTCCAGATAGTCGATGAAGGACTCAAAAACAAATGACTTTGGTAGAAGAGAGAGGCATAGACGGAAAGCCTTTTGGGAGCTGGTGCAAAAAATTAAGGGAACTGGGTGCATGTTTCTGCACATTGTGCTCACGTAAATTGATGTATGCAACCAGCGGCAAGAAAGTTCTATCACAGCATGAATTAGACCCCGATCATAAAGCCGCTGTGCCTGCAATAAAGCACATAATGCCTTTACTGGGAGCTGCAGTCACTGGATGACGACCCATTCCTCATGCCTCAACCTGAGAAAAATTTTCAGGTTCAGGATTTTTTTTTTTTGCTATCACCCCTGCTCTTTTTGTTTTTTTGGTCATGTAGCACCTATTTTAGAAGTATTTTCTTCTTTCTTCCTTCTCCTGCATAGACAGCCCAGTTTTATGGAAAGACCACCTTTCCAGCAGTGAAATACTTCTTTGAGGCATTCATGTTTCCTTCGAGATGAAATCTAACAGCCCAGTTGTCAGGATAAAATGTTTGCATTTTCTGTTTTTCCTAACTGCAGCTACGTTACATTTACGTATCTTTAAAATAGTTTTGTTTTTGACATTTCATAGATATTTACCTTATGCAATGCCTTTTATTTTTTATCTTCCAGTTCTGATGCAGATGTTTTCGTTCTCCCAGTTGTAAAGGAATGAAATCTGTGGCACCTTCTTTGCTTCAATACCTTCAACAGTAGGCTCTTCATTCCTTTTTTTTTTGTGTAAAACCCAAATCAGGTACTACTCTTTAATCCAGCCAATCTCCTGTGCACTGACCCATTCCAGCAAGCCAACCTGGTTATGTTGGCTGTAAAGCAGCCAGCAGAAAGTGCCGGAGTGAGAGCATAGGAAATGAGATGGCTTTAAAAAATCAATGAGAATATCCAATGGGGCTCTGCTTCTCCCCCGTCTGCAAATCTTTAGAAAGAAATATATATATAAAAAACCTTGAATCTCCTAAACTGGAGCTAGCTCTTTTTTTTATTGGTGGAAAATAGAGCCTTAGGGAGACAGCATGCAATGCTGCGTGGATAAATGGAAACAGAATTAGTGAGTCGCACAAATGTGTAATACAGCTGCAACGAGGACTTGTACTGTAAATATCAGTGGGGGCTTTGCACTTCTGTCTCTTGAAGGTGTGGTTGAGATAATACAGAGACAAAAAGCATAGATAGAGGAAGGAAAACAGAGCGAGAGATTGATAGAAAGTTGGATTCAAGAAGCATTTAATTGCTAATTAATAGGATAATGTTTGGGCTGCAACAAACTGTAAAGCCTTATGGGACCTCTACAGTGGCTCCTTATGGCACTGCCTTTAAACTGCCTTTGGAACACTAATTAATTCACATCCTGCTGCTAATTAATTTGCCACCGCTAATTAAACTGAAAGGCACCTTCTTTTCACCCAGTCCTCTCTGTCCCTCAGCTCCTCTCCTCTTTACAGTTTCCCCATCTTTGTGTTTTTTCGCCTCCCTCGATTCAACAGCTCATCCGACAAGCTGAGCGCCCGCTCTCCCCACAGTGTCTTCACGGCTGACAGCTGATGCTATTATTGTGTTATATGCCCCCAGCTAAAAGTGAAACATCTTGCTATTTGTACCTTTAAATGGTTTCACCAACAGGGGGATTGTTAGCAGGATGTCAAATATAATCACTCTCTAAATCCCAACGCCTCACTCAGCTGATAGGATTCAACCTCCTGTCTCCCACACAGACAATCAACGGCAAATGGCTCCCCGAAAAATTACGTAATACTTGTTATTTTTCCTTAATGATGAAAAATGCTGCTAATCTTTATCCTTAAAAACACAGCTGTTTGAGAAGAAAACGTCTCCCGATGACTCACGACTTTCATCCGTCCATAATGTGCTTTACTTTCATGGCTGTAATCATTTTGTCGGGCGTCATCGCTGGGTATCTGCGCTCTGAAATGTGTCAGAAGCAGTGCACCGTGGTTGAACTGTAGGAAGAAAGACGGGTCCACCGAGAGCTCCTCAGCCTTGAACCTTGATGTGCGGCTGCTGATTTGTGTTGTGCCATATGTTGAGTGATGATGACAAGCAGGCAGATGTATGGGGATGCTGCTGTGTGATTCTCGTCCCGCTCGGACAAGCTCGGTTTAGTTCCCTGTGTGCGCACGCCGGCCTCCTGCTCTCCTCTCCTATAACTCTGACATGTCAGTCTGAGCGAGGCCTTACATGTATATCCTCCACATCCACACGGGGAACTAATGTGCATAACAATGCATGACAGTTTAATTTCATATGAACTCACTGCAGCCTAATGGAGAGCTTGTCAAAGAATTTATTTTACGTCCTGCAGTATAACATGGATTTCATAATAACCAATTATGACCTCATTATATCTGCAATTTAGTCTATTTCCTGCTACATAATGAGCAGCCATAGAGCTCCTCACTCAGCACACACATACGGTAGCCTGAGGTCATCCACTTGGGTTAACTACCAGCTCACACAGAGACATTAACCCATGGCTAACTGTCAGCTCAGGTCACATGACTCACAATGAAACACCGTGTTTTTAGCCAAGTATCTGTTAATGCAGACCAATTCTGGCCCACGGTAGGGTGCCAGGTGTCCCGCCGCCCGCTTTCTAACTCACAGTGAAAGAAATCGATTCACATTGGGAAGTTTTTTTTGTACTTTGAATATAAATAAAGCACCAGAGAGCATCAAAAGCATTGTTTATATAAAAAAAAAAAGTGCCCGAGGATGATCCCCAGGACCCCTCAACAGAGGTCTGGTGGAATTATTTATATATTAATTATTAATGTTTGTTTATAAACTGGCCCCCGGCCTCCCGGCAGTTTACAGAAGTGGCCTGTGGTCAAAGCAAGTTGAGTATCTCTGCTTTGATGCATTTCACACAGACGACACATCATTGTTTCTAAATGCTTTCTTACCCTGATATACGCTATACTGGCATGAGGAACAGTCTGAATAATCAGCTGCTAAATATCTTGTTATTTTGTGTTGAGGGCAGTAAAAGTAACTTTAAAGGAAAGTAACACTTTTTTTCAACCTGGGTTCAGGTACCAGAGGCTCTGGAGACATTGCTGGGCACAACTGACCAACACATTCTCACTCCTACATTGTCACATATCTACATTTGGTCATCGACTTTCCACGTCCAGATATGATGTGCAAGGTACACGGGGTGTGTTGGTTGTTGATGTTCTGGGACGCCGCGTCAAGTTCTGCCTGTTACACGCATTGTCTTCTTTCAAAATAAACGCACTTTGTCGATACAACGCCGCAAATTGACATTTTTATTTCCTTCAACAACAAACACACGTGGTTAGGTTTCGCAAAAAACAACAGGTTTTGGCCTAAGAATCTTATGAGACACGAACACTGCTCTGTGGGGTGAAAGTCGATGTTTGTTGGACTCATCAACCACCCCTCCCACCCGCCCCAGTCGGACCTTTGCCGCCTTAACTTTCATCCTTGTCCCAACACGTTTCCCCCCAATGCCGCTGAGCTCCATTAAACTATAACGTATCATGCCAACATTAAAGGATGCCTTTTCTTGTTGGTTTCTGACCCCGCAAGTCACTGCCTGAGTGCAGGATTTCAACGACTTTGGAGTGAGACCAGGCTCAAGTGACACAATTTTATACGACGAAATATCTTACTATATAATGACGAAAACTCTGTGTGTGTGTCTGTTCCACGTTTTTCTCCTCACTGACTTGGTCAATCCATGTGAAATTTGGCACAGTGGTAGAGGGTCATGGGAGGATGCCAATGAAGCAATATTACATCAATTGGCCAAAGGGGGGCGCTATAGCAACCCATTGAAATGTCAAACTTTGAATGGGCATATCTCTTGGCCCGTATGTCGTAGAGACATGAAACTTTGCACAGAGATGCCTCTCCTCATGAGGAACAAATTTGCCTCAAGAACCCATAACTTCCGCTTATATAGATTTTCTGCCATTTAGAATTTTTTGAAAAACACTTCAAATGGATCTCTTCCTAGGAAGTTTGAGCGATCTGCATGAAACTGGGTGAACATAATCTAGGGACCAATATCTAAAGTTCCCTCTTGGCAAAAGTTGGAAAACTTACTAAAACTGAGCTTCTATAAGGCAATGAATATTGCGGAGGGCGTGGCTCATCACATAAAGGTGTATAACATCTCAGGGGTTTCACCCATCACCACGCAACTTTGTAGGCATATGACCACACATAATCTGAGGGGACCCCTCCATTATTGACCCCATCAAACAAAATGGGGGCGCTAGAGAGCTCATTTCTTATCCAGGCCTAACAGCCATATGGATTTTTACTAAACTTGGTAGATATGTAGAACAGGATGCCTCAAGGTGACTGGAGAAATTTAACTCTAATTGGCAACTGGGTGGCGCTATAACAACAGAAAAATGCTTACAAATGGCTAAAATGCGACCGATCGCTGTGGCTCCCCCTGTGGACCAGTGTTTGGGTTATTTTTTCTAATTTTTGGTATGACTAAGTCATGGTATGGTATGCTGTACATAATGGGTATGGACTAGTAACTAATAACTAAGCACTGCTTTGACTTACTAGTACGTAGCTTTATTCCATTTGAAGCAATTTTATTCTACAACACAGTGTCTGAGCTACAGGGGAACTGGCAAGGCCTGAGCTACCTTACAGAGACCTGTGCACCCCTGAAAATAACAAGTTTGATTTTGAAGGGGGTTAGAATAGAATAGAACAGAATATATCCATCTTTATTGGAAAGTTGTCCTTGGCTCACCAAATGCAAAATACATCCTTGTAAAAAGCAGACAAATAGTCAGACAAACAAATAAAGTCATTACAAAACACTTAAACACATTTAATCAGCTCATGTCTGTCCGTGGTTTAAAACTCATCAGTCACTTAGGGTCCTCAGGACAGAGGGATGTCATATGCTGTAAAACCCTGTGAGGCAAATTGTGATTTGTGATATTGGGCTTTATAAATAAAATTGAAATTAAAATGACATTTTTGGTTGCCAGAGGGACTCTATAGCGCCTCCCAGAGCTCAAACTGGCCAAAGAGAGGATGACTACTGCACTGCCACTACTACTGTATCTGCCAAGATACTCCTTGCTTTCTTTCTCGTCCTTTCAGTAAAGACTTGGGTAAAGGGCTTTTGTGGCCTGCCAACTATTTTACTTGCCTTTGTCACAATCCTACAGACTTTATTCTTTGATGTCCAGTTAAGGTGACCACACCAGGCAGAACGGTGAAACGTTAAAACACTCTCAACCATACACACTAATTCTAAAATCTGCTGCCCAACAGCGAGGCCACTAAGTTTCCAAAGAAGATAAAGTCGCTGTGAGCATCTCTTGAAAATATACTCAGTATTTCCAGAGAAGCTCATACTGGAGTCCAGAACCATACCAAGGTATTTAAAGTTGTCCATCGAGTGAAACTGGCTCTGTCTTCAGATCTTGTTTTGTGCAAATAATCAGTTCCAGTCTTGGCCACAATAATTTCATACTCGCTGATGCGACAACATGATTGAAGGGCCTCAGTGTGGGCCAGGTAGGTGAGCCTGGTCTCACTCTGAAGTCGTAGAAATCCGGCGCTTTGGCAGTGACTTGCGGTGTCAGAAACCAATGAAAAAAGGCTTCCTTTAACGTCTGCACACGTCTGATACGTGGCCGGTTGTGGTTACAGTTTAACGGCGCCCAGTGGCGTCGGGGGGAAATGTGGCAGGACAAGGACGAAAGTTAAGGTGGTGAAAGTTCAACAGGGTGGGCAGGAGGGTCCAACAAACACATGTCTCACATGCTTCCCCTGACACAGTCTCTGATCCAGAGAACTAACGCTATATTAATGTTAAGATCAATTTGCCTTTTCAGGAGAATATGTGTAAAATACCAGAATACTTTTACCATCACTGCCAAGAAAAACTGAGCGCAAACATGCCTCTGATTTATTTATAGGCTTCACACTGACATAGTGGACTTTGAAAATGGATAGGTCCAATAGTTTATTAAACCTTTAGTTCACTGAGGGCACAAATGAATCTCCTCATGAGACTGTTTCCCTCTCCATGTTGCTCTGACATGTTTAACCTCTCTCTGACCCACTGAACACAAAACATTTCTATAGTTTGTTGACCCATGTAATTGGAAACTGTTTTACAGCTCTTGCAACCAATCTTCAAACTAAATGATCTTCCAGAGGATGAGTGTAGTGCTTCCCTGCGCTTTAAATATCCATCCACTTACATCAATAACAATTATGAGGATGATTATGATGATAAAGGATTGTGCTGCGGTTCTCTCGGGCTACACTGTGATGTGATTATATTACCAACGACAAAGATAATGAAAGTCATACACTATTGATTACGGCTGAGATAAACCTTTACGGTGGTGCCGTAGAATTTAAGTCCTCGCTCTTCAGGAGTGTGTGTGTGTGTGTGTGTGTTTCAATCTGTGTCTGCGTGTGAAGTATTATTACAGACAGTACAATGACCTTGTAAGGGTACAGCTCGAGGGGTTAACCGGATGCAAATAGAAATGAGGTGTATGTGTGTGTGTGTGTGTGTGTGTGTGTGTGTGTGTTGCTGTAAGCAGGGGAGACCGGGGGCAATTCCTCCATGACTCACAGACAACTTGAAATACACTAGTAATCCTTTGATATAAGAAACATGTGCACCAAGTCATAATACAACTGATATATTTTCACTAATGAGCACAAGAATAATGTTAAATTTAATACAAGGAGTCAGTGAGCGCTTGCTGGGGTTAATTAAAACAGTAAAGATATAAGTCATATTCAGGCCCTCCAGGATTTTGCAGGCTGTTTCAGGGATTGTTGCTTCCTGAACAATTGTGATGCATGTTGCTCTAATGAAAGGCGTTTCAATCAGCTGTTGCTGCCTTTGATGCACTACTGGAGGACCGTCCCCATGAGCCGCTCTCCTCCTGCTCTTTTTGCCTGGTTAGAACAAGCTAACACAGCAGTAGTGGCTAATATCTACTGAGCCATTTAAAGATACCAACAATCTCACACTGACATGTCTGGACTCTGTGTGGTGTGATGCTAACAGTTAGCCTGGTCACTGTGTGTCACCCTCTTGCAGCGATAGTCTCATGATAGATAGTGATAAAAAGTTGCAGTGATTGGACAAAATTGCGAAGTCACATAACATTCTCAGGGACTGGCTGAATTTACGTTCATTTTGCACTCGTAACTTCCCTGAGGGACTCCATATTAACCCACTGTATCTCAAATAGACGCACACTTCAAAGTTATCATATTACTTTAATAATCTAATAATGTTGCTCACAATTTTTTGTTCATGGTTTAATCTTTTAAACAGATAAAACACACTTTACACAAATGGTATGTTTATTGATGAGCTGCTTTATTAGAGTAAAGACATTTACTCAAATACACCTTTTTGAAATGTAATTTTAATATAGCAAAATACTGTATATTAATTTTCTAACAGAAAAGTGTAAACACAGACAAACAAGGTGCATCAGGCCACGTGGAGCAGGGGCAATTGTACTACTGTGTAACAACGCCTTGTAGAAGCCATGATAAAATCTTATGTTAGCTAGTAAAGCCTATATCAGTAGGTTGTTTATGTTCAGTTTTAACCAATAAGCTGGAGATAAAGTTGTAGGTTTAAATAAGCAGTCATCTTTAGTTAGACAGCAAATACAATATTTTGTATTTTATTGTATTTTATGTCCTAAATGAAACTTTCAGACCGAAATGTCAATTGGTTGTTTTTTCGTTGTTGTTGAAAACTTTCGCCAAAGTGAAATGATCCTGCTCTTTTTCTACAAGCAGAGAGAGAATCCCACTGGGCATGTGCAGCGTAAGGCCCAATCCCAATAGCCCCCCTTGTCCACTACCCCTTGGCCCTCGAAATGAAGCAACGAGGGTAGGGGTTGAAATCTTTCCCTAGGAATTGGGACATCACTCACTACGTCACTGCGTCGGTTACGTTCACGCATACGTAACTATTTTAAACAGGAAGCTGCGAGCCATCTACATTTCCAATCGGCATCTACAATGGAGTCTCCGGTTGAGCTCATCCTACGGATCGCGTTTTCTGTATTCATCATGCTTCTTTGAACGACGAACGACAGACGACAGGGGACTTCCGCTAGCTAGCTAGCTAACCAGCTAACATTACGAGGCAGCATAGTTATACTAGCTGCCGTGTTATCGTAATGTGAAAAGTCCGACAATTTTGCAGAACAGGACAGATGACAGATGCCAGATAGTGCGAGCGAGCTAGCTAGCTAGCTAGCTAACAAGCAACCTGACGATGTTAGCAATGTATGAACTTTTCTCCCCGTCTCTTGCTCGGTGGTAGCCATGGCGACGTCTTCCCCCGCGCTGGCAAGTCAGCATCTGAAATCCCTCACTCCGAAGGGCTAGTTTCATACCCACTAGCCCTCATTATGCCCCCTACCCCTACACGCAAAAAGGAATTGGGACACCACTACCCCTCGCGGGAACGCACAAATGTAGGGGTAGGGCCAAGGGGTAGGGCTAAGGGGGGGTATTGGGACGGGCCCTAAATGTCATCAGTCTAGCTTGTTTCTGATTGGAGGAACTGAGTGTGTTACAATTGGACCCAGCCTGCCCTACTGCATGTGCTTGTGTGTAAAAGCAGACATAGGTATACCATGCATAAACATTCACAGCATCAAAACACCTTGATATACACTGTGTGATAATGTCATATAATGTGAGCATCTCTGTGTGTGAGTGTGAAAGCTGACAGACAGTATGTGTGACATATAATGAGATCCGGTATTCAAGAAAGTGTTGAGAACATCTCATTCAGTCAGATGCAATCTTATATGAAATTTTAATTGTTTTATTGTAAAGCTCTTGAATGTATTGTATTGTGAGTTCTATCTGTAGCATGGTCCTCTACTCTAAGCAGTATGTTTGTTTTGCTAACAGGTGAAACAAAGACGTTCATCAGCATATTTTTTTTTCTTTAAGATCTCTTCAGATTCCCAGACAAACTGTCCCAGCCTGCTCAAACACTCCTCTCTCTCATGTTATCTTAAATGCAATGAATTCCTAATGACTGGTCTGATAGAAATTACATCTCAGTGTTTGCTCTCTGTGTGATGTGTGTGCACTGAAATCCACCGGGAGACGTCAGGAACGAGAGTCTGCCTGTGAAACATCTGCTTCAGGACACCTGAGTGACAGATGTGGCCTGTGCACTATTGTTTTTCCACCGTATTTATTTTCAAAGGAAGATGAAATCCTTTAGGGAGGCCTCAATAGCTATCACACAAAATATTCTACATAGTTAACCCTTTAAAGACATTCTTTGTAAATGCCATTCCTCCAGGTAAAAGAAAACCTGGAAGTCCCAAAATAGGCTGCAGCAGAGCTGTGACGGACGAGTTAGCAAAGATCAACTTAACTCGGAAGGGAGGCTCGACGTATTGCCAAAAATAGGGAGTGACGGAGGGAGCTTATTATGGCCTTAGGTCCCACAAGGATTAAGTAAATTAGTCATTTTAAGTTTCATTTATACTTTTGCATTAAGGGGTTAAGCAGGATATATTTGTGCGTCAGCTCTATACAGAGTCTACACTGTAGCCTACGCATGTGGCCTACGCAGTTGTGAGCAATTACACTTGTGCAGTGGTGTGTCGGTGTCACTCTGCAGTGGCACCTCCAAAACACTAGCTGGCGGTGGAGGTTTCTGTGAAGTGCTGTAAAGTTTAGTTGATTCAGAACACACATTAAACACATATTAAACATGGCTTAATAGAGACAGTTTCAATCACAAGTACACAAATCAGCTTCACTATAACTCGCAGCATTCACAGACAAACACTTGTCTTTATCTGGACACATTTTCCCCACAAATACAACATGCTAACGTTATTAGCACAAGCCTATGGCATTTTACATTGTATAAATTAGCCTAGCAGCTAGCGATCTTTTCCTCTTCTCATATGAAGCCAGGGACAACAGCAACATTTAACAAAGGTAATGTTATAAAATTTGGCTCCATTACAGCTCACAAGGTTCACTGACAAAACAACTGTCTTATACTAAACACGTTTTCCAAACAATACAACATGTTAACATTATTAGCAAAAGCCTATGGCATTTTACATTGTATGAATTAGCCTAGCAGCTAGCAGAGATTTCCTCTGCTCATATGAAGCCAGGATAAATCACACACAAGACTTAAAATGCTATTTTTGTGGAGGCTTTATTGTCTTCCCCATTTATTGTTTCTTATCTGTGAAATTAAAGTAAATAAAAGTTTTGTTTCCACTGAGGGAAATGGTGTCAGCTTACAGAAATAGACAGGAAGTCTGCGTCACTGTAGTTACATTTCTGGGGAGGTGCATGTCAGGATTCAGCGCAGGGTATGGCGTCGATTTGGCGCAGAAGTATAAATATTTACACTACAGCATATTCATGCATAGGCTCAGAGGGCAATGCAATGATGTGTGCATTATACAGAACTGCGTGTCTCTTTATTAACTTATCCACATTGATATAAATGGCGGTGCATCATATGACGTGTGTCAAGTGCCACCCCCAGCACCAATAAGAAGTGTTGAGCTGCAGTGTGTCAACAGAAGACCCCACACAGTTCTTATTACTTTTACTAAAACATCTGTACTTTTTCCACCTCTGCATTTGCTTAAAATCATGCGGGACACCAACTAATGAATTTGATCTCTCACCTAAAGAGCTAATCGTCAGGGCTGTGGCAAAAAAAGTATGTTTTGCCAATGTCTTTAGAATAAGGGAATTGTGGGTCGTATTGCTCAGGATATTCTCGCTGCCACAGGAGCAGAGAAGAAGAGCTGACGTGGCTGCAGCCGTGAGCCATTTCACATTTATGTAGCTAATGTTAGCCTTGACTCGTAGTGTGTTGTCAGCTTTACTCTGCAACTCTACAGCAAACCCCAACTCTGAGGCACTGGAGAGTCCAGACTCCGTATCGGATCAGCAAACTTTCTGTTGCTGCCATTACAATGGTTAGACCTGGTGCTGCTGCTGGCCACCAGTCCACTGTGATATCCAGTGCTGGGTTGTTTGTGCTGGACAAATTCGAGCTGCTACAACCAATCTCCAACGGTCCGTGTCCTGTGCTGGTGCCGTCTCTTGGGAAAGCTGTCGACAGTGGAAGGAGCAAGGCAGATGGTGGCTAGCTAGTTCTTGAGTGAATGAGCTGCGTGCAGTGAAATAAATTCTAGAAATGAATATATGGGAAACACTAGGTGACTGTATGAAGGGTGTGCATATGCCAGAGGTCATCTGGTAGGAGGGGCTTAGGACAGAGAGGGGAGAGCTGTTTTTTCACCCTCTCCAGAAAACTGCTTACCCCAGCTTTAATTTTATATTAAATGATCTAAATGGAAGAAGTTCATGTTTGAAATGTAATATGATAATTTTAATTGGTTTGTAATTGTGTGGTTTGAAAACACATGGCTCTCAGCAAGATTTATTCAGAGGATATTGTTGTGTGCAGAGTAATTGACTGGAATCAAATCTAATAGTGGTGAACATCCATTTTCCTCTTTCAGGAACATGAATATTCTCTGTGGCTACACCGGAGAACCTCATTTTGATTTAGATTGTTTGTGATTGGTGGAGACAGATTTTGTGATGAACCCATTTCTGGAGTGCTTTGAAATTTTGAAAGGGATAATGAGGTCACCGCAGCGGGCTTTGATGATGGCGAAGAAAACATTCCTGTCGCTGTTCCTAGCTTCCTGTGCAAAGTGAGCTCTGACGGCTAACCAGTTTGGAATATAAAAGAAGAGGAGACTGCACCTTGTAGGAGTTTAATTCAGTTAGACCCGAGGTGGTTTTGCTGTGAGAAGTCTTCTATTTTCAAAGCTGACTATCTGTGGGAAAAGAAGGGAAAAAAGGTGCAGTTTGTTGTCAACATCAGGGATTTACTGGGACGGCAAAATCACTTGTGGTTCTAATAAATCTCTGATGCACACATTGTGCCACCGCCCTGGACTGTTATCTTTCAGAGTAAGTGCTCCTTTTAAGCCAATAAAAAGAGAAATCTCTTGGTGGAGTAGCTGACTGGAGGAGTTAGTTGTGCTCTCACAGCACTTTGTCGGAGACTACAAGGGGTCTTTATCATTTCTGAACAATAAGAAACAGACATCCTTCAGCTGCAGCTGCTCACTGACACAAGATGCATGCAGAGTTTGCAGCCCAAAATTGCTAATTACACACATATGCTGACTAAATCAGGCCTGTCCAGCTGAATTATGAATGGCGGACCTCTCTGAATAAATATTTGAATGGATACAATAAATAATTTTGGCTAATTTTGAATATTTCATCGTTCATATTATGAAATCAACCATTAAACATTCTCATAGTTTCGCTCCTCAAGAAAGAGGATTCAGTAGCTCAGGCGTTGCCATAAGACTCCTTGACTCGACTCACCCTTTGAAGAAGTTTAAAGAATCAAATTAAAGAGGAAGCCCTGACTTTGATACTGCCATCTCAGCATGAACATTTTAGATTAGATCAGGAAAAATATCCTCCCAGAGGCAATTTGCTTTCCAATATATGTCACGTATTTACACGCTATGAAATATATGGGATTTTCTCCGGTTTACAGCCCTTCATGAAAGCTTAAAGGTGCTCCTGGGCTCTTCATGGCACGTAGGTAATCGACTGTACACGTTGGAGTGCGTCTCTGTAAGTGTGATAAGATGATAAATATAGAGTTGGATAAACAGCTCCCGGGAGAAGCACTGTGAGATGTATGGTGATGTCATCAGCAGTACTGGACCAAATATGAGTCATCCACAAGTTTAGGAGCCTCGGTGATGAAAACATCAGCCCTAAACTAGGCTAATCCACTGAAATCCACAAATTCACACTGTGTGGACACACATACACAAGCACAAGACTTAAACCAAAGTAGTGCCTGCATAAATCATTAAAAATGGACAAGGGATGAATTATGGAATACTACATGTGCTAAGACATGTGTGTATTATGGATGTTCCACTGTATCGCTATCAAACGTGTAGGCTTTACACACACATGTATGCGCGTGCATGAGCAGATCTCTGAGCTGCAATAAAAAGTCTACTGGATTTTACAAATCCGCTTTGTGTCACAAAACTTTAGCAGAAGGAGAGAAGAGTGAGCCAGGGCAAGTTCCTGAGTGTCTGCACATCAACTCCAGCCTACTCTCGTTTTCTACTTGGGTTTTATCATTATTTCTGTTTACTTCTCTCTGACATGTACTGATGAAATGGATGGATTATTGAACAGGTCTTCTGAGCACAGGCCTGGGGCCTAAGGGGTCAGGGGGCCCCTGTGCCACCGCATCTGTTTGAAATGACTGTTAACATTCCTTGTTGGAAAGTCAATCAGACTAGACAACACAGAGATCAAACAGACCACAAAGATACACAGAACAGCCACAAAAAATGCGCAATGGAACCTTGAAATTATTACAAAACATTGCAAACCAACAAAAGAGAAATGAGAAAACAAACCAGTCTACTGGATTAGCACTCATGAAACTCATGGATGAAATAACCACCACCATAGACAATAAATTATACACAATGGAAATTTTTATTGATCTAAAAAAAGCCTTTGATATGATCGACCATGGATTATTAATGCAAAAGATGTACAAATATGGCATCAGAGGGGTAGCTCATTCCTGGTTATGTTCTTATCTAAGTGATAGATGGCAATATGTCTCTTGTGATAAAACCGATTCTGTGTTATTAAAGGTAAAATGCGGGGTCCCACAAGGGTCAGTGATTGGGCCAAAACTATTTATTTTGTATCTGAATGAACTTTGTAAAGTGCTGAAATATATGAATTGCATTGTCTTCGCAGATGATACAAATTTTTTCTGTTCTGGGGAAGAGTTAACTGATATAATAACCACTGTTGAAAACGAGATGAAACTGGTAAAAAAAAAATGGTTTGATGTAAATAAGTTGTCTTTAAATACAAGTAAAACAAAATGTGTTTGAGTGTTTGAAACAAAATTTTTAGGTGTCATTATGGACCATAAACTGAATTGGAAAATGCATATTAATCATGTTAAATCAAAATTAGCCAAATCAATTGCCATATTAAACAAAGTAAAGGATATGTTGGACCAGCGTGCTATGTATATTCTGTATTGTTCAATGGTTGTCCCTTACATAATGTATTGCCTAGAAATATGGGGGAATGCATATTCTACCCATACTAAACCTATTTTTATCCTTCAAAAAAGAGCTGTAAGGATTATCACAAAATCAAATTACAGAGAACCATCAAATGGATTATTTATTAAATTAAGGGCTTTCAAATTTATGGACTTAGTGTACTACAGAATAGCATTGATAACGTACAAAGCGTATAACAACCTGTTACCATGTAAAATAGTGAGTATGTTTAAAAACAAAGGAAATGTGGATATGAGCTCCGAGGGAAACGTATGATTGAGAAAATAAAATCCAGGACTAAGATAAAAGATCAATGTATTTCTGTAAGGGGTGCAAATTTATGGAATACTCGATGACGATGAATTGAAGATGTGCCAGTCAATTTATGAATTCAAATGCTTGTTTAAAAGTAAGGTATTTGAAAAATATGAGAAATGTAGTTGATGTTACTGATATCATTCTGGAATTATATTTGGGATTTTTGTGTAATATGGTATTATTTTCTGTTTAATGTTTTGAATGATTTAATCTGAATAAACTGACCATGTAAGAAGGGTAGGCGAAAATAAGTGTTAGCTTCAGCCTATGCCTTTTCGGTTTGGTTAATTTCTAGTTATACTGATATTTTCTGTTAAACTGTGTATTTTTGTTAAATGACCTGACCGAAATAAACATTTTCATTCATTCATTCAAATGCAAAATAATAGAGACAAAAACATTTACATACAGATGCAGAAATAACACAAATAGATGCAAACAAGACCTCAACATGACTACAGAGAGATGCAGAATTACCAGTAAGAGATGCAAAATGAGACAAAAAACTATATAGAGATTCAAAACAACCAAAGAGACACGGAATTATCACATAAAATGCCAAATGCAACCTTGAATGATAACAAAGAGATGCAAAGTGTCGTGACAACAAAAAAATGCAAAACAATAGAGACAAAACAAGTCCAAAGTAATGTGTACATATACGTTGGTGCAAAAATACCACAAAAAGATATGCAGTTACCACTAAATGAGGCAAAGCAACAACAAAGAGATCCAAAATGACTACAGAGAGACACACAACTACCACAAAAATGCTAACCAAATCTTTGCAAAATGAGTACAGAGATACAAACTCACAAAGAAATGCAAAATGACAGAGATAAAACATGAATACAAATAAATGTACAACAATACAAGAGACAAAATGAGCAAAACAAGACAAAAATGTGTAGAAATAGATAAAAAAATCATAAAAAAATTAAAAAAGGCAACAAATATATGCAAAATTACCACTGACAGATACAAAGCGATGACAGACATCCAAAACCAACACAAAGAGACACAGAGATAACACAAAAAAACACAGCAAAATCTTGAATAAATGACAACACAAAGACAAAAACAACTAAAAAGAGATTCAAAACAACCAAAAAGAGACACAAAGCTATTTTGAGTAAATGCAAATAAATGCAAAATGATAAATTGCATATTTATAGGTGCAGAAAGTTGCAAAATGAGATCTTAATGGTTACAATGAGATGCAAAATGTTTAGAAATGCAAAATGATGGAGCCAAAGAATGAAGACAAATGAATGCAAAACGATAGGAGACAAAAATGACTTTAAGAAAATACAAAACCAAAAAAGAAAAAAGTGTACAAATAGATGCAAAAATGTCAAAGATCTAAAAGGAGGCCTCAAAATGACTTCAAAGGGATGCAAAGCAACAACAAGGAGATGCAAAATAGCAATATAGAGCCAAAAACAACTACTAAGACGGAATATGGTCCAGGTGCAAGTTCGCACCCGAGAGGAGGAAAGGAGAATGTCAAGAGCAGTGGAGCAAGGCTCCCAGGGTGCCTGGACAAAATGGGATCTGCCCAAGCGGAAGATCTCTTGGGCAGAACTATGGAGACTGGAGCCCTGCCGCAATTCCTTCCTCTTGCAGCCACTTTATGACACCCGTCCATTGCCATCACATCTGCACACATGGGGACTGAGAGAGGATCCACTCTGCAAGCTCTGTGGTCAGCGAGGGACACTGGCGCACATACTATCCGGGTGCAAAACAGCTCTAACCCGAGGACAGTATAGGTGGTGCCACGATAAAGTCCTTCTATAACTCGCTGACACACTAGAGCGGGAGAGACGCAAGAAGAGGCCGGTCTGCACAACCTCAAAGAGGACAATCTCCTTGATCAAGAAGGGAGTTAAGCCCTTCTCAACCAAGAGGGCAAAATCAAATCTGCTGCAAGCCGCCAGTTCCTGGGAGATGGCGGTTGACGTGGGAAGAAGGCTGCAGTTCCCAGACATCGTGCTGTGGTCAACCAAAGACCAGAAGATAATTCTGGTCGAGCTAACGGTGCCATGGGAGGACGGCTGCGACGTGTCCACCAGAGGAAGGCCTTGAAGTACCAGTCCTTAGTCCAGGATTGTAAGAACAGGGGTTGGCAGATGTGGCTCTTCCCGGTGGAGTTCGGATGCAGAGGTTTCCCAGCCAAGTCAGCATGGCGATTATTGTCAGCTCTGGGCCTTGATGAAAGGAGCAAAAAACAAGCTGCATGCAAGATGGGGGAGGAGGCTGAACGAGCCTACTGTTGGATTTGGAGTAAGGGAGAGGCGGAAAGCTGGAGGCCAGGAGCAGATAGGCAGGGATTTGGCCAATCACTGCCGGCCCTCTGACTAGAGTGTGTTGTGGTAGAGGGCCGAAACACACAGTGACAATTGGGTACCACCTGATGATATCTGCTCCTGGCCAAAAGCTACAGTTACCTCAGATAGGTAATAAAACAACGCACCTACAAGTGTATGTCACAAGAAGAAACACAACTACGAATAAATTCAAATAATTACAAAACAACAAAAGAGACAAAATGTTTACATTTAGATGCAAAAATACCACAAAAAGATGTAAAAGAAGGTCTCCAAATGACTATTAAGTGATGCAAAATGACGACAGAGACAATATACAACTACACAGAGACACAAGACGACTACAAAAACATGCAAAATGAGGACGGAGACCTAAAATGTATACAAAGAGATACAAAAGTACATTTAACAGTAACATATAGAGGAACAAAGATGACAGCAGAATCTCTCTAGGTCTCAGTTTTATACAGGAGAGCTGGGGGCTTTTTACAAATTTAAATTTCCTTCTCCTTCAGTTTCTTCCCTGCCTCATTGTTTACCCATGGCACCCACACCACCTCCACCTTTCTCTGTCCACCTTCGGGCGACCTTTCTGTCCATCTTTCTTTCCCTCGCACCCTCTCTTTCTACATCTCTCTTCACCCTGTCTGTCTTTCTGAGGACAGATCTCATCTCTGACTGGCTGATTGGGTTACTGCGGCTGTCCCTGTTGACACCCACACAAACACACATATACACACAGTGCAGGGCTTTGCAGGGGTCTGAGGCTGCATCAGGATGAAACGGAGACAGACAGCTAATAATGACACGGACCTCCCACTGAGACGCAGTCGGATAATCCTGTATTGACGACCGCTGGCGGAGTGCACGACTAGTTATCTAGCCTGGTTAGTTCTCTGCTGACTCTTACTGACGTTCATCCATCTATCGTCTATACCTGCTTATCCTGAGCAGGGTCACACGGGGATGTAGGCTGAACCCACACACTTGCAGGGCACAGACAGAGACAACCATTCACACTGCAGAATGGGAGACACGGAAGAGAGTAGAGTTTGGATGCACGAGTGGCAAAGGAGCAGCTTTCGTTCGGACCGTGACGGACAGTGAATGATACCCCTCATTATGCTGTGTCGTCAGGTTTGTTGACAGTTTTGCTCAATAACTGATGGGTTCAAGTGAAATTTTGGCTGATAGATCAAGTGTGTTCTTGGCCTTCATCAAAGTGTTTGGATAGCTGACTGACAAGACTGGATAGGCTGGTTAACAAATGGCTGAAGAGGATCATCAATACTTAAATAAATTAGCAGCGTCATTGATCTGCCCAGTGAAGAAAGGGCATTTGGGGAAGTCTCTTCTAGGGGGGTGAAATACAAAGGAGCATAGGGAACAGAGGGAGGTAATATGGATAATATAACATCCCTTCAGAGTTATGTATTCCAATATAAAAACTACAAAAGGAAATTCAAGACATCCAATAAATGTTCTTCTCTTTATATCAAACTAACAGTGTCTCTCACAGAGGTTAGAGCAGGGCTCTCCTTTCATGACAGGCCTTTCTCTTTTTTCTGTCTGACATGAGGAACAGGCAGGATGAGCTCTTTGTGTACTTTCTTTTGACTGAAGAAGAGGGAAAGCTGAGAGCGCTACAGACAAAGAGGGATCACAGTACAAAAAGTGCCACAGTCGGGAATTAGACCCAGCTGGCCCGCACGGAGGGGGATCCATCTGCAAATGAAACTTTTATTTTAAGAGAGCTGCGACAGTGAGAGCCTGGGAACGGCTTTAAACCTCCGCTGAGACAGTGTTGCTTTCAAGAACTTTTTATTTTTATCTTTAACCTTTGAGATAATATTAGACACAAATCTGTACTTGGCTGGAGGCCTGCCCTGCAACACAGCGTCAGCTAATTCCTGCCCAGATGTACAGGGATCACTGAGAATTGTACAAGTTTCAGTGGCTTTGTTTTAAATGGATAGTTGTTGGACATACACTTGGTGAGAGTCAGATAAGAGGATCGATACCACATTCATAACTGTCGGCCAAATTTGAAGCCACAGGCAGCAGCAGGTTAGCTTAGCATAAAGACTGGAAACCGGGGGGTAACAGCTTGGCTCTGTCTGAAGTAGGGATGTAACGATTACCGATATTACGGTGAATCTCGGTTAATTTTTACACGGTAAGAATTACCGTTTATGTTTAAATTAATTGCATTATCGCTGTGGACTATCAGGATATGTAACAACAGCCTCATTCAAGTCTCGCGATGCAGGCGCTGCGTGAATGCGTAGCATGTGTAAACACAAAGAATGAAAACATGGTGGAAGGTGGTGATAGCGGCACTCAGGCCATTTTCCCCCCCAACTAAACGCACAAAATCTGAGGTCTGGGCCTACTTTGGGTTTCTGAAGAATGCCGAGGGACAGCTGGTGGAGGACAACTATCCTGTGTGCAGAACATGCAGAAAGAAAGTTGCTGTGAAGGGTAGCAACACTACAAATCCACTGGCTCATCTCTGTGACCATCATCCACAGCTTTACAGCCAATGCAAGTTATGCTATGCAAACGTCAGTTATTGTGTGAGGGACTTCGGTTTTACTAAGATTGTCATAATGTGTAACTCTTGACGTATACGGGACATTTGAGCCGTATCTGTCCTCCTAAACGGCGACTAGGTTTTCCGTTTTCATTTAAGACACTTGGAGCTAATACTAGCTGAGTAGCTAATAGCCGTATTAGCAGCTATGTTGCTAACGTTAAGTGTTTCAAAATGAAACGGAGCTGAAAACACTGAGCGGAGCTGACAGAATATAAACCGACGTAACGTAAGGCTAATTGAGATCAACTATGATTGAATCACTGTGATTATGGTTATTGTATGGCGAGCTAGAATCGATATAGACGGCCAGTTATGCTTTCTCGACATAAGCTCAAGGGAACAACATAAAATGCTGCCGTGTTAACCTTTAACCGAGAACCTTAATGGAGGCTCTCGATTTTATAAGGTTAATTAAATTCACTACTCACAGTCTTGACCTCCAAGATTTATTCTGTGTAATGATGACCATTGCCCTTGGGTTTTTTTTGGTTTCTCCTGCACATTTGTGATATCTGTTCTATATATTGTATGTTTTTTGTTCTTGCATTGTTTTGTTTTCTATATATTTTTCCTCTCGTGCTAATAAATAAATAATATATAAATTGTTTACATATTTTGCTGACTGTTAAAATGCACCAGACAAATAAGCTTTGCTCCTGTAATGTGTTTACATATTTTGCTCATTTAAAATAAATGTTTCTGTTGCTGTGCCAATCCCTTGCCCCTTTAATGTGAAAGTTTCATTTTAATATAAGATTTTGGCTGTTAACATTTTAGTATGATAAGGAAGTTACGAGATTTAGTGAAGTTATTTCAATGTATCTATTTTTTGGACATTTCACAGCGCTTAAAAAAACATCACGATATTATCATTTATCGTGATAATTTGGTCACTATAATCGAGATACCAAATTTTCCATATCGTTACATCCCTAGTCTGAAGAAACAAAAATCACCTCTAAAGCTGACTGATTAACATGTTGGACTGTTTCT
The DNA here is from genome assembly GCF_041903045.1 of Epinephelus lanceolatus. Taxonomy (NCBI): domain Eukaryota; kingdom Metazoa; phylum Chordata; class Actinopteri; order Perciformes; family Serranidae; genus Epinephelus; species Epinephelus lanceolatus. Next base: position 37,634,204 of record NC_135751.1, read on the forward strand.
AAGCTGGGCGCAGTGACGTCACAGCGAAGACAAGACTGCAGCTGGCCAGAGAATAGTCTGACACATAAAACTAAAACTTGTTTTCACATTTCATTTCTTTTTTGACTGAAACCAACAAGAAATAAAATATTAAATACAGAGTAACTGCTGTAATTTTCCACCTGGTCCTCGTTCACCCAGGTTTTTGTGTCTTGGTGACTAATGACAGCAAATATTTTTCAAATTGGTCCAGTACTGAGCGAGAGGGCTGCAGCCGCCACTGGCAAAACAGGCTGCAATGTGATGTTAATAATAAGAAATTGCTTTTGCCAGTTTTTTGGGGGACTTTTTCCTTATTGGCTGTGAGGGTCAGAGGACAGACAGTGTCATGTTGTAAAAAACAGCTCTGAAATTGCAATCACCAAACCCTCCAGACTCCATTTAAATAAACAGTCATGTTTTCAGCAGTGTTCGGCTCATCACTTTAAGAATGTAACAAATTACTCATTACTCGTTACTCTTTTCAAAAGTATCAATATTACTTTACTTATTACTCCCTGCCAACAGTAATTTGTTACTCTACTCATTATATTACTTTTCTTAAAATTGGTATTTGCATGTCTCCCCAAAATTCAGATGTGTGAATGTTAAGGTAATCATCATTAAGTGTAGCTAAGGCTAGATAGTGTGCAAATATTTTTTCATCATTATTTTTTCTTTTCCTGGGGGTCTTCTGTTGCCTGTGACCATTATTTTCCCAAAGATCTGCGTGAAAGATGGAGAGTCACTCATACACATACTCGTCGTCCTCCGCTTATCCGGGTCCGGGTCGCAGGGGCAGCAGCCTCAGCAAAGAAGCCCAGACAGTCCTCTCCCCAGCCACTGCCGTCAGCTCTTCTGAAGGAACCCTGAGGCGTTCCCAGGCCAGCCGGGTGATGACGGTTGGACATGCCCGAAACACCTCCCAAGGGAGGCGTCCGGAAGGCATCCTTACCAGATGTCCGAACCACCTCAGCTGGCTCCTCTCGATGTGGAGGAGCAGCAGTTCTACTTCAAGACCTTCCGGATGTCCGAGCTCCTCACCCTATCTCTAAGGCTGAGCCCAGCCACCCTGCGGAGGAAACTCATTCCGGCCGCTTGTACTCGCGATCTCATTCTTTCGGTCACTACCCAGAGCTCGTGACCATAGGTGAGGGTTGGAACGTAGATCGACCAGTAAATCGAGAGCTTCACTTTCTGGCTAAACTCCCTTTTCACCACAACGGACCGGTTAAGCGCCTGCATCACTGCTGACGTCGCTGAGACCCCCGGCTCTGTTTCCTCACTGGAATACATGTTGGTGGGATTGAGGAGCTCCTCAAAGTACTCCTTCCACCACCCGACAATGTCCCCAGTTGACGTCAGCAGCTCCCCGCCCCCACTGTAAACAATGTGAGCAAGTCACTCATGGAGCAACATTTCATCCACCAACATAGTCTCAAGCTTCATCACTTCTTTGTAGCTGCAGCTGTCCATGATTAAAATCCAGTTTTGGTTGTTTAGCCAGTGTAGGGCTACAGCTGACCACCGCAGCTGAGGAGGGCTCACTTTTGGTGGGGTGTATTTTCTGGAGCTTCACATCATTGTGTTGCTGATCATAGTAGCTGAGGTGTTTCAGCTGGAGGTTTGAGGACGTGTTTTTCACGGTGGGAAGATTTTTAGTCCGACTACCTGCAGCTATGATGATCGACAAAATCAAAAATGGGATTATTTCCAGCCGCTAAGCTTTGTGACATGTGTGCAGTGCGCCGATTATGAAAATGAGTCTGCTGATGTGATGTTGTATTTCATGTCAGTAGGGATGTCAGTTGCAAAAACACATTAACCACCACTTTTAGTGGATGTACACAGACTGTGCACAAATGCCCCAAGTGGTTACATTGCAGCCTGTTTCATTTCTGCCAGCTGCAGCCCTCACACTCAACATTGGGCCAGTTTCAAAAACTCTTGTACACATTAGTCACTTAGACACAAAAACATGGGAAAACAGGGTAAAGGTTGCCAAATACCAAAGTTCCCCTTTAATCAGTGAGCTTTAGAAGTGCCCATTCACCTTTGGATAGGATCAGAGGAGCTGTTTCCAGTCCTTGTGCTAAGCTAAGCTAACCAGCTGACGACTGTACCTTCATGTTGCACTATTCCTTTGAGTTCAGGGGCGGAATTCCCAGGGGGGACAGGGGGGACATGACCCCCTCTCCAGTAAAGCTGTCCCCCCCTAGAATAATTTGAGACACAATTAATAATTTTTGAACAATGCAGCAGTATGTATTGAAAGCACAATGTAAGCAGTGCTCATTATAATCACGCTATAATGTGCTATTTAAATCTTAAAAGATTTAGTCCCCCCCTCCCATTCCTAGTAGTCGTATATCCCACACTCTTTCCAATGGGCGGGGCTAGGCTGGACCCGGCTGCCCACATCACACATCGCGGGGTAAGATGTACACTCACACAGACACGTTACAACATTACTGTTACAACAAGCCCCAGGCCCAGGCTGATAATATAAACTGTCTGCAACATTTCTCCTGCATTGTTCAAAAGCCTACTCAATTATGAGTGCTGCTAAACTAAAAGCTAATGAATAAGCTCAGAGTTTAGTGATAGTCAGAGAGGACAGGAGAGAAAGAAGAGGGAGAGGACAGGACAAGAGCAGTCAGTGGCGGAGCGGCTCGTAGCTAATGGGTACCTGTCTGTAGGCTCTCCACCTGTCAGTGAGACAAACATGAAAGACGTGCAGTTTAACCGAGGAGGAGTGGTCAGTACGCGCGACTATTACGCACGGTTGTGAGCTGCACAGCGGCAGATCTCACAGTGCACTGTTTATAAACCAGTTTACCAGTTTAATTGCAGGAAATGTTTAGTTGTTAAGCCATTTCTCATAAGTATAGACATTCACTGTATATCCACTTTTCTACATGTGGCTGCTGCTGGCTTGAGTCTTGACTCTCTCGTTATCAGTAACTTGCAGTGCTGAGATAAATATTTAAAGTCCAAAAAAAGTAATTTATTACAAACAGGTCAATAAAAGAGGTTTCAAAATTCAAAATACCTTGTAAACAAACGAAATATTCAGTATGACACATTTTCTTTGGTTACTTTTCTTTCAAACATTTTTTAAAGTTATGATCTCACTGCCGGTAAAAAAAACTAAAGAAAAAAACAAAAACGGTTTGCTCCTGCAGCCAGCCAGAGACGAAGGATCCATTCCACACACCTGAGCCAGAGAAAAAAGAGGGAGAGAAGGAGAGAGATCGAGTTTCTGTCTTTGATGAATGAAGCCTTATTGTTTTGCTGCTATTAAACAATGAGAGACATGTTTTCTCCCTTTACTTAATAGCATAAATATTCACACTACTGCCCACGGGGAGACAGAGACCTGCTCTGCTCCAGACACACTCAGCACCTTGGACAGCACGGCGCACCTAATCGATGTGTATAAAAGACAGGCTACAACTTTTTTTCCTCGTCCCCCCCCTGGAATTATTCTCAAAAATTTTACTGTTTATTGTCCCCCCAGCTATGAAATGGGATTTTCGCCCCTGTTTGAGTTTACTCTTTATATACATAGTTCTGATACAAGCTGGGCAGATGTGCAATTTTATTAATCTGGTGTGTCTTTTTGGCATGACCCGGTCCTGCCTTTTATGTTAACTCACTTCAGATCAACTGACTGGTCACAGTAAACATAAACATGTAACCCTTGGTTGGTTTGGTCCATTTATAATTCCAGTAAAGTTCATTAAAAAAACAACAACCTTGTCCTAAATGGTGATGACAAAATGAGTGGAAAGATCATCCAACTTTTTCTATGGAGCTGCAGATGTCTGCTGAGCAGCAGGTTTAGTTTTATATCACAGCAGTCTTTAGGCTACAGTTTCACCCCCAACATTTGACTATTCTAGTTCAAACAAGACCACCACTTTTGAGAGCCATGAAAGCTGAATTCTCGGGCAGAGGATCAGGCATTGTGACACCCCTCAAACTGCACATCCAATGACAACAGCTTTGGCAGAAATTCGCCTCAATTCTTAAAGTTAGTGGGGGGCTAAAATCCTGTTTAATCCACACAGTGTTTGCCTGTCTTAAGAGAGTCAGCAGCACGTTACATTTCAATGCAGTGCTTTGTTCTTTGCAGTGAAATATACCAGTGTCATGCTCAGAGAGATAACAGCAATATAAATATAGCAGTAAACGCACACAGACACACACACAGGGCACAAACACTCCTAATTACGGCGCAGGACATAAACATTAAATTCCATGCTGTTAAACTCTGTCTTGAGTCTCCTCCAGGGAACAAGATATCTTTGTTTGTGAGTGAGTGTGCTCAGGTGTGTGTGAAAGTATTCATTTATGCTTGTGTGAGTGTGTGTGTGTGTGTGCCGGCTCCAAATCAATGGCAGGTATACAATGTCTGGCCCCTGCAGTCAAGGACGAGGCTGTGGGAGGGCATCGGTGCTGAACAGGGCAGTGAATCAAAAAAAAAGAAAGAAACCAAACACTCCTACAACCGCAGACATCCATCAGCCCTGCAGATGTCGTCACTATCACTTAATCTATGTCTCTTTCTCTTCCCTCGTTAGCTATTTGTCTTCTCTATTTGTTTGTAACTACTTCATTGCTTTCATACTTTCTACGAAATCACTCCATCTTGTTTTCAAGGCCTTTCTCTTATTTTGGATTCCTTCATCTCCTTCTCTCTCTTCCTCTGTGTCCTCTCGTGGCCTTGTCTGAGTTACCCTCACATAACTCCATCCGTTTTCCTGAACTAATCTATACTGAGTGACAGTCAGAGAGTACAGGAATGATGCGCAGCTCTGGTGTGCGGAAGGAAGTGACACAGAGCGAGACAAAAGGAGTGGGAGTGACAGGCGTGGTGCGTCGTGGCACATGCACTGGAATTTAAGAGACAATGGGAGACAGTTTGATGAGAGGACGGGAGGATGAGGTGAGAGATGGAGACAGACTGAGGGAAGGACAAAGTGAGGGTAGAGAGGGGGTGTGGTTTGAAGTGGCAGCAGAGGCGGCAGGTGACGGAGGTGAAGAGGGAGAATGAGGGGAGGAAAATGATCATATTCTTCCTTGAGTTTTCTGTAAGACTGATGAAGAGGAGAGGAGGGGAAGTGAAGAAGGGAGAAGAGCTGGATGAGGAGAATGATGTAGAGGAGAAAAGAAGGACAAGGAACAAAAGAAAAGAGACAAGTGGCAGGGAAAGAGGAGAGGATGGAAGTGGAAAGAAAATAGAGAGAGAGCTCAAGTGAGGAAAAAACGTGATCTCACAGAAATACATGAAATGACTACGACTTCTTTAGATTATGTGGTGCCGCAGTTGAGTTTAGGCACCAACACCACTTTTCGGTTTAGAAAGGGACAGCCTGTTCTCTTTCCTAAGTCTTCAAGCACTGCTACCAGACGCCAAAAGCCACCTTTGGCAGCGATTTGATACGGCATATATGGCATCTGTTGTGGCAGTATGATACGCGTACTGATGGAATTGGTTCATAATGCGGCTTGACATCACCTGTCCCAGCACTATGATACACCGGCGGGTTGTGACAGGTAGAAACGCTGGTGGTAAGGATGTAATATTAGGAGGTGTCCCCAACCCAGGCTCACTCAGATCTCATGGAATATCAGCATTTTGGCAGCGACTTCTGGGGTCAGACAACGACAAAAAAGCCGTGCTTTCACGTCAGCTGGCCTGGCAGCGTCAGGGGGAAACGTTGCGGGAAAACAACTCAAGTTAAGGGGGTAAAAAGTCAGAGTGGGGTGGACGAGAGAGGTGGTGGATGGGTCCAACAATGACCAATTTTCACCTGGGAGGTCAGTGTTCACTTCCTGTAAGATAATAAAGCCAAACCCTGTTCTTTTTTCCTAAACCCAACCATGTGTGTACGTTGGATAAACGTAACCATGTGCATTTGTTGTTGAAGGAAAATAAACGTCAGTTCATGGTGTTGTACCAATGAGGTGCTTTTATTTTGAAAGAGACTGTATGCAAACTTGCAGGTCGTATCTGGACGTGGAAAGTCCATGACCAAATGCTGATATGTGATGAGGTCGGAGTGAGGATGTGTTGGAGGGGTGGTGGATTGGTCCATGAATGTAGAGCCAAGCCATGATGTTTCTTTTTATCTACCCAGTGGTGCACCCACCTCATTAGCTACAGCTATGCTTCTGTTTATGTACCCTAACCTAACCACACGTTAACCACAGCAGTGTTGAGAAATGTAACGCATCCCTGGTTTATAGAAACACACAATGTCATCATATTTCTTGGCAAATAGGTTGTCTAACTGCTGAGAGCATGTATTTTCGGAGAGCAGGAAGTTTGTTTTTGGGATGGGCTGTTGGAAAGAGGCTGTTGGTCCAATGGGACATTTTTCGGACCAATGGGGCCGTCAGAGCAATAGGCCAAGCCAGGTGAGACCATCCTGATGACGTGAGCTCAACATCCTGTTTCGCTCTTTGGATCAGTCTTTACTCTGCCGCCCCAAACACTTTCTAGAAATTAAAATCCAATCAGGGCCAATCAGGGATCCACATCCTAATTGGCAATATAAACAGCCAGTCAGGGACAACATCTTACATATAGTAAGATGTAGAGGGTCATGGGAGGATGCCAATAAAGCAATATTACATCAATTGGCCAAAGGGGGGCGCTATAGCAACCGATTGAAATGTCAAACTTTGAATGGGCATATCTCATGCCCCGTATGTCGTAGAGACATGAAACTTTGCACAGAGATGCCTCTCCTCATGAGGAACACATTTGCCTCAAGAACCCATAACTTCCGCTTATATAGATTTTCCGCCATTTAGAATTTTTTGAAAAACACTTCAAATGGATCTCTTCCTAGGAAGTTTGAGCGATCTGCATGAAACTGGGTGAACATAATCTAGGGACCAATATCTAAAGTTCCCTCTTGGCAAAAGTTGGAAAACTTACTAAAACTGAGCTTCTATAAGGGAATGAATATTGCGGAGGGCGTGGCTCATCACATAAAGGTGTATAACATCTCAAGGGTTTCACCCATCACCACGCAACTTTGTAGGCATATGACCACACATAATCTGAGGGGACCCCTCCATTATTGACCCCATCAAACAAAATGGGGGCGCTAGAGAGCTCATTTCTTATCTAGGCCTAACCGCCATATGGATTTTTACTAAACTTGGTAGATATGTAGAACAGGATGCCTCAAGGTGACTGGAGAAATTTAACTCTAATTGGCAACTGGGTGGCGCTATAACAACAGAAAAATGCTTACAAATGGCTAAAACGTGACCGATCGCTGTGGCTCCCCCTGTGGACCAATATTTGGGTTTTTTTCTAATTTTTGGTATGACTAAGTCATGGTATGGTATGCTGTACATAATCACGGAAACTGTCAGTGTGTCACTCACTGACGTGGTCAATCTATGTGAAACTGCACATAGGCATTGAGGACTGGCATAGGTAGAAGGTGACAAAGCTACCAATGGGTATGAACTAGTTGTAGCTGATGATGGAAAATGCAGGCTGCAGCTTGCAAAACAGTAATGGCGGCTCCACAAGCAACAAGCAAGAGTATGCATTCACAGACGTTCTCACGATTCTTCCAACTGGATTTAGTAAAAGCTTAATTTATCAACTGGCTCCGCTGGCGATGATGAAGATATTTCCTGGTGTTTTGTTCCACTGATTGGCTGAAGGAATTCATCTGTCAAGGCAAGTACTCCCGCCCACTGGAAATGTTTGGGGCGACATCCAGTCCGTATTGATACAGAGAGCAAAACCGAATGTTGACCTCATGGCATCAGGATGGTCTTACCAGGCTACAATCACCAGTCCCTGGCATGGTTAGGGTTGGGTCACAAAACCTTGGATTGTTTTCAGTTATAACATCTGTGTGTTACGTATGGTACATAAGTACTTTGTCAAGTGATGTGATGTATATGTAAAGGACATAAGTACATTAAGATAAAAGAAGTAAATGTTGACTTTTAGTTCTACACGGGACACAAACAGCGGTCTCCTGAGGTAAAGTCTGGTGTTTGTTTGACCCATCAACCTAACCTCCTTCTTATTCTAACTTTCTCGCTCTTTATTCTACCTGTGCGGTTGTAACATTAACCAGTGCACATTGTGTGATGTCACTTAACCCAGGAATTTGTGAGTCACCATGACAAAGGATCCTCTTAACTTTCCATTGGCACTGTTTCTGTGGTGCTGTAATTTTGCCACCACCACGTAATGCAGTGTTAAGAGGTTCATGTATTTCTGTGAGATCAGTTTGGAGGAGAAAGAACAGATGAGCAGAGGAGGGAGAACTTTTTATTGGATTTGTCAGATTGTGACAGAAATATTTCTCATAAAGATCCACCAAATACAGCCACCTGCTTTTAGATGGGACACAGTAAAAGGTGTCAAAATAAATAAACTTTTCAGGGATGTAAATGAATAGAAATACATTTTCCAGATATGAACAGCATCAGAATTTCTGCAGTAATATCTGTCGCCTCACCCAGCATCCCCTCCGCCCACTAACCTGTCACCAGATTGACACAAACATTGCAGCACTTCTTCTCAGTGTCATAATAAGTCAGTCATATTGAAACACAGCCATCATACATACACTGCTACAGTGTTACACTGGTGTGATATCCATTGCAGATAAACGTCTGCAACGCAATTAAGAATACCCCGGCTCATAATATCACTTTTTGTTAAGCATCAAAAGTAATACAGGTTATCGTTTTCTTGATAATGCACTATATGCTATAGTCTAAAAACACTGAGGAGTCTAATGCTCAATAATGTTTCATCCATTTTCACCAAATTTGTTGGTCAGCACAGTAAAGCTTGACTGATGCTGCACAGATGTTAACTGTGCCGCATGATCAGATACTGAAGCATGATGAGCTGAAGTTAGGGACGGTCACAAAAGTGCATGCAAAATGGGCCAAGAGAGCTTTTCAAATTTTTGTCAGTAGCTTTCTTACGTTTATCTCAGACAATTCAGATCAATGCAAAACGACATATTTTTCCTCGTACCTGTAGTGCAATGTATTAGATTGTTTTAGTGAAGGTTGTCTAGTGTTAGAGATATCAGCTGTGGGGATGCTGCCTTCTCTGCAGTATAATGGAACTAGATGGGACTTCACAGGAGCTTCGTCCCATTGTATGCAGCACCTCCAGTTTGTAAAGAAAAACGTCTTTTCTTTATTTCCATGTTGCATTTCCACCCAGACAATTGACCCTTTGCTAAGCCCCACCCCTTTGTGGTGATCCATCAAGCTGTCAGCACTAGCATGGAGCCACACTGTTACTCACTGCCCTCCCTGAAGAAATATCAAGTTTAGGGAAAAAGAAAAAGTGATTTCAGGGAAACCAGTGGGACAAGGCTGAAAGTTGAAGGGATAGTGCACCTAAAAATGAAAATTCAGCCATTATCTACTCACCCATATGCCGAGGGAGGCTCAGGTGAAGTTTTAGAGTCCTCACATCCCTTCTGGAGATCCAAGGGGAGAGTGGGTAGCAACACAACTCCACCTAATGGAGGCTGACGGCGCCCCAGATTCAAACGTCCAAAAACACATAATTGAAACCACAAAATATCTCCATACTGCCCGTCCGTAGTGATCCAAGTGTCCTGAGGCTAAGAACAGAGTTTAAATGACGTTTTTCCAAACAACTTTCTATGTCGGGGCTTCAGGACACTTCCCAGATAGCACACATGCATCTGGCCGACGTCGCCCTGAGGACGACACATCGGCCCTGAATTTATAACGTCTGACAAGTGTCGGCCGCATGGGTGGATATAATTTAATACTCTTTTGTCCCAGCTCATCAAACGTCTCTGTTACGTCGGCTTTGGGTCGGCCCAGTGCCGTAGAATGTCTGCCCACATACAGAAGTCGCCACAGAGGCGGAATTTCATCTCTGCGGTGTTTGTTTGGAACTGAGCTCGCAGGACACAGCATCTCATCGCAGTTGGTTTCAGGTAAGCTAACTGGAATAAACTGGCAGAAAATAGCTATGCAGTTTCTTCAGTGACCCTTAAGAGGTTCCTGGTGAGTGGTGAGGCACGACTGGGTGTATATAGCTTAGCACAGGTCCCCACCAGCTAATGTTATCTTTCGTTAGCTGATAGCTAGTTTAGCGGTTTAGCTCATGTTAGCTAACAGGCTACAACTGTGGTGTTTTCATTTTATTGTCCCTAGTTGATCTTATCTGCTCATCTGGTTATCGTGAGCACTCCTTTTGGTTTAAAGTGGAAGTGCCCGGAGCTGCCACCCGTGGTCCCGCGGCCCCCCGGCCTGACCTCCGGGGCCCTGGACGTGTGCTCAAGTGTCTGGGAGAGAAGCGGAGAGGAGCGCGGAGGTCAGGCGGGGCGGGCCGACACTGTGTATCCCAGAACGGGTGCTCAAGTGTGGGTGAGACCAGCGGAGAGGACTACGGAGGGCAAATAGTGAAGTTTAAGGATGCCTTCGATATGTTGTTAATGTGACTTTATGGGCAATTTATCAGTCGAGGTCTCCTCCTCTGCAAAGCAAACTGACCCGGTGGCTACAGGTAATAGTGCAGTTTTGAAACTACTGTTTTCCGAGATGAAGGACTGATTGTTGAGCTGCTGTTAACGCCGGATCCCGTTATTTAACCGTTTCAACAATAAATGAAGCAGAGTGACGGACCCAAAGCCTTCAGCCTGGCTAAAAGACAGCTGAAATGCTAAAAAAACACACAACACAGTGGTGAAGTTGGGATTTGTTTCTTGAAGTTATGTGCTCATCATCTTTTCTGTCTCTTGCAGGCTGCCAGGAGAAGCGGACTGGCCATCAGATATTTTTTGTGGAAATTTGAAAATAAAGTTTCTCAATTTGACTTTTGTCTCTTCATTGTGCACACTTACACACGAAATAGGTTAACAGTCAGCTGTTTTTGAATGTTAGCACTGATTTCTCACAGTGAATGGTGAAATATTTGTAGTTTGAAAAGACCGACCTAAATGAATAAAGGTCATAGTTAACGAAGCATATGAATATTAATGAAGGAGTGCAGCTTCTTTTATTGATCGTTTGAACGTCATGTGGTGGTCATTTTTGATTAAAGGCTGATGTCTCAGCGACGTCTTGGCAATGAGCAAACGCTCTCCCTGCTACGTCTTAACGATCTAAACTTTTGTCGGCTAGATGTATGTGTGCTATCTGGGTTGGATCACTACGGACGAGCAGTATGGAGATATTTTGTGGTTTCAATTATGTGTTTTTGGATGTTTGAATCTGTCGTCAACCTCCATTAGGTGGAGTTGTGTTGCTATCTCCTCTCCCCTTGGATCTCTGCAATGGATGTGAGGACTCTAAAACTTCACCTGAACCTCCCTCGGCATATGGGTGAGTAGATAATGGCTGAATTTCATTTTTGGGTGCACTATCCCTTTAAGGCGGTGAAAGTCCGTGTGGGGCAGGCGGGAGGGGGGGTTGATGGGTCCAACAAACACTGACTTTTGCCGAAGAGAGCGATGTTCATGTCCTGTAAGATTATAAAGCCAAACCCTGTTCTTTGTTCCTAAACCTAACGACTTGTGTTTGTTAATGGAAAAAAAAAGTCAATTTTTGTTGTCGTACCGAAGTAGTTAGTTTATTTTTAAAGAAACTGTATGTAAATGGTAAATTTCCTGTGAAAACAGAAGTGTGTTTTGAAAGAGTACAATGTATGTAACAGGCAGAACTTGACACGTCAACAGCCAACACTTCCAAGGTAGCTTTCGTCGTATCTGGACGTGAAAAATCCATGACCAGACGTGGTCAGAGTGACAACATGTCGGTATATGAAACTACTGCTACATGCAAGGGCCTAAGTTTTGTTAGTAACTGGGAGTTTGGGGTTCCCTGCCAGAAAATTTTGAGCATCACTCTCTTACTTTTTTTATGCTCCAACTTTTGCATATTCTGCATTAATCTGTGGTATACATTTCTTTAATTCAGTAAAAGTGAAGGTCTTCTGCTACTTTTATGTTTCTATTGGAGGGTGTCAAATTCACATGCTCTAAATATTGATGGGGACGTTCCCTCTGAAATCTTCACCTGTGACTGCCTGACATGTGCAGGAGAGAAGAAAGCAAGAGAGAACGCGACAGAAACAGAGTGGAAAATGTGCCATTAGACCACAGCCAAGCAGAGAGGGAGAGAAAGAGAAATGATTTAAGACAGATCTCCCGTTCAATCTGTACTCTCTGCCCTCCATCTCTCCCCGAGGATTCCTCCTCTCCATCCATCTCACCCTTCTTTCCTTTCCATCCTGATCCTCAGCCAACACCCTTTGCTCCCACTCTCTCTGCGCCCCGCGTTTGGGATGGCGGCAAACCAACCTTTATTCACCACAACTTTGATTCTTATTTCCAAATTAATGACCTGCTTTCCATTAGCGAAAATGTGCTGAGGACACTTTACCGTCAGGCTGTGGGGAGGAGGAGGATTAGCTGGTTTGTGGCACATCACAGAACTGTAGTGTGAAGTCATGGGAGTGTGTATGTATCGGCACGCAATGTTTGTGTGTGTGTGTGTTTCTTGACATAACTCCTGATGCACTCTGCCAAAGATTTTAAGCGAATTTAGGCCGAGAGGGTTGGACGGAGTACAAACAGCGAGCGAAGATGAGCTGGGGGTAGTTGCAACAAAAACAAACAACAAACAACAACAACAACAAAAAAAGGACAGAGTGGCTGAAATGCACGAGAGTGTGTGGAGAGACAAAAAGATAAAAAGGAGCGGGTGACAGGGAAATTAAAGAAAGCCTTTAAGCTTTTATGTAAAAAGTTTGAAGAATGAATATTTAAGATGAATATAATGGTGGCCACTTAAAAACAGAATGAAATATTAAGCAGCGTTTTTTTTTCTTCTCCTCCTGTGTTTTCTGATGAGGTTTGCCCGGTTCATGGTCGCACCCAAAGGAACTACTCTTCAAAATCTAGTTCACATTCAACATTATATCAGAGATGATACAAAATTTATAACATTTTGCTTCTCCGTCTCTCTTCAGTCGATTTCCGGGGAATTTTCTAACAGTCTCTCCTGAATTCTCTCTGAATACTATTCCCTCTTCTCTCCATCCAAGTCTAATATGTCACTTTCCTTTGAGATAGCTCTCCTTTTTTTTCTCCTACCTGTCTGCACTCCCTTCCCATCTATATCTCTCCCCCACTCCCTCCCACTATCCCTCTGTCAGTTCCTATTCCAGTTGCGTCCCCCATGTTTTTTAATCCCCCCTCCCTTCCTTGCGATAATTCCTCTCCTCTTTCCCTCCCCTGCTCCTCTCTGTCAAGCCCTCGCTTTGGCAGCCGCTCCGCTGTCCTCTTCTCCCCTCCCCACCCTCTCTCTCTCTCTTCCTGCCTCCCCTCTTCCTCTCTGTTTATCTCACTCTCGCTTCCTCGCTCTCCTTCCCTCCGTCCATCCCTCTCCGTCCTTTTCCCTAAATCAGCCCTTATAGACTGCAGCACCACACATGTTCCAGGCATGCTCCTGCAAAGACGGTGTCAGCGCAGTCATTACGCACAGGCACAAACACACACGGATGCATCACACGTGCACACGCCAACTGCAAAGGTTAGACAGACAGGAGGTGAGCAGAGATGAATGGATGATAAAAGAACAGATGACAGGAACTGGGGGAACATGAAAGGGGGAAAGAGTGAGTTCAGGAGCCAAAAAGAAAAACAAAACTGGGAGAAGAGTGTCAGTGACACATAATGAGACAGAGAGGAGCAGAGTGAAAGGGAGAGTCAGCAGGCGAGAGCTGCGCTCATTCACGCACAAAAGACACAAGTGTGTGTGTGTATGTATGTGAGAGAGAGAGGAGGAGTGAGCAAGAGAGGGAGGAGTGAGTTGGAGAGGGAGGAGTGTGTGTGAGAGAGTGTGTGTGTGTGTGTGTTAGACATTGTCATCCAGTCCTGGCAGAGAACAGCAGCAGTAGCAGCAGCGCGAGCATCACCAGCGGACGGGATACAGACGCACTGAGGCGGCGAGGAAATAAGGGAATACACACTGATGAAGAGGCAACAACAAAAGGAGAGGATGGAATAAAAAAATTCTCCTTTCTCTTCCCACTTCTGTTTGGAGCATCCCACAAGCAGAGCACCAGTGAAAACACATACATATGATATATATATAAAATTCCTATACATATATATCAAATTATGCCTGTTTTCAAAGAAGCTGCAGCCGGACAAGGACTGAATTGACAGCAAAAAATCCATTGCATGAAAAAATTTGGGAGCTAATATGCAGCACTTGCTTTAAAACTGTTGCATATTAATGCTTTGATGGTTTTTTTGTCAATTTTTTGCTCAAAAGGGGGAAAAAAGGACAAAAAAATACATTGATGCAAATGGACAAAAAGGCAAGTGAGTTGAAAGAGCTGCTGCTGCAGACAGTCCTATATTTCCAAGGGGGCTTCTTTTGAAAACAGGATTTTTTCTTTTTCTTTTTTTGATCTGCCCTCATTGCCACACGCCTGTGTGGCTGTCGCATCTCCACTTGTCTCTGTCGTCCGAATGGGCTGGGGGAGTATTATTCCGGTGAGGCTTGCACACTGAACGCTGAAAGTGCAGAGGGCAGTCCGCGGGCTCTCTGACCCCACGCTGATATTTCCTCAGCGACGACAGACCCGTGCAGCCCGGCTCGGGCTGAGAGGAGAGAAAGAAGGCAAAATATCAAAGAGAGGATAGAAGGAGATTAAGATCAGGGTGTAAAGATAATCAAAACCTGAGCAAAGGAAGGAGAGACAAAAGCATCAAAGCCACGATCAGTTATGTGGGACACTCCACTCTGGTCAAGTCATCCCAGCATCTCTTTTTACAGCTTCTCTTGGATGCAGCAACACTAAGACATTCAGAGATCCAGTATCACAACATCAGCCCCCCCCCCCCCCCCTCCCCTCTCTCTTTCCTCTCCCCTTAGCACTTGTAGGGCAGGACTGAGCGGGCTGACAGACAGAGCACCCAGCTGGTGTCCTGGGTCTGTTAGAGACCCTGGGATCCACGGAGAGGAGGGGTTCCAGTGGAGTGTGCACAGAGCAGCAGCAGCAGCAGCAGCAGCAACAGGAGCCCCGCGCACGCCGAGAACAAAGAGCCACTGGACTCCTTGTGTGTGTAGCTTAAAAGCTACAGACTGACACTGACAGAGCACTCTCACCAGGGGGATTTGAGCTGTGTGTGTGTGTGTGTGTGTGAGTGTGTGTGTGTGCGTGCGTGCGTGAGTGTGTGTGAGTGTGCGTGAGGGAAAACACGCCTCAGGTGCAGGAGCTTTTGGACTGTAATCATCAAAGGATTTCAGCTTGACGAGAGCCTGGAGTATTGTTTTAAAGAATATCGCACAGCTGCTGTTACCTGTTGGGCTGGAAGTAGGAATCCTACACAATCCTTCCAAAATAAAAGCTCAGTGTTTAACTCACAAAGACTGGATCTACACACCTCAAGAAAGGAAGTCACGTTCAGCAAAGTGGAGCAAGGTGGCAGCGAAAAGATGCCCACCACAAAAATAAAAAAGCTTCTTTTGAACAGTGACACTGAGAGCAGGAGGATGATAGATGCAAGTTAAAGATCTGAGAGGGAGAAGTGGAGGCGACTCCAGAGGAAAGCACTGCACTCTGGTCAGAGTTTTTCCAGGACATCACAACTGATCTGACTCCAGCGTTGAGCATTAGAGTTGTTATCCACTCAGGAATATGAGTCCGTCTCTGAAGTGAGAAGCCTTTCATGTGGGAGCCCGTGACTATCTTCCAGTTTGAGAGGAATCTGCCTTCTTTTTTTTTCCCTGCGAGCGCCGTCAGGAACCAAGAGTTCTCACTTTTCACGGATTATTCATCCCATCAGCAGGGGAGCTTATTGCAGGAAATGCCAGAGGCAAGTTCATTCGTAGGTAACACGCCCTCCTAAACTAGATTCCCTCCAAGCCACTGGATCTGGATTTGTCTACAGCCGCCTCTGCTGTCTGCTGATGATATATGGCTTTGTGAGAGGTGACACTTCCTAAATTTTGGAATATTTATCTGCTCTGATAAACACACACACAGTAAACTGCCAGGGATGTGTCTGTGCGTGTGAGTGCCTGCTCACGAGGGACTCATTCACTCCTGTTGAGATGTGAGATTGATTTCTTTCACTCACTTGTTCCTCGGCCCCTTGACGACAATTTAACCTTCTGTAACGGCGTGCAGTAATAACTCCCACAACGCTAAGTGAATGCTCTTTATTTTTCTTCCAGGCATGCATATATAGGCTGACCGCACTCTATTTATCAAAGCTGTTATCTCAATGATTTCTAATACCTCAGAGATTCATTCAGTGACTGCAATTTAAAGCTCTGGACAAAGAGGATACTCAGCTCTCTATTTCTTTGTTGCTTTTAAACCTAGGAGCTTTACTGTCATTTAAAATTACACATCAGCACTGAGCCACCACAACATACTGGAGTAAGTCCAAGATGGCCACCTCCGTGCACCCACTTTTGGTTAGCTTGTCGCTGGCCATCCTCCTGAGTTTGACCTCTCTGGGCGGACTGAACTCCTGGCCGTCAGGTCAGGCTTTAGCCCAGGTGTCTCCCAACAACCAGACAACGCAGCCTTCTATGGTACCAGAGGCCGCGCTGGCAACTCCCACGCCAGACGTGGAGGACAAAACAGCTCCAACTAGCGGTAACCGTTGCTGGGGTTACTATGATGTCATGGGTCAGTGGGACCCGCCCTTTAACTGTAATGCAGGTATCTACCTGTTCTGTTGCGGCTCCTGCTTCTACCGCTTCTGCTGTCAGTTCAAAATCCACAGTTTGGACCAGACTTCGTGTTCTAACTATGACACGCCCGTCTGGGCAAACACCGGGCGGCCGGCAGCACCCGTCACGGAGGTCCAGGAGGAGCCGGACAAGGATCGGACCCACATGATCGTGTATATTATCTGTGGAGTGGTGGCCATCATGGTGTTGGTTGGGATTTTCACCAAGCTCGGGCTGGAGAAGAGTCAGGGAGGACAGACGGACATGACCAACTCCAGGTATGGATGGATGGATGGATGAGAGAAAAAGAGTCCTTGTTGCTCATTTAACAATATATAGCAGAAGCTTTCCAGTTAATGTCTGTTTCTATACGTTTCTTTAAAATCTTTGAAAATCATATTTTTAGAACAACAGATAACTTACTTTACTATATTTTTCAGCTTTACATTTCAGACCAACTCATAAACTTTTGGGAAGACTGGGTAGAATAAAGACTTGCAAAATGCGAAGGGCCTTTTTGGGCGCTCATGGCTCAGGTAGTATGGGAGTTGGATGAGTTCTTCGAGGGCTTGGATTGGCAGGAAGATAAAGAGTTGAAGGTGTAATTTTTAGTGTATAAAAATTTCGGAGTAGAAGGTAGAAGGCAAGAATCATCCAATCACAGAGCTTAACATTTTGTTACGTGTGCCGCTAATGGCTGGTGAGAGCTAAAGACTGCAGTGTGGAGCTGACGAATACGGAGTTCTGCAGCTTTTGTGAATTAACTTTCGGGTTCTGGATAAATTTTTGGATGAATTCAGTTACTGTGGAGTTGCCCTTTCTCACATGTAGCACACAACAGGAGACTGTCCGGGTCAGAAGCTTTCTCATGTAGTGGAAATATTGTATTTGGTTGAGGCGAGGGGTGGCGCTAGGGTGGAGTTTGCAGGAGGCAGGACATGATACAAAAAGTACACTGCGGAAATCGTTGTGTTTTGTTTACATAGCTGGTTCATAATTTGATCGTGACCAACAGAGTCTTAAATGACAATTCTGGCGACAACCCTTACCGACAGATGTTCCTGAACCCTATCATCTCTCCAGTTTGATATTTTCATTGGTGTCTTTGTGTAAATCATCCTTCTTCTTCAGCCTCTGATGTTTGTAGTCTTCCTGTTTCGTGCAGTCGCATAATAAAAATGTCATAAATGTACCAACTCGCTCGCTGGAAATTCTCTGGAAAATGACCCGCTCTATTTGCACATGGGCTTAATCTGACATTACAGACGTTTTACTGGTGAGCTGGCAGGATAAAATCCATTTAATGTCCAATCCAGCTGACTCAGACATTTGTGTTCTTGCATACTTATTTACTTAACGTACTTACTGAAGTTCTCTCACCACCCCTCAGTTTCAATTGACTTTTCCCATCTGTCTAAATAACCTTAATTGTATAATATCCGTCCAAAATAATCTGGTGTTTAAGGAAGCCCTGAAATCTATAGATATTTAAAGATTGTGCTCCAGTTGCCTTATAAATAAACCTATTCCCTAATAATATAATTAAATTAACAGTATAGGTCTTTGTCACTGTGACATCCCCCAGCATCACAGAGAAGCGATCCAGCTCCAGGTGTAAAGTCATTTTTGAGCACATCTTTTGAACCTCATCCCAAAATGCAGATACAATAAGACAAAACTAAAACAGATGGACCGTTGACTCAGGCTCTGAACCACAAAACTGGCATTCACCTGACTCTCTCTAATACCCCATATATTAGCATTTTTCTAGGAGCCAGGCTTTATATATCAAACTAAAAACCATGGTATAGTTTCCATGGTATAGGGAAGTCTATCCTGTAACCCATTTTTGATAAGAACTGACCGGTATCTTAAATAAAAATTATAAACGTCTTGGTACATCTTCCTGTTTTGCAACCATCTTTGATTTTTTTTCAGCTGGCTGGCAAACTGAAGGTCACCAGTTGGCTCTATGTGCTACTTTACCTGACTGTCTTTGCTCCCGGCGGCACATAGGTCACGTGATCACAGCCTCCTGGTGCAAATTACCACAGTATGACAGGATTAGTTTTACTCATTCATTCTTTAATTTTCCGTAACTGCTTATCCTTATAGCGGTTGCAGGGGGGCTGGAGCCTATCCCAGCTGACACTGGGTGAGAGGCGGGGTTCACCCTGGACAGGTCACCAGACTATCACAGGACTGACACATAGAGACAGACAACCATTCACACTCACATTCACACCTACGGACAATTTAGAGTCACCAATTAACCTGCATGTCTTTGGACTGTGGGAGGAAGCTGGAGGAAACCCACGCTGACACAGGGAGAACAGGTCTTGCTGTGAGGCAGCAATGCTAACCACTGCACCACCATGCAGTTTAAAACTAATGTTAAAAGATGGCTGAAAGACAGACAGTCATGTTGTGTGATAATGCCTCTAATGTTGTTTATGCACTGTCCTACAGGTGTGTGTACTTACTGATGTTATGTGGAATATATATTGTGTGCATACATGTGCAGCATGCCTTGAGACAACAGATGAAATGTGTGCTACATCTGGTGCAATATCACAGACTGTCCCTGTTTTAAATAAACCAGTAAATGAAATGAATTACGTGGGTTAAATACCAATTCTAGTGCTTTACTTTTCGTAGGCATAAGTATGACCAGTGCATGAGAACAGCCTCAACACTGTCAGCTGCATACAAAGCGGATAGAAGAAATCTGAAATTATCAAAAAATCTTATCTGCATATTCAGTCGTATCACAGCAGTGTTCATGCATGTGCGCGATCGTGTGCGAGTGTAAATGCCTGCATGTGTGAATGCCGGGCTTGTGTGTCTGTCTGCGAATTTCTGTATGTGTGAGAAGGTCACCAGCTGGGTAATGAATCAAGTGCCTGAATCACAGAGAGGTGATAATGGGTGTGATGTCTGTACGCAACCATGAGGGAGCAACGGACATAGTGGTGGAGAAGGAGACGGAGAGAGTGAGGAGCAGATGGAGGTCAGGCAGCAGGATGGAGACTCCAGAGGAGAGATGTCAGGGGACAGTTAGGGAGGAGTGGGGGGGATTACAGTGCAGTTGTGTTGTGTTTTCTCTGTATCGGTGTAGCCGTTTCACATTGATGGCTGATTGATTGCTGTGACACAACTATGACTGTGGCAATGTGCGGCTCCAGTGAACAATGAGAAGAGAGAGGGTGGTTTTTGGAAGGGTGGAATATTGAGCGGATCTGACTGGAGTGCTGCCAACGGCTAATTCTAGTGCAGAGAACAGGGGTGTGTGTTTTTGTTGTGTGTGTGTGTGTGTGTGTGTGTGTGTGTGTGTGACGGGGAGGGAGAGGAAGAGAGGGAGACAGTGTGTGTGCTGGGTGTGACCGGCCAGCCTATCGGGTGTTAAGAGTCAGGCCATGGGGGCTCCTTTAAAATCCTGTCATTACCGGATCTCCTCTCATCCTTCCAGGGGAGGATGCGAAGAGGAGGATGAGGATGAGGAGGAGGAGGAAGAGGAGGATAGCAGTGGACATCAGCACTCATTAGTGTTAGACTGCGCTGAGCCACCCAGAACACAATGAAAGCTGGCAGCTCTTGGCACATTTTCTCCCCTGAATCAAACAATTATGTGTGAAGCTTTATACTTGAGTCAAGGGGTCGTTTGGGAGATGTTTCTGAAATCTGGTTGGCCGCCTGTGCCACATGCAGGTCAGACTGTCAAAGGAGATCCAGCTTTTGTCTTGAAGTTTCTCAGAAGTGACATGTGTATGCCTCCAATCAGCAGGACAGATGTTGGCAAGCGTCCGTCCCGATGAAGCGTCCTGGAGCAAGACACTGAAACTCTGCTCGCTTGACCGTTCACTTTGACCTTCCTGGATGGAATCAGTCCCACCCTCCCCGAGTGGAAATAAGAAGAATAGAGTAATAGAAGTGATCTTTAAAGGGACAGTTCACCACAAAAGCAGAAATTTTTCCTCCTTACCTGTAGTGCTTCTTATCAGTCTAGATTGTTTTAGTGTGAGTTGCAGAGTGTTGGAGATATCAGCCGTAGAGATGTCTGCCTTCTCTCCAATATAATGAAATTTAATGGACATAGCTTGTGGTGCTCAAACCGTCAAAAAAATTACATCTGAAAAACTCAACAGCAATGTCTCTTTGCAGAAATCACGACCCGGTTACTCAAGATAATCCACAGACCTTGTTGTGAGCAGTTTCATGTAGGAACTATTTTCTTTTGAAGCATGCATCTACTCCTGGATCAGACAGCGCGAGATGTGAACGTTAATGGCGTCCTCCTCGGCTGAGCTGTAACGTGAGCTAGCAGTAGATGCACGCTTCCCTCTGTGAATTCTGGAGAACAATTTTATTTGAACAATCAAAGCAATATATTTGTCTCCAGTTTTACCGCTGTTTGCAATTCAGGAATGACCCACATGATTGCTTGAACTTTATTGTCAGACCAATGCGTGTTGGCTGGTAGCCTTCATCAGGGTCACCATAACACACATTACAAAGAACAGTTAAATAAGATGGGTATGGATCAAAACATTTTTAAAAGGTTAAAACAATAAAAGACAACCAATCATATTTATACACATGCATTTCAGCCAATGGGGCATGTTGTCAAAATAGTACTTACAATTGTGTGATGGCTTTCTAATGGAGGCTGCCATCTTCCTGGAAAACTAGCCTGGCTGGATAGTTTCACAATGCAGCCTGGGAAATTCAATCTTCCCCTCAGCTGAGATGGGTTCACAAGTATGCATCACACGGCCCTTCAAATTAAGTGGTGATTTTAAGGGCTGAAAGCACTTCCCTAAAGTTTGGGACACCCTAGCCCTTCGAAGGAATGCGCAAAAACTAGGGCCAGGGCCAATTTTGAGGGGAAGTGTGAGTATTGGGATGGAACCTTAGGGCTCTAGTTTCGCAGACCGGGCGAGGCGGGAGTGCAGCGCACCTGTGCTTTGCCAACTGGGTGTGGCCAGGCGGATTTTGCAAGTTTGGCACAACTTGCGCCTGGCGCCGCTACTCCTCTTTCCCACCTCCGTCCCTCCTACCTGCGCAAGTTGGAAAGAAGGAGGAGAGAAGGCGTGGAGTGGGTTTTACAC
Organism: Epinephelus lanceolatus; assembly: GCF_041903045.1. Lineage (NCBI taxonomy): Eukaryota > Metazoa > Chordata > Actinopteri > Perciformes > Serranidae > Epinephelus > Epinephelus lanceolatus. The sequence continues at coordinate 37,656,085 of NC_135751.1, forward strand.
ACATCACACCAATCAAATGAGCCCCTCTCCTCGCCCTTAAATGCGCCGTGTGAAGGCGTAATGACAGTTTACTCAATTCGCCATGGCAGAAGAGAGCAGCAGCGTCAGACGGCCAAACTCCTCCCAGGAGGAAACTGATGTTTTGGTCCGGGAGGTCTGCTCGCAGTGTCTGAATATACGGAACTGCGAGCAGACCTCCACGGGCTGATGATGCAAAGGTAGCCTGGGAGGAGGTCACCACAATTGTAAATCAATGTTGCGTTTCTCTCGTGCACGCGTGCTCTCTCTTTCTCTCTCGCAGTCTCACTCTGTTTCTTTTCTTTTGACTTTTCTAAGATGACAGATGCTGAATATATACTCCCTATCTGATGTTGTGGCTGTTTGTGGTTAGCTGAGAGGGATGTGAACTCATTAGTTTGCAGCTGTGTTAATCAAATCAAGTTGGGTTTCCATTACGCGTGCCAAACGTGCCAAACGGTACCAATCCCCTTTGATCTGACATCAGATGTGACGGGACAGTCGATATAGAGATACATTTATGTGTTGATTGCAGATAGTTGCATTGAATAGTGTTTTTTTGGCTATTTATTGCATCGTTAATGTGCCTGATATTCTGGAAACCTGCCTGTGAGGTTTTGGTGACGTGTGCGCACTGTCCACCGGTCAGCCAAACTTCGACTTACACCGTCTGCGCTCCGCCTGCGCTGACAGTAGACCTGGTTTCAGCTGGCGAGTTTTTAGCGTACCTTTGGCAAAGCCTTTTGGCACGAAACTGTCACTGCGCCAAGCTGGATCTGTCGACACCTCCCCCTGCTGCGCTGCCACACCCATCTCAGCGCACCTCAGTCTGCCAAACTACCAAACTGAGCGCACCTCGGGTTGCGCTGCTCGAAACTAGCTCTGCGCGGGGTTCGCCACCCTGTGCTGCACTGGGAAACTAGAGCCCTTAGTCTTTACATGTTGGCTCGTGCATACAACGTATGACACTGTCTGTCTTCATCATCAGATAAGCAATATAATGGTTAAGATATTTCATCTCATTACACGCTTGAAGAGAATTCAGAAAATACTATTTTTCTGTCTTCTTTACCTCTTACAATCAATAATAACAGTAACAGTACTTATCGGGGCGAACACTGAAAATGTTAGTACAAAATAAACATTGTTACACTAGGAGAGAGGAAATGGATAAAACTTGGTAAGAGACATCATTGTTGTGTGTTTAGGGAGATAACAGCAAATGCATTCATTTTGTTTGCTTTCGATTTTTGTGTCCTTGAGTTAAATTGTTCTTTGAGGATAATAATTTCTCTAAAAATATCATTTATGTGCTTGCAAAAAATATTTTTCTTTGCTCTAAATGTCCCATTGCACACCCAGAACTGTACTATTTTACTATAATGGTAGCTGGGGTGGATGGTTATTAAAGTATTTGACTTTAAAGAGGCAACAGATACCAATATGCACAGTATCAGTACAAACAACAGTAGACACAGTGGAATTATACCAATATGCACATGTAAACAGTCCCCATTCTAGAATAAACGCTACCGTATGGAAATGATACGGCCGGTTGGAGCTCAAATTGAATGGGAAACAAAGTCCAGTGTTCACTTAGCTGGGCGTAACTTAGCTGGGCGATGTCTGTCGATAGCTGCCTCCGTGAGAAGAGAACAGAAGGAAGGGAGGGGGGTATCACTGTCCGAGGGCTGCTGTAGAATGGCAACGAGGATGTCAGCCGACCAACACTCGCTACCCGCTCCCTGGTTGCGGTGATTTGCGATGCTGGCCAGCTAGGAATGAACTAGCAGCCAGTACAGTACAGTCCTCTCTCGTCTCGCTAACATTTAGCCGTGTTACTTACTGATCCATTAGAAAGAAAGCTAGCTGGACACTGGTTTTGAAGCCTCTTTGGTCACGGAGCTCCCTCCATCTCTTGAACACCTGACTGAGGTTTACTCTTGTTTTTCCTCTTCTTTTATCGCTCTCCTTTTTGCTCTTCTTTGCCTCCTCAGACACTTGTCACTTGTCTCCAAACTTTGTCCATCTGCCATTGTGCTTGTGACTCAACTATCTCATGCCCAACTCCTCATAAGGACCAGCTCCAGTCCCTGATTGGCTGACCGACCAATTTCGCAGTACATGACGCACCGGTGGCAGAAGCTTATTGCAAAGCCACTAAGTAACCTGTGTAAACTCTGATAGTCTGATTTTACTGTGGCCACTACCCTGTGCAACCTACATTATTTTCATAATGATATATTTAGGAAAAGATGCTGTCTGTTGCCTCTTTAACTCTCATCCTGTCAATAGTCCCTTACTCTGACCCTAGTCTGAGTGGGCGGAAGTTCGCTGCATAGATCAGCCTCTCATTGGGCGGAACGAGCCACCCGCTGAAGTCCCGCCCTACCACCTTTGGTTGTGTAGCAGTTTTCAACTGTTTTCAACACGTCCTTTACTAACTTTTGCGGTGTTTGATCTTGCGGGGATGTAGCCATTCTTCTGCCATGGTTCGCGTCCTGTAGGCGATATTTTTGTGGGCGTGTTACACCAAAACTTGTTTCCCCCCGGCAATATTTTTGCAAGCACACCATTGCTGTGGCACTGCCCAGAACTATTGTGATTGGTTGAAAGAAATACAAGCAGCCGGGGCGTTTTTTTTCTCCAATCTTAAAGTGAGAGTCGGCGCAGCCAGACCTTTCTTTTCTTGAGAAAGGTCTGGTAAGCGAGACTACCCTGACCTTTACCTGACCAGACCTTAACCATACTGAAACAGCAGATTAGATTTGTCATTTCAGTACTGCTTGAAGGTAGCAGCTTTGAAGTACTTGTACTTTACTTGAGTTTTTCAATTTCATACCACTAAGGTCAAGATTTTAATTACAAAACATATAATGAGATTTTAAAATGCAATACATTAAGCAAAGCCTTCAACAGTATTTAATTTAGCTCCATCTTGACTATCTAAAATATTGAAATGCTGTTTGCTCAGTCATGAATCAGTAATACTAATCCAATATTATAATACAACACACCTGCAGGGATCATTCTGCTGCAGTTTATGTTTAATGCTCAGCACTTTTTGCTGATAAAGACTTTGTATTCTTGAATGCAGAACTTTCAGCTGTGAAGGAGTGCTGTTACATTATGGTATGGCCCCTTTAACTTAAATAAAGGAACTCTATATTTATTGTTGCACTGAATTTTGGCATCAGGACTTGTTGCATGTTGGATTAAATGGTTTAAACTCCCTCAGTGTTCCCATGGCTTAGTCCCAAGACAGTGTCTCTTACTTGTAGGAAAGGATATGAAAAGGGTCAGTGACGACCATAAAGGAAATGAGACTGTGAGAAATAAAAAGAGAGATGGCAGAGGGTGATGTTGGGGGAACAGAGACAATGAGGACAGAGCTGACCACCAGAACTCAGTATTAAAGGAGCCCATTAAAGGACAGTCCGCTGGAGCACGGGGGAGGGAGGGATAGAAGGAGGAAGGGAGAAAGTTACACAAGAGAGAAGGAGGTGCTGATGAGTGAAGGGCTTAGCTGTTGTAATTCTGCTGATTTGCCATTGAGAGCTGTGGATGGCTGGTTAGCTTTGTTGCCAGGCTGCACGGATAATCATTGTCTGAGCGAGTCTTTCAAAACTTGCTTTAAAGACATTTTCACTCTTGAGGGCTTTTTTAAAAACCTTTGGATGACTCTCGACTTCTGTTAGGACGGAGCTGGGCTGGTGTTATTTAAACTGCTGGGGTGTCGGCGGGTTCATTTGTACTGGAAACTCTATTTCAAGGTGCTTGGAGGGGTTTTCTGAGCAGTTGTTGGAAGATTTCATCCTGGTCACTGCTTAGAGAAAATGTGTACTGTGGGTCTGGAGAAAAAACAGGTCTCCCTGAGATACTGTGGGGAAGATATTGTAGTGGTATTGCAGTGAGAAATGTGTATTCATGCCTGGTAGGTCACATTTGTTCAGCCAGAATGTCAGACCACAACACTGTATGCGTTGAGAATTATGCAGCAACTCTCTTCAGTTTCTCTTAATTTTCTGTTAAGAGAAAAAATAAGAGAAGTCAACTCCAGATGCATCAAACCTTCTCAACCATCTAAATCTGCATTTACCCAGGTGTGCTGAATGAGTAGCCCCTTAACACTACATAAGGGCAGGTGCTCTGGCACATGCCCCAGAATTGGAGAGATGCTTCCCCCCTTACAAAGGCTGTAAGAAGATTACCTCAGCAGCAAACTTTAACAAAGTAAATGTTATTGACCATAGTGTCAATACTGGCGTTAAAGGAAAATCAAGAACCCAGCAATGGCGAAACATTTGTGACGTATCAGTTTTCAACCTTTTTTCTGATCCAGACGTTCAGGAGGTGTTTTACCAGGAGCCAAATTATCCAAAGAGGTCTCTTCCTCTCCAGCTGAAACACTGAAATACAACATGTTTCACGTTCCAAATCATGTTTCCGATGTTGTTTGACATGTCAGAGGAGGGCCTTGTGGCCCATCACATGCACCTGTGCTCACCCTTTTCTCTGACAACTTAAAGGATAACTTCGGTATTTTTCAACCTGGGCCCTATTTCCCCATGTGTATGTGTGCATACGATTCATAGGTAGAACTCGTTTTAAAATTGGTTCAGTATTGAGGGAGGCGGATGCAGCCAGCAGCCGTGAAACGAGCTAAAACGGTAACGGGGGCAAATGCGTCCCGTATAAGTTTGCGCATTAAAAGTGCTTTTTTTCGCCACTGACCGGTTCAGATCGCCAGTGCTATCTCTGTAAATAGCATACTAAGCGTTTCCCTTACCTCTGGGCTGTGTGTGACGTCATCTCGCGAGAGCTTTGCTTGTTGCCAGAAGAAAACAGAGGAGCCATGCTGAGCGCCGAGCACGAAAACAATGGTTCGTGTTTGTGCTTATCTGAATTGCAAGAACAGGATGTCGCGCAACACCCCGTACAGCTTTCATAGGCTGCCTTTGTCGGACGGCGAGATGCTGAAGTTGTGGCTAGTTGTGCTACAAATGGATGCTAACACTCCTGTCCAGACACTGCGCCTTGCAGACCATCGGGTCTGCAGTGCTCACTTCTCCCAAGATGACTACTGCCAGCCGAAGAAGAGAAGACATCCAATCCTGAAACACCTCTTCCTCAAGAAAACGGCTGTCCCACGAGTAGAGAGAGCTAGTGGAGGTAATGTTATATAAACAATGTTCGAAACGCTTAGTATGCTATTTACAGAGATAGCACTGGCAATTTGAACCGATCAGTGGTGAAAAAAAGCACTTTTAATGCGCAAACTTATACGGGACGCATTTGCCCCCATTACCGTTTTAGCTCGTTTCACGGCTCCTGGCTGCAGCCGCCTCCCTCAATACTGAACCAATTTTAGAACGAGCACACATACACATGGGGAAATAGGGCCCAGGTTGAAAAATACCGAAGTTGTCCTTTAAGATGCAGGGACCAGTTGCACAAATTACCTTAAATTAGGGCTTAGTTTCTCCTTAGCTGAGGAATTTACACAGTTGCACAGAATCCAAAAACAAAAAAACTTAAGGTACCTCTGACTCTGTCTTAACTGTAACATGAATGAGTTTATGGTGATAAATGAAAAAAACTAACAGAGCTCGAGAGGAGTGTTCTGTGACCAGGAGAAACCAGTGGAAACACTTTTGATTTTACACTTTAGATTTGACTGAATTAGTTTTCGTTTTGTAATTTCTTCCTACAATTGTTTTCTGTTTTCTGGTATTTGGGGATCAAATTTACTCTTTAGTTTGTGCTTTCTATGATTGTATTCCTCCAGAATCTTCTCCTCCTCTGACCAGTATGGTTCTTATCTTCTTTTCTTCTGCCAATTTTTTACTGTCTAACAATAAGCCAACTTTGTGAGACGATAACAGGTGTCACAAGCGTGAGTCCAAGCAAACAAACAATCATGGAAACTTTTACTGCTGTAAAATCTCTTTCAACAGAGTAAGTGAATTAATGTTTTTCCTTACGTAAGGAAACCTTCTAAGGGATTCTGTGCATCTGTGTAAGTCTCTCAACTAAGGAGAAATGAAGCCTTAAGTGTCATACTTGAGGGGAAAACTTGTGGAGTTTTGTGCGACCGGTCCCAGATGTTTTTCTCTTCTCTTGGTAAGAGTGCTCTCGCGAAATTTTCTTTTTACCTAAGAGAAGAGCAAAAATAAGACGATACTGATGAATCCAAGCTAACAAAATAGGAACAAATCGTGGATATGAGCAAAAATAAGAGGAAATTTGTTCGTATAACGCTTCCTGTATGAGACCCACTGTGTGATAAATGGAAGGGTAAGGGCTAAAGAGAAGGCAAATACTGTAATTGTTCATTTTATTTTTTGTTAATAAGGCTTAATTTCTTTGATTTATTACCATTGCATGTGATCAGGTTAAACACACATTTCAGAGGCTGTGCTTTGTACGCAAAGTCAGTGCAAAGACATGAGTGGGAGCAAATAGACCAAACAAACAGAGCTGAAATTGTTTCATTAAAACAATACCTACACTCAGCTCATGTTGTATGACTGAATGTCATGAACTTACTGAGACAAACAGAAAAGAAGATGGTGGTAATGAAATACCACAAAAAAAGAGAAACAGAAACTTCTCGTCAAGCTGGTTGTGCGCTGCTCTGAATAAAATAACCATCAAACGACCTGAATAATTGCCTTAAATGTAAATGACCAAAAACCAACACTGAGTCTGAGACCCCGACTGTGAAATATGATGTCATGATTCTGGATATTGCACCTGTGAGAGACAAACACACTCTGTGTTTCTGCTCAGACTGGATGAGCCCTGGTGAAATTGTTTTTCGCATTTTTAAAATTCATTCTCAACCTGCATACATTTGACAGCGAGACACTTTCACCCAGCTGTGAGCGAGAAAGAGCAGTGGCTCTGTGTGTAAACATGTGTGTGTGTGATTGTGTGTGTGAGTCTGGGGTGCACATGTGTGTGCGTTTGCACCCTATGTGTGCACCCGTCGAATAAATCCAGCCACAAAGCTGTTAAGGTGGTAATGTGCCGAAACCCGGGGTCAGGCAATCACAACAGGCAGCGGTGCAATGATGTATAGCACAAAACACACGTGTGCACACACACACACACAAACCTCTCATTATAACTGTACCTCGCCCCCCTGACACCTCCCGCTGTGTCCCCTCCATTGCACTGCTTCTCACCTCCCAAGCGGCTGTTTGTGTTTTTGTTTTGCTCTCCGTCTGTCTGCTGCTGCGTCTGTTGTGAGGAAACTGCTGCAAAGCAAAATTAAAAATGAATCATATCCTTTGATACGTGATTCAGCCGTGGGAATTAACATACCGTATCAAGTTTTTTTTTGTTTTTCTAATACATTAACGACAGCTCAGCTCATCAGATTATGGAGTGCAGCTTCACTGAAGGTGAAGAGGGGAAACAGAGGGAGGAGAAAGGAAGAGGACACAAACGAGGGCTTTTCAAGTACCTGCAAACAGGCTGATATTAAAACAAATGTTTAAAGCTGACATTCTGCATCACTGAGGCGAATGTGTAGTCATCAGCACATCTAACATGACGACAGGGTGCCAGAAAGCACAGAGCGGTGATGTCCTGTCCATACACACTGTGGCAGTGATAATCAGTGCCAGTGCAATTAAGGTGTTGGCCAATGTGTATCTGGCACATCAACCTTTTTAGACTATAAAAAATATGCTTGTACCGCTTTACTCGAAACACAGCTACTGCTGCATCAATGAAAATACAACAATACTTAGAAGCCAACAACATAAATAATCTAAATGCCAGGTATGAATTAATGCCAGTGTCAGCAGGTTAAGCATTAAACGCTCACCGGCTGAATAGAGATAAATAATCTGTACTCCCACACACATTTAAACAAAATGCTACAAGACCAACCAAGGAGAAATATTCAGATCTGTACTGATGTAAAAGTACTAATGCCACACTGGGAAAATACTCTACTAAAGTAAAGGTCCTATTGAAAGCCCTGCCTATTGTATATATGTAAGTAGACTCACAAGTCAGTCTTTAGACGCTTTGCTTAACTAAAGACTGATGACTTTCTCCCTGATTTTGTGTTTAGATGGGCGGATACAATTTCAGATTCTGGCAACAATTAAATCGTAGGCAACTGGACTTTGATTTTGTCTAGAAGACGTTTCGCCTCTTATCCAAGCAGCTTCATCAGTTCTCAACGCATCAGTCTGACTAGTCCTCACTAGTCTGACAAACAGTGGAGTAAGACTCAGGTTTTTAACCTCTGTGGAGGTGTACACCCACCACCCTCATAAGACAATACTTCGTTAGTGGAGTTTCACTGGACCATTGTTTGGGTCAGGTGAGTCACACTAGTGAACGACGGTCGTTAGGAGTGGGTGGGGCCACTGGTGAGTGGGGCCTGAGTCTTACTCCACTGTTTGTCAGACTAGTGAGGACTAGTCAGACTGATGCGTTGAGAACTGATGAAGCCGCTTGGATAAGAGGCAAAACGTCTTCTAGACAAAATCAAAGTCCAGTTGCCTACGATTTAATTGTTGCCAGAATGGAATTGACCTGGATAAATGAGAATATCCACAGACATACAATTTCAGAGTTTAAAAAAACTCCCTACGTTGCAGAACCAATAGTAAATCCACGGGGCGGTCCTTCAGTGGCTCTCTGACTAGAAACACGTGTAGCGGTACAAAATGGCTCAACCGCGTTCGCAGAAAACGGCGTCAAAGTTAGTGGATGTTTGTCGCGTTTGCGGCGACACATTCTGGCCAACTAAAAGAAACAAACATAATCTTTTACAAGGCCATGACTCATCCGTCCGGCCGGACTATAGAGGGAATCGCCTTGTTGTTTACAAATACTTCCAGGTAGAAAACCAGCAGAGCTTTTAGCTAACGTTATATATATACATATATATATATATATATATATATATATATATATATATATATATATATATATCACATTTTTCACATCACTGTATCACCCTTTAGACTAATCTGATGTTTGTCTATAAACACAATGACTGAACAAACATTACTATTTCTGTGTGCACGTTTTGTAATTATTAACATGGTTATCTTAGATTAGCTGGGTTAACCGTTAGCTGTTAAGTTAGCCGTTAGCGGTGTCTGTAGTAACTCAGTAACTCAATAAACGATCCGGAAAAAAAATATTTTTTTCCAGCGGATATCTTAGTTACAACATGATTGAGCTAGCAAAGCAGTTTTGTGTTGCTATGTGTGGTATTTATTCAGTTTTGGGAAATCACGATGTCTAGAAAGCATCAGTGGCTGCAGCTGACAGGGACAGCTAACAGCAGCAGCAAAGCTAACATCAGGACGTCATCTGTTAAAAGCCTCCCGTTGTCGGATACGACATGAAACTACTCCAGTTAGCTCAATCATGTTGTAACTAAGACATCCGCTGGAAAAAATATTTTCTTCATGGATGAGCACACGTTTGATAAAACTGTGTTAAATCTCTCGGCATCCATTTTCAAGCTCTCTGTGTGTTTGTTTCCTTGCGGACGAGAAAAGGGGGAGCGCACATTTCCGAGAAGGCGTGAAGAAGGCGTTGCTTTGTTGCCGGCTGTTTTCGCCGGTGTGTTAAACACACTTTAGAAAGGAGTGTCCCCAGACTATCAGAAGGCAGAGATCTCTGATTGTCTGGTGGCGAGACTAATATGTAAGTATTATCAGCTAATTTTACTTTAAGTACAAAAAGTAAAAGTGTTTCCTGACAGTATTTTTGGATTAATATTCAGCTGCATTATGTATGTTGCTTTTTACTCCTATAGATGTTTAAGGCAACCCAATCCCACTCCCAGCTCGTCAAATGCCGATGTGTGGTCAGTGGCCGGTAGGCGTCAGACACCAACACACAGAGGTACCCTTTAGCGGTGGTATGAGATGCCATGTGAGGAGGCATTTATTGATACTCCAGGCACCTACTGTCGTATAAGGAGCAAGAAAGTCTGCAAAGGTTTGGTCAAACAGACTCCGGACTTTAACCCAGGAGCTCACTGTTTATGTCCCGTGTGAAACTAAATCTAGTGACGACTTAAGCTCAGTTCAGACCAATGATTTGCGACGAGATGATCTGAAACAGGCAACTACTTGCAAAGCGCCATTCTGCAACATTCTAAAAACCTGCCGGTTCACACCAATGCAACTAGATGAGGTGGTGTATCATCTCTATGCAACAGCTCTCTGTACTTCTGTTCTGATTTGCAGCTTTTCAGGCTTATTTTGTGGCTGAATATAATTTGTAGCTTCTTAAAATATGAATGAGGATAGTGACAGTGAGATACTGGCTACAGCTGCATTTGTAGTAGTGATGAAACGGTCAGCAACAAGCACCTGCTGCAACAAGTCTGTGCTCATTTGCAGTCGTTTGACTTGACCAGTGGGCTTCACTACAAGCCACAGTTGAAACAAGTGATGTGCTGTAGCTCTTTAAAACCTACGGGAGCGCCAATTGCAACCAAATAAGATAGAGCAATAATTCTTTTTGCATATAAAACTGGAGGAGTGACACTAACATATCGTGCATTCATCGTGTCCCAGAGCGCTGTTTCCTTGCACTGATGGATTTTTAGAAATAGAGTAAAAAGCGCACACAACAAAAACATTGTAATCCAGACCGCGGATATTCACAACACTTCCTACGTTGGAATAAGCATCGTCATGTTGTGAGCATGAGCTGACTTTCTTGCGTGTATTTAGAAAAATATGTGTAAAAAAAAAATGAAAACGATTTTCATTTTTTTTGTAGTTTATTGCACTTTTTAGCAATTTATTTCCAAACATATTATTTAAATTTGGGATATAAGATCATTAACTACCTCAAAAATGGCACTATAGCCTGTAAAAATGTAAAGATATGCTCTGGCGGACTTGTTCTGTGGTAGGTCATAAAGGGTTAAAAGCAGCTGCCAGCAATCTGACCAGCTGCGTTGCAGGTGACACCATCAGCTGACTTGAGTTGAGCTCAAACTGGACAGTTCACACAGCTGCAGCTTGTCTCTGCAACATTCTAAAACGTTTCGTCTCATCGAGAATCACTGGTCTGAAGTGGGCTTTAAGCCTAGTTCACATTACACGATTTTCACCCTGATTTTGCGTCACGGAGACTATCGTAATCTTTTGAGTGTTCATACCTGGTGACGTGTGTTTCTGTCAGCGGGAGTCTCGCCAACTGTGTTACGACCTGTGTGTGCACACCACAAGACTTCTCCACTGAGCCCTCACCGACAGAGCCCCAGATAACGCAGTGATGTCACCAAACTTGGAGACGACATATGGTAAAGGCATGGATATTCTTCCCAGTGTTGAATCAGATCTGCCTCCAGGGCCTGGGTCCAAACACAACGCGCTCCCCGTGATCCTGTGGACGCCGCCATTGTTGTTGTTGCTTGCCAGTGTGTCAGTGTTGCCAGATCTTGGGAGAGAAACAAGCAACCAGGGCTATGGAAACAAGCCCAAAAGAAGCGACGGATATATATAGAGAAAGGTGACATTTAGAGAGCAAGCCCAAATAAGCAACTCCACTTTAGAGAGAAGCCCAAAAAACTGCAACCCACAACTACCAGTATTTGTCAGTGACATTCCTTTAAACTCAAGCAAACTCTTATTAACTCACGTAAGTATCACTGATCACTCTGTAGTGACGAGTGCTGACAAAGACGTATTACCTATAACACATACTGCATCAGTGACCTTGTTAACAGGCTGGATCATATTTAGAAGGTCACCGCGATCAGACAGCTCGAGTGCCTTTTGTGTTTTTGTTTGGTGGAACAAGTGACCACTTGATACCTAAAACTGTAAATATAGAAATAACACGCACTCATGCACTAACTCCCTTTAACAGCATTGTACCACTTACCATAAGTTATTCCACCGAAGAGCCGTGTGTTCAAGGGCACAGGCGATTCAATGACCCTCTGGGGATCCAAACAGCCATTTCCATCGGCCATTCTATTCCTCTACTGTATTGTGTTTCATCAACGGCGCTTTCTATTTTCCTTTATTGTTCAGCTGCAGTGGCGCTTTTCATCATCGCCTGTGACAGGTGTTTAGAGCCGAGAGATAAACGTGTGCACACGGCTCTGCTTTCCTGAAACGGTTACAGCTATGGCCAGATGAATCTAACGTTTTATGGTGAGGTTTGTGTTTCAGGTTACGCTTTCATGTCGAGGCCTGTGGGATGGAATAAACTGATGATGTGAAGTTTAGTTGCTTTTTCATTTAGATCAAAACTGTTGAGGTAGTGTGAGCAAAAAAGACAATTAAAATATCAAAATCTGAAGCAAATGACATAAAAGAGATCAAACAATTCTTCACATTAGCTTCACAAAGAGACTTGACGTTGATGCAAAACGTGTCTTCAGGCTTCAGCGCTCTATTGTTGGAGCTGTATCTGTTCTCACCTTGCATTAATAAGAACTTGTGTTGTTAAGTTAACCTCCTCCTCCTCCTCCTCCTCGATTTATCTGGACCCAAAATAAACTCTTTGATGCTGCGGCAGTGTAAAAAATAGACTTTGACCCTCCAAAAGTGCACTCAGATAAATACTGGATTATTGCGTCTCCCTTTTAGTAGCCTCTGCACACTTTTCAGAAAGGTTTAATTGTGAATATTTTCAACCCGAGCCCTTTTTCTTGTGCCATAAACATGACATCTCTGCTCTTCCAAGCACACTCCAAGGCCGAAGTGATCTTTGGCAGTTGGACCCTAAAAGTGATTAAAACACACACTTTGCTCAGAGCCGACTGCTGGCTTTCAAGCACCAGCCTGGAGTTTTCTTATACGCGTCTTACTTGCTGGAACTCCTTCATCCACATAAAGGGTTTAAAAGGTTTTAACCTGCACACTTTGAGGTAAACAGCTCAGGTAGGCAGCGCTGCACTGGAGGAAGTCAGGTCTGTGTGTTTTATTCTTTATGAAGCTCAGACCAGTTTGTTTAATCCAAGCGATGCATTTCTGGATCAAGAACTGTGTTGCTATTCGTGGTATTCAGACATGTACCGCTGTGAAAGAAATATTGAGTAAGCAGCAGGTGTAAAGATCTTATTCACATATGACTCATCAGTATTTAAGGAAATATTCTGTAGAGTCAATATGAAAAATATTATAAATGTTAATAAACATTCAGTGATTGTGTGATCATCAGTGGTGTAGCTCTCTTTTTATTTTTGTCAATAAATGATTTGCAGATATATTTGTGCAGTACAACCTGCGGTGAAGGAGCCACATGCAGCTCTTTGGCCCCTCTCCAGTGGCTCCCTGTGGCTTCCACAAAAAATTATATGGAAATGAATAACAGTTATTTTTTAACATTTTAAATTTCATATATCATTCCAGCAGCCCTAAAGTGATTCCAACATTCTTCAGATGTTTAAACGTGTAGCCTATAGGCTTGTCACGATACCAGAGTTTCAGTAGTCAATACCAATACCAGTGAATTTACATGATTCTTGATACTCATTCGATACCACGATAAAAATAAAACAACAGAAATTGAAACTCACTCACCTTGAATTCTTTAAACAAGTCAGGGTGCCTGTCTTTTAAGTGTTTAGCCAGGTTTGAAGTGTTTCCTCCTTTGGTCTGGAAACTTTGGCGGCACCGTTTGCACACTGAGTTTATAATTACTCAGCTTTCCCCCCTTGACGGCGCCACTGGCCGCGCACATGTGAGTTGTCGACGGTGACAACGTGTGTGTCGGCTTTGTCGAGTGTACCAAGTGCAGCGGGATGCTGGTATAAGACAGCAAAAAGATGGGCACCTCGACACTTAAGAGGCACATGACGAAGGCTTGCCATGGAAAGAAAGACGAGAGTCAGCCTTCAATGTCCGCGTTTGTATCCTTAAAAAAAGTTGGGTTTAAACGGGGCTCAGGCTCATATTTACAGTTAAAGGGCCGGGCCGGGCCAGTCTCGGACAGAACATGCTTGGGTGGGATTGGGCTGGATTTTTTGGGCCCGATCTAAGCTCTAAGCTAACAGGCGTTCTTCGGCGCTCGTCCTCGGCACAGACTTACGCGCGTATACTGCACCTTTCAGTTCTGAAAGAAATCGACACGGCCTGCTGAGGGCAAAGTATCTGGTATCCGGTACTTACGGTACCGAAAGAAAAACAGGTGCCGACGTATTTTTTTGCGTGTTGGCATCGACTTGGTACTGAAGTATTAGTTCTCATGACAACCCTAGTAGCCTATACACTGAATCTGATGAATCTCAATAGCGATGGCAAGACTAAACTGTCTCTCAGACTTTATTGGCTTTTATTGTTGCTTGGAGCATCGAAAAATGCCGTCACCCAATGCGTCTCATATCGCTGCTAAAGGGTGTCTCAGTGCGGCAGTATCTGACGCTGAAGGACCAGTGTGTCAGTATTTGACAAGCTGGGAGACTGTGTTGGTTTGGTTTGTCTGTTCTAGGTCACTGTAGAAAGAACCTTGCAGACTCTGTGCAACAGGAGGGGAACTGCCCATTGGTTCGACATCCCACTGGCTCTACAGCCCATTGGTTCGACAGCCCATTGGTCCAACAGCCCATTGTTCCGACCACATTAAACTCATTGTTCCGAAGTCCGTTCTGAAATCATCATGATGCCCTGTGGTTAAGGTCTGGTTAGGTTTAGGCACAAAAACCACTTGGTTAGGGTCAGGAAAAGATCATGGTGTGGGTTAAAACGAAAAAGAAAGTGACAAACTCATAAGCCGTGAGCCTGCTCCGCCCACTGCGAGCCATTCAGCACCGCGGACCGTCGGACTAATAGGATGTCGAACCAATGACATGGACCCAACGGGAGCTGCTCCATATGTAGATATAAATGGTTTATTGTAACAAAAACACAACGATTCCTAGGTTCAGTGATTATTCAGCAAAGGAAACATAGTTATGAATGTTTTACTCCTTTTCTGCCAATATATCCCCCAAAATCCTGAACACTGGACCTTATATCGTTTAACATGTTGGCATCTACAGAGATTCTTCCCCCTAAGAAAAATCAAATGGTATGTAAGCAGAATTAACTAAGACTGCTTTCAGACCCAGAGACCTAGATTTGGTTTGTGTTCTCACAGCAGCATTTACAAGAGGACCAGATCAAATGCCTTGTGTGAGAAAGCTGCTCTTGATTGGTCAGAATTTCCATGTGGGAAAAATCCAGGAAGTAAAGCAAACGTTGAAGAAGAGAACACTTGCAAGATAAATGTGACACTTTCTAATGTCACAATGGAGGGACAACTACGCAGGTTGATTTTAGCGCTGCTCATCGTGGACTATATTGCTGTCATTGTTCATTTTAGTCAAACCATACAGTTTGAAAACGAGGCGCGGCTCCAACTAGAAAACAATGTTTTGATGCATTGGATGTGCTGAATGTGCATATTAAGGCAGTACAGGAGGAGGTGCACATTAATAATCCTCCAGGACTGTAACATGCTCATGTTTAACCCAAACAATGTGTCATGTGACTGCAGTTGCTTCACATCCAGGTCGGAACACCTTCTCACCACAAACCAACCGCACCAGAGTTCGTTTGTAACCGGACTGAGACCACCTCTTCAAGAAGGTCTCAGTCCGGTTGTTTTGGTGTGTTCACACCTGAGTGTGACTGCTGTGTTCACACCTGCCCAAACGAACCGCACTGAGGGAGCAAACGGACTTGAGTTCAGTTGAACCGAACCAAACAGGGCAGGTGTGAAAGCAGCCCTAATAAACCACTACAGTCATCTGACAGCCACTTTTTAGATTATGATGTATACAGATTGAAACACCCAACAGTAAGATAGTTACAACTCGCAGCATCTTTACCTGTTACAACAATGCCAGTAATTATACTTGTATGCTATTTGTACTTATGTTAAAGATCTCAATCCTTCCTCCACTGCTGGCTGTATACGTACTTTGTATTTCTGTCTATACAGACAGAGGTGAGTCTTTTTTACACACATGTCCGATAGAGGCAGCTGAATCCGTTGTGTTATGATTGTAACTCCACACCACACCTCAGTGCAGCAGAGCTCAGAGAGACAGATTGCTGCAGAGCCCGGAAGTTCCTCAGCTCATCTGTTGCTGCAGTGGCTCCACAGCACTTTCTCTACCCTGTCCTCACCTCCTCCCCTACTCCTGTGCAATTGTGCCATTTTATCTCCGTTCTCCTCCCCATTTCTAAGACTGTATCCTAAAATTACTCCTCCTGTTTTCTTCACCTCATCTTCTGCTTTCTCCCACTTTCCTCTGTGGCCTCATGTATAAAACATGTGACAGATATCAGGCCAGAGTGTGGAGGACAGATGGTCAGCTTTAAAAACAAAATGACATGAGATTTTGCATATCCATACAGTATAATCCCTGGGTGCACATTATGCATGTTATTAAAGCAAAAAAAGAAACATAAAAAACATTAAAGTACATAAAAATTCTGAAGGCAGGGCAAAGTTATTTGTTTAGCACATTTCAACAACAAAATGCTTCACATAAGACATAAAGGCGTTGAGGAAAGACATAAAAGTGTGATACTTGTACAGAATGAATGCATCTTACTGTGAGTGTTGTGAATTGCTACCAGTTAAGCATATTGCATTTCAAAAGCTGTCGAACACTCAGTCCTTCTCAGCAGTGGAGAGTAAGTACTTACTCAAGTGCTGCACTTAAGTACAGCTTTGAAGTGCTTGTACTTTACTTGAGTATTTCCCTTTTCTGCTACTTTATACTTGGACTCCACTACATGTTGGAGAGAAATATTGTACATTCTACTCCACAACATTAATTTGACGGGTATAGTTACAACTAGTTACTTTTACATAAATACATATGATATGCTTACACGATCAGATGAAGTACTATACTACTGATCTACCCTGTAGTATACCTAGTATCTAAAATTGGATCCACCTCGACAAACTACATTATTATAATACTGTTACAAGTATATCTGTGATTAAAAAAAAAGGTTTATATATGAAGAACATAAAGTTTCATTCGTAAAAGTACTCACGCAGAATGGCTTTCAATGTATGTATGAATGTATATATGTATGAACTCTATATATGTATGAACTCTTCGTATGAAAGTATGTACTCTGTATGAATATAAGTACTCTACGTATGTACGTATGTACTCTACATATGAATGTACTCTACATATGAATGTATGTACTCTGTATGAATGTACTCTACATATGAATGTATGTACTCTGTATGAATGTACTCTACATGTGTACGTATGTACTCTACATATGAATGTAAGTACTCTACTTATGTACGTATGTACTCTACGTATGAATGTACTCTACATATGAATGTATGTACTCTGTATGAATGTACTCTACATGTCTACGTATGTACTCTACATATGAATGTAAGTACTCTACGTATGAATGTACTCTACATATGAATGTATGTACTCTGTATGAATGTACTCTACGTGTGTACGTATGTACTCTACATATGAATGTATGTACTCTACGTATGTACGTATGTACTCTACGTATGAATGTATGTACTCTGTATGAATGTACTCTACATGTGTACGTATGTACTTTACATATGAATGTAAGTACTCTACGTATGAATGTATGTACTTTACATATGTACGTATGTACTCTATGTATGAAGGTATGTACTCTACGTATGTATGTATGTACTCTACATATGAATGTATGTACTCTGAAAGTACTCTACATGTGTACGTATGTACTCTACTTATGAATGTATGTACTCTATGTTTGTACGTATGTACTCTACGTATGAATGTATGTACTTTACATATGTACGTATGTACTCTATGTATGAAGGTATGTACTCTACGTATGAATGTATGTACTCTGTATGTATGTACTCTACGTATGAATGTATGTACTCTGTATGTATGTACTCTACGTATGAACGTATGTACTCTACGTATGAATATATGTACTCTACGTATGAATGTACTCTACCTATGAACGTATGTACTCGGGAGCATATCTATGTTTCCCGGGTTCTATGTTTCCCGGGTTCTATGTTCCCCACTTAACCCTGCAAAAAAGGTTCTATGTTTCCCGCTCAACCAAGTGGGGAACATAGAACATTTTTTGCAGGCTTAAGTGGGGAACATAGAACCCGGGAAATGACCCCATGTACTCTACGTATGTACTTATGTACTCTACATATGTACATATGTACTCTACGTATGTATGTATGATTTTTTTTAAATTATATTGAATTGAGAAATGAATGGGTTAATGGATTTAAATATAAATGTTTGCATAAAATTCATAACACAGGTTCCTTTCAGGTTCATTCTCACTGCTCAGAGTAAATGTCATTCTTTGTTTTCCTCAACCAAGAAGCACAATGGATTCTTTAACCTTTTCCCACATCTTCTCTGTTATCCCAGCTACTTACATTAAGTATCAAAATTGCAACAGCCCATCTGGTGGTTGCCTCCTCTTCTCTCTGTGCTGACTTTAATTTAGGTACTTGCCGAAGCATCCAAAACAGCATCCAAATAGTCTTGACTCCTCTTCCTTGTCCTACTTCTTCTGTGAGTGATATTTATATCAGATTTTCATAAAAAGCCCACACACCCAAATGACTAGATATTTATCATAAGATAAGTAGCTAAAACACCATATGCCACTTTATGTTTGAAAAGAAGACAAAATATAGATAAATGAAGTGTGATTGCTTCATAATGAGAGGTTTATTTTTGAGCAGGGCTGTGGGCTGTTAACAACAATCTGTGTCACTTTTGACTTTGTAATTTGAAGGCGCTGGAGGAGGTTTGTGGGAGGCTCCATTGTTAAAGTGTGTAAATATATTTATGTCTATATTCAGTCTAAATAATGTTTTGCTAACTCCTCGGAGCTGGAGACTGTGTGTGTCGCACCGTGTGTCTGTGAGCCTCTTCTTTGACTGTGTAAGTTTGTGTTTATCGTCTGCATGGAGTTTGGGAACATGGCATTCAACGTGGGCTCCATTTTCACTCCAGTGATCCTGGTAATGGTCTGTCCCAGTGTGGATTGACGCTGGCTCCAAGTCGCCCTGACAGAAAATCAACTGCTTACATGTAGCTGTTTGCTGGAGCGCACACAGCAACAAGCATTATCGCTCCCAGTGTACTGTAGCTGGTCATCTTTCTTTCTCCTTTCTTCTAAATCACCACTGACATCACATCTATCTATCCATCTATCTATCCATCTATCTATCTCATTTTTATTCATCGTCATCTCACCATTCTCAGCTATTATGCATATCTTCATTTCTTTGCAATCTGCCCTTCAACCTTCTGTTTCCCTCTCATCTTTTAATATCTTTCTTTCAGAGGAGGGAAGAATACTGAATATTTCATTCAGGTAGAAATGCTGTAACTCAAAAAAAGTAAAGTCTAAACTAGGCCTGAAGTCATGTCAGTGTTAGCAAATTGATGTGCCATTGATTTAAGATAAAGCATTTGTGAAGGTTTAAATTGTCTTATCATAACAATATGTTTGTGATCATTCACAAATGGTTTGTTAATGATTGATGAAGATTTCTAATGGCTTAATCATGTAAATGTCGAAAAAATAAATCTGATATAGGTTAACAAATATTTTATCATTTACAAATTTATTGTGGATGTGTGAATAGTTAATGTACCCTCATATGGTTCATAACCACCCCACGAATGAGGCTATGTACTCAACATAAAGTTGTGTAATTACTGTAGAGAGTTACTTAGGTTTAGTAAAAGAAACATGGTGACATACCTTTAAATAACTTGAAGTTCCCTTGGCTTCACACGGCGCCAAACACTGATCCCTTAGGGGAAAGTCCTGTGTTTGTTGACCCATCCACCACCCCAACTTGCTGAGGAAGTAAGTGTACCAGGCTTTGGAGGCAGTTATACATTCTTTTATTCATTCATTCGTTTTCTGTGACAGCTTATCCTGTTAATGGTCGCAGGGGGGCTGGAGCTTATCCCAGCTGATATTGAGCGAAAGGCAGGGTACACCCTGGACAGGTTGCCAGACTATCACGGGGCTGACACATAGAGACAGACAGCCAGTCACACCTACGGGCAATTTAGAGTCACCAATTACCCTGCATCTCTTTGGACTGTGGGAGGAAGCTGGAGGAAACCCACGCTGACACAGGGAGAACATGCAAATCCTACACAGAAGGGCTCCCACACCCCGGGGTTCGAAACCAGGACCCTCATGCAGTGAGGCGACACTGCACCGGCATCATAGTGGACACAAATGGAATTATAGCATCCAGGTCTATCACGTGATGCCATGGCTTTTCCCTATAAACCTTCACTGGGAAAGAGACTGCTGGAAATCAGTGGATACATTTCTTTGAGCTTCACAGCCTCTGCGAAATGACTTCTATCACTATCAAGATTTGATCCTTTTACTCCAATAATATTGGGGAAAACTAAAAGAGCTGCAAGATTTTATCATTTTATCCCCTTTCAAGCTAGTGGAGTGCTAAACCACAAGTAGCCACCTTGGCCAGCAGAAGTTTCTAGTGCGCTTACCCCATGGGCCCAGTGATGCGGAGTAGTGTCGATCATCCGGGTAATTTTTGGACTTGTGGTTAAGATTTGATCCCTTTGGTCGGATAACATTTTGAAAGTCCGAGGAGCTGCAATATTAAATCATTTTATCCCCATTTAAGTTAGCGGAGCGCTAAACTGGAGGTAAGCTATTTGGATGGCACAAGTTAGCCGCTCAGCCATACCCGGCTGTGCTCAGCTGCCGTAAGTCTCTAGTGCGCCTGCTCTGTGGGCCCTATAATGTGGAAGATCCAAACTGCAGAAGTAGATTTTTTTTTTGGCTTCATGCGCCACTGAGCAGCTTTTATAGGAATGCACTGGGACCTGCCTTCAATGCTTCATTTAAGTCTTTTAATACATTCATGCTTGTCATCCCCATGTCAGAGCATTGGCCACGTGATTGCAGCCTTCCCAGTTTCATGGAATATACCCTCCTGACACCATGTGTCCTCATATGTGGACATTACATTTTGGGTTTACTTGACCTTACGCTTCATTCTACTTAACCTTTTGTCCTTGTTCATGAACACTTTTTTTTGCCATCTAGTGGTAGTAAGAGCACAATACACTAATCCATGTAAAAACAAAATGGCAGCCATCTCTGCCAAGTCAGTCTGCAGCCGATCGCGAACCAAAAGTGGACAAGGTCCAAAACCTGATCACATTTTATGGTTGAAACTTGTTTATTTATGAATAATAATGTTTGTAGTTTGATATCAACAAATTTGACCAATTTTAGCAACAGCAACAAGCTAAGACACTGCTAATCAAGAAGTACTCATTTGAAGACATAAGAGGCGCTTCTCAATCTGCGTTGTTGCCTGTATCAGTCGCAGCCCAAGTACTATTCCTATTCAAAGTCCACATCCAGCCAAGTACAGCCCAAATGTCCGGATGTGTGGACTTTTGACAGCCAGGTATCCCAGAATGCATTTCTCACAGACCAGCAGCAATGGCAGCCATCCTTGGGAGCTTGTACTCCCAAGTCGAACTTGCCAAGTCCGAACTCCCACGTGCACAAGTCCGCACTTGGCGTACTTGGTATTGAGAAACGTCCAAGGACTTTATTATCATCTCGTTTTGAGGAATTTGGGATTATATTATCGTCTCGTTTGAGGTCAGTGGGACTTAATTGTTGTTGACAATGTTACGTTTTTTATACTAATCGGGTCCTACTGATCCTAGCTAGAGACTTAGAAATGGGACAACCCTTAAAGGCAGATACGTCTTCAGACTGTGGGGGGCAGCAATACGCCAAAGCTCCGTCCAGTCTGTCAATTCAAAAGAAGAAGAAGAAGAAGAAGAAGAAGAAGAAGGTACATACATCATCAGTAGTCGTAAAAGAAGAAGGTTACAGACGAACGATACGAATCATGCCGTCTGCAGCTGTGGGTACAGTAGAGGACATTTCACGTATATTGATAAAACTTGACAACATTACCACTGAGAAAAATGATATTTCGTGATGTTAACTGAACGACATCTAACATTATGGCTTGTGTGCACCACAACAGCTAACGTTAACGTTACTATTGATCGTTAGCGAAAAAATGCGTTCGTGTTTACGCTACAAAGAGGTTGGGCTCGGCCAATGATGTGCAAGGGATTCTGGGATAGCACTCACTGCCAAGTGTGGTGCTGGAGAATCTCAAAAGTAAGGGACATACAGCCCTTAACGGGACAGCACTAGCACTTCGCGGGAGCGCAGATTTTTGAGACTGAGGGTTAAGATTGAGGGTTAAGATAGGAATTGGGATTGGGCCAAAAGCTCAGGTCTCAGGAGGATACATGAAGTGTCAAAAACTGCAGTTCCTCTAATAGCCACTTGAGGCTAGCTCCAAGAGTGAGTCAATTCCTATAGACCCCTGTTTTTAAATGCCCAACTGTACAGCAGAAATAAACATGTTTACAGCCTGCTTTTGCTCAACATTCATGACACGGGTGAATTTATATGTAACTCACCCATTTAAATATTATTAAAGCTTAATGTTATGCATAATTAAGGCTTCAAAACAGGAGTCCACAAACCAACTGGTGACTTCACATTGGCTACTTCCAATATGTTTGTACAGTCCATAGTGCACATCACCGCTCTCTGTAGTCATCATCTAACACTCTTTTATCCCTGTTCTCATTATCCTAACTGCAGATCATGACAGCACTGTTGCTAATGAGAAAATACCACTCTTATTTACCACAGTGTACGTACTCATGTCTTACAGGTTGTTATTAGTATCAGACATCAACCAGTATGTTTTGTTGTTTGTGAGTGTGTGTGTGTGTTTTTATCTCTTTCTTTCTTTACCATCCTTTCCCCATCATCCTCTGCCCATTGTGGCTCTTTGCCTTCTCAGTAATCACTTCCTTGCTCTTATCTCTAAACACCATCGCACTTGCAGGAAGGTTTAAACTTAACACACAGATTAAACAAGAGAAAGACATCCATCCCCTTTGACATTCATCTCCCCCTTCACCATCCCTCCATATCCTTCCATCTCTCCCCATTCCTTTTCTTTATAGTCCAAAAAATAATTACCTGCTAGCTGGTATCGCCCAACCCGCCGTACGTCTTCAGCATTGTGCAGGGACGGAGATGAAACGAGACGTGTGGATGAGGGGGAAACTCAGAAGGGGGAACAGGATGGCACAGCGAGAAGGAATTCACTTCTTTACTTTGCTCTCTACTTTCATCCCTTACCATCATCCTCGTTCATGTTCTGTTTGCTTTTCATATTCGTATGCTTGTGCTCGTCTCATTCCCCGTTGGTCTCGCTTTGCCTCTGTCTTACTTTCTCTTCTCTCTTGATCCTCTCTTCTGTCTCGCTTCTCTTTCTCCCACTCAGCCCCATTTCTTTTCCAAAGTTTTTTTTGGCATGACAGGAGAACATACACTGTACAGCACGTAGCCAGTAAG
The DNA here is from genome assembly GCF_041903045.1 of Epinephelus lanceolatus. Lineage (NCBI taxonomy): Eukaryota > Metazoa > Chordata > Actinopteri > Perciformes > Serranidae > Epinephelus > Epinephelus lanceolatus. Next base: position 37,679,553 of record NC_135751.1, read on the forward strand.
ATATAAAGAAACATCAATGCAGCTGTCGTCTAATGATCAAATTAATAGACCTTTTTTTATCAGTATAAATAGTCACAATATTTCTACAGTGGTAGACATTTCTCTGCATGGAGCAGTCCTCAAAACCTCTTACCCTCTTTCTCTCACCAATACACATTCACCTACATGCACAATAACACACAAACTTGTTGCGACAGGCTGCAGAGTGCAGTGCCTATATATGTTGAGACCAATCTCAGCAGTCGTTTTTCACCCTTCAGGTCGAAAAGCCGGGCTATTCATCTTCCTCTCATACCAGACAAAAGACACAGACAGGAGGAGACAGACTGAAAAAGTTGAAACGACAAAGTTTCCATGTTTTTTTTTCTCTCAGTTAAAGATGTCATGCACTTGTGGGTGGCATTGTCAAGTAGTGGACAGAGCCGTGTGATCCAGAGGGTTTATTCTGATCATAAGTTTGTGTTTTAAAGGTTTAAAGGTTTTAAAGGTAACCTCCTGATAGAAATAGATGGGTCTGTTTGCCGTGCTTTGTATAAGGTACAGTCACGGAATGGGAGGAGATGTAGTATGTCCAGATTATGTGCATACTCTGTGCAACAGTACATATTTAAGGACAGCTGCACTACCTACTAAAAGTTAAAAAAAGAAGTATGAACTGTGACTCTTCTAGTGTGCTGGATGTCTTTATATAGTCATCTGCTCCTGGAACATTACTGCAGGTGTTTACATTACATACACTGCTAATGTCAGGGAAACATGTAAACTTGGTTGCAAATGTTGTTAATTTCTTCCCAATTTCGGATGATATTCCAGCTGGAACACGTCCGGTTGTGTTTAGAAGCTTTTATTTTTCATATTACACTGTAAAAAGTCCCACTATTCTCAGCCATGGTCATTCCCTGGCTGCAATGATGGTGCAGAGATGCTGAGATATGGAAAACCAGTCAGACCAATCAGAGCAGACTGGGGTTTTTCAGGAGGGGGGTTCAAAGACACAGGCACTAAAACAGAGTGTTTGATTCAGGCGTATCTTCTTACTATACAATGACGAAAACTCTGTCTGTGTCTCTGTTCCACGTTTTTCTCCTCACTGACTTGGTCAATCCATGTGAAATTTGGCACAGTGGTAGAGGTCAATAGTACATCAGTTGGCCAAAGGGGGGCGCTATAGCAACCGATTGAAATGTCAAACTTTGAATGGGCATATCTCATGCCCCGTATGTCGTAGAGACATGAAACTTTGCACAGAGATGCCTCTCCTAATGAGGAACAAATGTGTCTCAAGAACCCATAACTTCCGGTTATACAGATTTTCCGCCATTTTGAATTTTTTTGAAAAACACTTCAAATGGATCTCTTCCTCGGAAGTTTGAGTGATCTGCATGAAACTGGGTGAACATAATCTAGGGACCAATATCTAAAGTTCCCTCTTGGCAAAAGTTGGAAAACTTACTAAAACTGAGCTTCTATAAGGCAATGAATATTGCGGAGGGCGTGGCTCATCACATAAAGGTGTATAACATCTCAAGGGTTTCACCCATCACCACGCAACTTTGTAGGCATATGACCACACATAATCTGAGGGGACCCCTCCATTATTGACCCCATCAAACAAAATGGGGGCGCTAGAGAGCTCATTTCTTATCTAGGCCTAACCGCCATATGGATTTTTACTAAACTTGGTAGATATGTAGAACAGGACGCCTCAAGGTGACTGGAGAAATTTAACTCTAATTGGCAACTGGGTGGCGCTATAACAACAGAAAAATGCTTAAAAATGGCTAAAATGCGACCGATCACTGTGGCTCCCCCTGTGGACCAATGTTGTTGTTTTTCTAATGTTTGGTATGACTAAGTCATGGTATGGTATGCTGTACATAATCATGGAAACTGTCAGTGCGTCATTCTGTCTGTCCCATGTTTTTCTACTCACTGACGTGGTCAATCTATGTGAAACTGCACATAGGCATTGAGGACTGGCATAGGTAGAAGGTGACAAAGCTACCAATGGGTATGGACTAGTAAATATTCTAACTTTGTAACAGAGAAATATTTGTTTAATTAGTTTGTTTTTGCAAATGTGCCTAAATCAGTACCCATAATCCTCAGCGACCAGAAAAAGAAAAAAACAGCAACATGAATCAGTGTAATGCTGAATTCTGATCACTTTGTTGTTGCAGTCAGAAACAAAACACCGCACTATAGCTGCTGAACTCAAACAGAACTGGCCCAGAATGCAAAACTGAATTAATTCAAAGAGCTGAATGTGTTACAGTGAGAGTATCCCACAGAGCGTAATGACTATCTTCAGCCTATGTTTGACTCTTGTTTTCCCCCTCTCCAATGTTTGTGGCAAAATAGATTGTTTACTGTGATGGCATGAAATGTGAATTATATACCTTGTGTGTGTGGCTGAGGCTGGATTTCCCTCATACAGTATGTTAGTGGTGTTCCAGAGCAGCTAATTGGGGGTTTACTCTGTATGTTGGTGTGTGTAACATGTCATATGATTGATGAGACTGCGGGGAGTTCAGGGTCTGCAGCCGATACCACCACTTTATCATTTTGTCTTCTGCTCGACTCCCCTCAGCCTCCTGCCTCCCACCAAGCCCGTCCACACACACTCATACTCATACAAATATGCGCACAGTAACATTGACGACAACAACAACAACAACACCGAGCTGTGCTCAACATTTGCACATTTACTATCTAGAAATTTCTGTTATACAAAAGGCAGCAGTTAGTTCACATCAGGCTGGAAGAGTACAAGATGTTTTCAGGGAAAAGATGTGTTTGCAGAATAACAAACAACAATGTATCTGATTAACTCTTACTCACCCTCTATTTGCTTCGCCTCTCACAAACATAAAAGCACGCTCTTTCTTTATGCCGTAGCAAAATTAATTAGTGTTCACTGGGTTTTTCCCTTTTCAGCGTAATAAAAGTGTTTGTCCAGCTCGTTCTCTTCCTCAACACATCACTGGCATGGTTTAAAGGGAAAATTTGGCACCTTTTATGTGGATGTCCAATCAGTGTTGATGGTAAATGTAGTCAATTGAAGCAATAAATTCCTCAGTGTGTTATATTGAGTTCTCCTGCTTGTGTAGTCACGCCAGCGGTGCCTACGTGTACCAGGGTGCATTGCACATGAGCTTGTGATGCCCAAACAAAAATCAGCATTAAATGGTCATCCAACCTGGTCTCACTCTGAAGTCATCGAAATCTGTGTGACTTGAGGCGTCAGACACTGACGAAGAAAGCAATCCTTTAATGTTTGCATGGTACACGGCTGGTTGCCATTTTAGTTTGATGGCGCTCAGCGGCATCAGGGGAACACGTGATAGGAAAGAACGAAAGTTAAGGCAGCAAAAGTCCATGTAGGGTCGGTGGGAGTGGAGGTTGATGTGTCCAACAAACATCGACTTTCACCCAGGAGAGCAGTGTTTGTGTCCTGTGAGATTCTAAAGCCAAACCCTTTTCTTTTTCTTAAACTTAACAACGTGCGTTAGTTGTTGGAGGAAAAAAAAGTCAATTTGCACTGTTATACTGACATAGTGCTTTTATTTTGAAAGAGACTATATATTAAAGGTAAATTTCCTGTGAAAACTGAAGTGTATTTTGAAAGAAGACGATGCATGTAACTGCAGAACTTGACACAGCGTCCCAGAACGTCAACAACCAACACACCCAGGGTACCTTGCACGTCGTATCTGGACGTTGAAGGTCCATGACCACACTGTAATATGTGAGAATGTGTTGGGCCATCCTATCTAGTAACGTACACACTGGTTCTCGAGACTGCATCCAGCAAGAACTGCCCGCGCTGAAATTCATTGGAGCAGAATTATTCAGTTTCTGCAGCCCAAAACGTTATCAATGTACGTTTCTGCAAACAACGAATATGTTACATATGCATGTTTCTAAAGTGACATAATATGTACGCTGACTTTTGTCATCAGGAGGTAGAGGGAATGGTGTATGGCATGACACCAAGGTGGTAAGTCTGCCAAGCTGCAGACCAAGCTGCAGGGTTTGAGCCACTGACCCTGGGTATTTTTTCCTGATATATTGCAGCAATTCTCTGCAGGGTTTGACACTAAAAGTCTTTTGTAGCTTAGCTTTTCCCATTGGCATTTAGGCTAACAAACCTCGGAGCTTTACCGACACGTCACGGCATTTCCCAGCAATATCTGAGCCACCAAACCTGGGTGTTTTTCATCAATTCACCCTTGCATCCCCTGCCGCTCTCTGCTGCATTTCTTTGGCCTCATACTTGAATAAATAAATAAATAAATACAGAAATAGCCAAGCCAGCCGAAACACTGTGCAATCAGTCCCTCCAGGATCTGGAGGCAAAAAGACCTTGAATTTGCGGCCAATTTTGTCAAAAAGCACATAAAAATTGCGGCATTTTTATGTGCTTTTTTGCGGCTAATGACAAAAGGAGAAAAAAAAGTATTTTTTTTTAAACTACTAGTTCCAAAAAAATAAGTCATGTAATCACTTGCTATAAAAATCATGTTGAATATTACAAAAATAGCTGCAAATGTTTTTTTATAGTTCTCCTCTTTAGTTTTGTTTAATTAGTTTCAAAACATGGACTCCAATAATGTTGAAAAAATCCTGAGTGAATATTGTAGCTCTCAAACCAGACAATGTGACTGTAAAACAACATGTAAGCTACATCTTCTGTAAACATAACATTTTTATACAGTACAGGCCAAAAGTTTGGACACACCTTCTCATTCAATGTGTTTTCTTTATTTTCATGACTATTTACATTGTAGATTCTCACTGAAGGCATCAAAACTATGAATGAACACATGTGGAGTTATGTACTTAACAAAAAAAGGTGAAATAACTGAAAACATGTTTTATATTCTAGTTTCTTCAAAATAGCCACCCTTTGCTCTGATTACTGCTTTGCACACTCTTGGCATTCTCTCCATGAGCTTCAAGAGGTAGTCACCTGAAATGGTTTTCCAACAGTCTTGAAGGAGTTCCCAGAGGTGTTTAGCACTTGTTGGCCCCTTTGCCTTCACTCTGCGGTCCAGCTCACCCCAAACCATCTGGATTGGGTTCAGGTCCGGTGACTGTGGAGGCCAGGTCATCTGCCGCAGCACTCCATCACTCTCCTTCTTGGTCAAATAGCCCTTACACAGCCTGGAGGTGTGTTTGGGGTCATTGTCCTGTTGAAAAATAAATGATCATCCAACTAAACGCAAACCGGATGGGATGGCATGTCGCTGCAGGATGCTGTGGTAGCCATGCTGGTTCAGTGTGCCTTCAATTTTGAATAAATCCCCAACAGTGTCACCAGCAAAACACCCCCACACCATCACACCTCCTCCTCCATGCTTCACAGTGGGAACCAGGCATGTGGAATCCATCCATTCACCTTTTCTGCGTCTCACAAAGACACGGCGGTTGGAACCAAAGATCTCAAATTTGGACTCATCAGACCAAAGCACAGATTTCCACTGGTCTAATGTCCATTCCTTGTGTTTCTTGGCCCAAACAAATCTCTTCTGCTTGTTGCCTCTCCTTAGCAGTGGTTTCCTAGCAGCTATTTGACTATGAAGGCCTGATTGGCGCAGTCTCCTCTTAACAGTTGTTCTAGAGATGGGTCTGCTGCTAGAACTCTGTGTGGCATTCATCTGGTCTCTGATCTGAGCTGCTGTTAACTTGCGATTTCTGAGGCTGGTGACTCGGATGAACTTATCCTCAGAAGCAGAGGTGACTCTTGGTCTTCCTTTCCTGGGTCGGTCCTCATGTGTGCCAGTTTCGTGGTAGCGCTTGATGGTTTTTGCGACTCCACTTGGGGACACATTTAAAGTTTTTGCAATTTTCCGGACTGACTGACCTTCATTTCTTAAAGTAATGATGGCCACTCGTTTTTCTTTAGTTAGCTGATTGCTCCTTGCCATAATATGAATTTTAACAGTTGTCCAATAGGGCTGTCGGCTGTGTATTAACCTGACTTCTGCACAACACAACTGATGGTCCCAACCCCATTGATAAAGCAAGAAATTCCACTAATTAACCCCGATAAGGCACACCTGTGAAGTGGAAACCATTTCAGGTGACTACCTCTTGAAGCTCATGGAGAGAATGCCAAGAGTGTGCAAAGCAGTAATCAGAGCAAAGGGTGGCTATTTTGAAGAAACTAGAATATAAAACATGTTTTCAGTTATTTCACCTTTTTTTGTTAAGTACATAACTCCACATGTGTACATTCATAGTTTTGATGCCTTCAGTGAGAATCTACAATGTAAATAGTCATGAAAATAAAGAAAACGCATTAATGAGAAGGTGTGTCCAAACTTTTGGCCTGTACTGTACATTCAAAACATATTGTATGCATTTAAACAGTGCAAATTCATATGTCAATACAGAGCATTTCTCCATACTGCAATGCCATTTGCGCATTTGATGACGCGTCTGATGATGTTTCAAACGACGTTGCACGCGCAACGACTTCCTGTTGGCCAGAAAAAGCGGAAAAATCATGGGACTTTTGAAAAATTGCAGGCCCCTGCATACATTGTGGACTTTTGTTGAATTTGCATTTATATATTGCGATCGCCAGGTCGTGATTTTCTGGAGGGACTGTACAATGTATCTTCGTCAATAGCATCCTCTACACCAATACTTTGGAATGTCATTTTTGCTGTTGGAACGTAGCTAGTTTTCAAGTGAAGGGAATTAGGAAATTCTGTTTCTGAGCAGCATTCAGAGCACAACCCCTGAGTACCTGGAGCCAAAATCCAACCTGTAGTTCTTTGTTCATCCAACTACGTCACAGTCACGTTAAATGACAATGTTGGATGCAGGAAGAACAACTGATTTTGCAGCTGCAAACCCTGCTTTTTCAGTCAATAGCACAACTAAGGAATTGTATTGTTTCAGTCAACTACTTTCACCATCAATGCTGATTAGACTTCCACGCAAAAGTTGGAACATTTTGCCTTTGAACGTATCTTACTTTGCATGTTCATCCAAGACTGTTGTAATCAGGGTTTTCAACCAAAACTAGGCATGTTTCTGTAAGTATGTAACACTACTACAACACGCCACAGAAGCCTGTGTGCTCTCCAGAAGCAGCCGCAGAGTATATCTCTACTATCTGTGTACTGAGCAGGATTGTATTTGTTCTTTGCACTCTAGCCTGGGCTATAATGAAAATCAATCAGGATTCAGGCCTGCAGTTACAACGCATGATGACACTGTCATAGTGCACAAGAGCCACTGTGCTGCAGGAGCCACGGCGCTGTCTGTGGAGCCAACAGCAAATATTGAATTCAATATTTTACCTGCATCTTTCTAAGTACTTTGGAAGCCTCCCATCATCACTGGAGAGATGCCCGGTTTCCTAATACTCCGACTGTCAACTCTTTCCAATATTTAGGTTTTTTTTTTTCCAGCTGGTCACAGTGATGCCAGCGCTGTGCCAAGTGCTGTCTTAATTATTGTTTTTTTTGTGCACAAGTGAATCATGTTATTTTGTTCTGTAATAATTGCAGCAAATATCCTCTAATACCACATGTAAGTGTGAGACCACGACACCAACAGATTTGTCATTTTAAAAGTCAGAGCTCTTCATAATCTTTGCATTAAGTTTGTCATCAGGGTCAAAGAAGGACATCAGTCTGAACATAAATAGTCATGCACAAGTGCGCACATTTGGCAGCGGCGAAATGGTCGATGTGTGTCCTAATTATACTCACGCTGTATCAACATTTTAAATGTCTGTGTGATGCAACACTGACGTGGGACGAGGGAAATGGATGGACAAGGGAGCGAGAGAAGAAAGAGTGGGAAAGACATTTTGATGTCTTGTCCTTGAGCCGCAGTGAAAACAATATAATACTCCCAACGGGCTGCTGTGAAATAACAGAGTCAACGGAAAATGACAGGGGAACTGAGATTTCTCATTTCTACATGACAGCCATGATGGTCAAAATACAACTCACCTTATCTGTCCACTCCTCCCTCTCTCCACTCATCTCTTTTTCCATCCATCACCTCCTTCCCTATTTTACGCTTTGTCTCCTCCTTTCCTCTCCCCTCCTCTGCTGTCTTCCTCAGAAACTCTCCAGCCAGCCTCACCCCTCTGGTTTCATGTTAATATATCAACACTGATTTTGCTCAGTAATATTAGTACAAAGCGGCAACCGTGCACATACCCTGTTACCATATCGTGGCCTTATATTTTAAACATATGCAGCATGTGCTTGTATAAATGCCAGAGCGAAACACTTGAACCCGCTGTAGCGTATACAGCTGACTGCACAGGCGACCCCAGTCATTAGAGAGACCACCCTCTAACAGATCATGGCCAGGCCCTGTTACCCTCAGGCTGTCTGGCAGTTTGCTCTGAGGGTTGCAAACGGAGAAATTAAATGCTCTTTCTACCGCAGATCGTGGCCTGCTAACATCCAAAAGGCCAACACTGCATGAAGGACAGAAGGGGTGCACTAGGAGCAACATTTGAAAAAGGAAGCATGTCTGGGACACACCAAGCTGCAGTGTGTTAAGCCATTTGAAAAGAATCGGGAAGTAGAGAGGGAGAGGTTTTTCAGATTGGGCGCTGCAGTGTCTAATATATTTAAAGGACAAAAAGCTATCTTTAGTTAAAGGAACAGTGTGAGAGACTTAAATGGATTTAGAGGCATGTAGTCAGAATTTAGCAGAGTTATCTACTAGGTTAAATAGTGTCTGAAATTTTTGTTTTATTATTTGAGACATTTGAAATTGTTTGTCACATTTTTCTGTAGCCAAATCATATTTTAAATAGTCTGAGTGGGCGGAAGTTCGCTGCAAAGATCAGCCTCTCATTGGGCGGAACGAGCCACCCGCTGAAGTCCCGCCCTACCACCTCCGGTTGCAGTTTTCAACACGTCCTTTACTAACTTTTGCAGTGTTTGATCTTGTGGGGATGTAGCCATTTTTCTGCCATGGCTCGCGTCCTGTAGGCGATATTTTTGTGGGCGTGTTACACCAAAACCTGTTTCCCCCCGGCAATATTTTTGCAAGTGCTCCGTTGCTGGCACCGCCCAGAACGATTGTGATTGGTTGAAAGAAATAAAAAAAGCCTGGACTCTTTTTTCCTCCAATCTTAAAGTGAGAGTCTTTCTTTTCTTGAGAAAGGTCTGGTGAGCGAGACTACATTTTAAAGGTCCAGTGTGTAAGATTTGAGGGAATTTAGTGGCATCTAGTGGTGAAAATTGCAAACTGCAGCCAGCTAAAACATCCCCCAGTTTGAATTCCTTTATTATTCATTGTTTCGGAGGTTTTTACCAGGAGCAAAAATATTTGCAGAGGCATCCTCCTCTCCAAAACAAAAGGACCCAGTGATTAAAACAGGTAAAAACATCATATGAAGCAGTTTTATGTTACAAATCTGTGTTTCTCCTGCGCTGATCAGCATGTCGCAGAGGGGCCACTAGCCCAGCTAACGTTGGTGGTGTGTTCAGATTTGTTATCATGAGGAGGTTTCTGAAAGAATTTACACCAATCAGGTGCTTAAGTTAAAGAAATAATATTGGCCTTCAGTATCTCGATTGTAGTTTGAAGTCAGAAACATGAAAAGCGACAGATTTCAGGTTTAACACAGCAGTATATTTAAAGCTGTGCTTATCCATATTTTTTATGCTGCCTTTACATGCTCCTTGGATGGTCCCATATCTAAAGTTGGGAAGTTGCTCTTCTGACTTTGGTGTGTTCATGAGCTTTAAATTTGTCAATATGGAAACAACATGGATGCCACAAAGAAGATGTGTTGTATTTTATTGTCGGTGAAAACTCTCAGTCATCCAGGTCATGGTAATCCTAAGTGCTATATCACTGGCAAGTGGACTTGCTTGAGTTTCTTGAAGTCGTGTCACCTCTCATCCAAGAGGAAATGGACTGGTGCCCAGTCGCAGGATTTAAACCACAGGGTGAAATGTCTATAGGAAACGTATACAAGTCCAGCTGCCTATGATATAGCACTTAGGGTTATGTTTTATAGCTCAGCATCTCTCTCTCTCTCTGTCTCTGTCTCTGTCTCTGTCTCTCTCTCTCTGTCTCATTGTGTCATACAGATTACTGTTAATTTATGTTGATCTGTTCTGTACGACATCTATTGCACGTCTGTCCGTCCTGGAAGAGGGATCCCTCCTCAGTTGCTCTTCCTGAGGTTTCTACCGTTTATTTCCCGTTAAAGGGTTTTTTGGGGGAGTTTTTCCTTATCCGCTGTGAGGGTCCAAAGGACAGAGGGATGTCGTATGCTGTAAAGCCCTGTGAGGCAAATTGTGATTGGTGATATTGGGCTTTATAAATAAAACTGAATTGAAATTGAAAAACAGTTTGAAGCTTTATATCACAAAGAGTTAGAACTTTTCTAATCTAGTTCACTCTGCATGGACAGCGACTATACGATTATAACCCAATACCATATTACAAAGTATATATGAGCAAGTAATACTTCCATTGAAGTCTGCAAGTTGAGTACCAAAGTCTTTACTGACTTTTGGTGGTGTTAGCATGATTTTTCCTTGTTCCTTCCTACACAAATGCAACATTATATAATGTTAGCAAGTCTGTCAAGCAGTGCTTTGAGCTAAATGGTAACGTTAGCATGCTAACATCATCACAATGACAGTGCTACCATGCTCAATTGAGCGTTTTAGCATCTTTCAGCTAATTGTTGTGGTTTCATGCAACGCCGCTCTCAATGTGTCGCTGTGAGCCATAATAGGCAGGTGATAAAATCCACTGAGCTGCCAAGCACAAAATGGCAAATAAAGTTGATATAATAGCTAATGCTAATGTTACTCCATGTTTGCTAAATGTCTGCATAGGCAGTTGTTTGGTAACTGGATCGCCATATCAAGGTCAGTGTTGAGTTTACAGCTCACTGTGCTGCACCCAAGAACCCAAAAAAATTTATTATGTTGCAATTTGTGCAGGTTTTAGTAATATGAGAATATAATATTAATTATTATCCGCCCCTTCAAATTTCCATTTACTGCAAGTAAAACACAAAGCACTGATGCTGGTATCCTTTTAATCATTATACCCCTGTGGACATTCAGTGCTGTGACTATGGGAACGTTGGCAGTGGTAACCACACTATCCACTCAGGTATAATGGCAACAAAAGAGCCCTTTGTGTTAAGACTGTTCAGTGGAGTTTTACAGTGGCTGACGTGAACCAAGCACTCTAGAGTTCAGCTATTGCTCCAGGAAACAAAGTCACTTCATGCACGCTGTTCGCTCCTGCTTTGTCCTCGGTGTAGGAATAAAAACACTGGATACCGTCAGTACGAATAACCAATAAACCCAGCACTTCACCCAGTGCTGAGCTGCACTGTTTAACCATACACGGTCCTTACATTACTAACGAAAGTGGAGCATGGAGGCACAGAAACATGGTTACATAACACAGGACAAGAGACGAGCGAGGGGGAGAGTTTGGGGAAAGCAGAAACAGAAAGCTAGAGAGGGAAATGGAGAGCACGAAGATAAAACAAAAGATATGCAGATGGAAGAGAAAGTGAAAAAGTGGGAGTTGGCTGTGACAGAGAAAGACAAGAACCAAGACATTAAGACAAAAAGATAGAAGTAAAATTGACTGTGTGATTTTAGTTTTGTGTCAAGTCTTAATGATAAAGAAATGTTGCGACATGTATTTTCTCTGATGTTATAGCAGAATTTACCTGAAACAGCTACTATATATCTGCACAGTACAATCACCAGAAGAAAATGTTGGTGTACATTTCTGCAAACCATGAAGACGTTACACACTGTATCATATCAGCAATTGTAAAATGAGTTATCAGCTGACTTTGGAGGGGATGGTGGACACCTTGTCATGTAGGCGAGACACGTACCAAGTTGCAGACCACTGCAGACTACTGTTCAACAGCAGCAAAATATATCCTGGTTTTCATTTAGTGAATCATTCCTGTGTTCCGAGCTGCTTTTCAGGCCCAAGAAGCGGTTGTTATCCGGTGCAACATAGCTGCTTTTCCTTCTTTGGTAGTGGCCCAAAAAGCAGTTGTTTTTCACCAAGACATCGCTGCATTTCCTCTTGGGATAGTGGCCTGAAGAGTGGATGTTTTTTCAGCCCGATATTGCTACTATTCTTCAATTGAAAATGGCTCACAAAGTGTTTTTCACCAAGACATCACTGCTTTTCCAGCAGGGATTGTGGCATGAAATGCCATTGCTTTTAACTAAGACAGTGCTGCTTTTTCTCCATAAATAGCGACCCACAAAGCAGTTGTTTTTATTGAGACATCGCTGCATTTCCTCTTGGGACAGATGCTGGAAAACTGATTGTTTTACACTGAGACATCACTGATTTTCCAGCAGGGATTGTGGCAAGAAATGTGGTTGCATTTTACTGACACATTGCTGCTTCTCCTCCATGAACAGTGGCCCAAAAAGCAGTTGTTATTTAGCCTGACATTGCTTCTATTCCTTCATGGATAGTGGCACAAAAAGCATTTCTTTTTCGCCGAGACATTACTGCTTTTCCAGCAGGGATTATGGCACAAAATGTGGTTGCTTTTTACTGAGACATTGCTGCTTTCCTTCCATGAATAGCGGCCCAAAGAGAAGTTGTTTTTTAGTGCAACATAGCTGCTTTTCCAGCAGGGACTGTGGCCTGAAATGTGATTGTTTTTTACTTAAATATTGCTGCATTTCCTCCCAAGATAGTGGCCCAAAAAGCACTTGGTTTTAACTGCAACAGTGCGGCTTTTCCTCCACGGATTGTGGCCTGAAAAGCGATTACTTTTTACCGAGACATTACTGCATTTCCTTTTGGCATAGTGGCCTGAAAAGCAGTTGCTTTTAGTCCGACATCGCGACAATTCCTTCATGGATAGTGGCCCAAAAAATGTTTCTTTTCACTGAGACATCACTGCTTTTCCAACAGGGATTGTAGCACGAAATGTGGTTGCTTTTTCCTTAGACATTGCTGCTTTTCCTCCATGGATACTGGCCTGAAGAGTGGTTGTTTTTTCACTGAGATGTCACTGCTTTTCCAGCCAGTATCGTGTCCTGAAAGGTGGATGTTTTTTACGGAGACATCTCTGCTTTTCTTGCTGGGGTTGTGCTCCCAAACAGGGCATTTTAAGCCAAAACATTATCTTTTCCTTGACATAACCATGTGGTTTTTGTGCCTAAACCTACCCACATATTAACCACAGCATTGCTGAAAAGTATTTAAAAGAATCTGCTGCATAAGAACATGCATATGGAACATATCTGTCATTTGCAGACATGGAGCAAACACATAGCAGTGTACATTAGTGAATCACTTTAGAGTGCGCCCTCTCCACCTTTGGCTAATCAGTTTCTCCTTCATACTCACACCATATGGGTCTCATTAAAGTTCAGAGCCAATTTAAAGGTCAGATCAACTCTTAATTACATGTGCCCCCCCCCCCCCCCTCCCTCCCCAAGAGACGTAATGTAAATGATCAGTGATGCATAACAATGTAAAAGCAAGATTACTTGGCATAATAGTTGCACATTTTATATTGTGTTTTACAGCCAGCTGAATTTTTGAGGAATCTTTTATTTTCCTTCTGTGCAGATTTAACACACAGGGAGATGAAAATAATAAAGATGCACTCATCCTAGATTTTTTAACTTTCACAAACACAAAGTCAGAGATACATCTTTTTTATTCTTGACAGAGTTCAAATGCTCACAGCACCTTCAGCAACTTACACATTTTCATCTATTGGAAACATGTTCATTATATGAATGTAGGCTAAAATGTTGTTATTTTCATCTGTCTTTATACACAATGAGTAGTTTTAGGGAGACAGAAAAGAGAGGAAATCTTGAGACCTCTTCCTCTCATGATTTTTGATGAGCAGGCAGCCCTCATGTGTCCTTTGCTCCTGGCTTTCAGTGACTCTCATCCAGCCACGCCATCGTTATGACTCTCTTTCTTCTCTCCTCTCATTTTCTCTTTTATAACCTTCTTTTCTCCTCTGCCCACTTCTTTTGTACCTCCTCCACCCATTCCCCCTTCCATTCATCCATCGTTATATCCTCCTCCCCTCCATTTGGTGTGTTTATCAGTTCGAACCACTGTGAGATGTAAAGGGACATTTACATTCCAGCCACATGCTTCCTCTCCTCCCTACTTTTGTACAAATGACTGTGATAAATCTTAAGGGAGGGGAGGATGGCTGTATATGCTGCATACATATTGTGGTAGGAAGGCTGGAGACGGCAAACCAGATGTTCACTGCTTTCAATTCAGCGACAAACACCTTATACATCCGCCACATGTAGTGGCAGGAGTTTAATATTCTGTCATGCCATGACAAGAACTAAAGTGGATATCTGAGACAGCCCTGTGGCATTTTTGATTTATTGTTTTCACACTGACTGTGCAAAGTGACAGACAAATTGGAAAGATAAAGCTGAATGACGTGCAACAAAGGGTCAAAGTCAGATTTTTTCTAACATCAAAGTGCAGCAAAAGGGATTTTTCTTCTTAAACTAGGGGTGAGCATTTTAAGAAATTTCCATATTTGAGTACACCAACATTAAATCATTATTGCAAGAATTGGATCCAAAATGAAGCCCAAGTGAAAATGTAATTAGAGGTTAAAGTTAGCTTGCCTTGCTGTGCTGTTAGTTATGATACGCAAGTTTAACATTACACAGCTTTTAACACATTTTCCAAATAAATACAACATGCTAACATTATTAGCAAAAGCATATGGCATTTTACATTGTATAAATTAGCCTAGCAGCTAGAGGACTTTTCCCTCTACTCATATGAAGCCAGGGACAACAGCAACATTTAACAAAGGTAACGGTACAAAATTTGTCTCCATTGCAACTCACAAGGTTTACTGACAAAACAACTGTCTTATACTAAACATGTTTTCAAACAAATACAACATGCTAACATTATTAGTAGGGCTGTAGTCTCCTGGTTGACTAGTCAATTATTTGGTCGATATGCTCTCGTCTGACCAAATTCTCATTAGTCGAATAATCACGTGTTACTTTCATAAGGAGAAAAATGCTACATCAACAGCTTTCCAGGATTAATCCATTATTTCCTGCGGCGGGGGGACAGGCTAAGTTAGCTGTGACGGATAAGAAACAATAAATTGTGACGACAGTAAAGCTTCCACTAAAATAGTATTTTAAGTCTTGTATGTGATTTATCCTTCAGGGATTTGTAGCTTACTTCTTCATATGAGCAGAGGAAATCTCTGTCGCTATGCTAATTTATACAATGTAAAATGCCATAGGCTGGCGCTAATAACATTAGCATGTTATATTTGTTTGGAAAACGTGTTTAGTATAAGACAGTTGTTTTGTCAGTGAACCTTGTGAGTTGTAATGGAGCCAAATTTTGTTACGTTATCTTTGTTAAATGTTGCTGTTGTCTCTGGTTTTATATGAGCAGAGGAAAAGATCGCTAGACGCTAGGCTAATTTATACAATGTAAAATGCCATAGACTTGCGCTAATAACGTTAGCATGTTGTATTTGTGGGGAAAATGTGTCCAGATAAAGACAAGTGTTTGTCTGTGAATGCTGTGAGTTATAGTGAAGCTGATTTGCTTACTTGTGTTTGAAATTGTCTGTATTAAGCCATGTTTAATGTGTGTTTAATGTGTGTTTTGAATAAAAAAGTTTGATTTGAACTAAACTTTACAGCATTTAACACAATCCTCCACCGCTGACTAGTGTTTTGGAGGTTTAACTGCAGAGTGACACAGACACACCACCGCAGAAGTAAAGTGCAGATTTTTTTTCCACGACTAAACGATTAGTTGAAGATCATGTGAGACTTTAGTCGACCAAGATTTTCTTTGGTTGACTACAGTCCTAGTTATTAGCACAAGCCTATGGCATTTTACATTGTATAAATTAGCCTGAGGAGGTGCACGTCAGGCTACAGCGTAGGGTACGGAGAAGGCTCTGCGTCTATGTAGGGCCTGCGCCGAACGCTGTAGCCTGACAAAACATTATAGCCACTGCTGGCAACTCCTCAGTAAGAAAAGTAGCTATTGGCTGTCCTAAAAGTCGCTAGAAGTCGCTAAATGATGTCATCGCCTAATTTGCATAATTGTCCATATGCATGTAATTGTAATGGCTGCTGTAGGAGAGAGGAATAACGTCGTGGGAGAGACAAAAACTGAGTAAAAAAACACCCTGAATATGTTTAGAACTACAAATGAACCTTCTTTCGGTGATTTATATTAGACTAAGAAAATTTTACATTTACATCCCACCCTGACTGTAAACCAGGTCGGGATCAGTGCGATAGATCAGCCAGCGGCAGTTCCGCGCATGCGCGATTCACTTGCAGTCTGGACGTGGAGGGGTTAACGTCTCCTGCTCTGACTGCTGCTGGGAGGGAGGACTGGGCCGTCTGTGAGTGATTTGGGGCGAGAGAGGAGTCCACGGTAGCATCCGCTGCTCGTTGAGAAGAATAAGAATGATACGTGCTCTCACAACAGAGTCTCCAGAAGTCTTCAGTAACATCAGCAGAAGTCACTAGATTTGTCGCTAGTCGCTTTTTTGAAAAAGAGTCACTAGAGGGGTCTGAAAAGTCGCAAAATATAGCCACAAAGTCGCTAAGTTGGCAACACTGACGACTCCAAGTCTGGTTTCTAACCCCTTGGCTGCCTTATACTCATGTTACTTTCAGTACCAGTTCCACCTCATCGTCAGTACAAGCAAAGAAATGTCTGGTCTTACTTTTCACCATCTCTGTTGTATTTTTCTGTGACTAAGCAATCAAGCGCGGGGTAGACAATCTGCTTCCTGTTTACACTAATAGCCTACACACATTCCCATTGTACGTGTATGGTCATATCTTTTCAGGCACGGCAATATGGAATATGAGTGTGGATGTGGCTGTAGATAAGGCAGAAGGCACAAAAATCACACTGTGACTGAAAACTATGAAGTGCAGTTTTCGGTTATGCTCATTCCTGCCTCTTTCTCAGTTCACAGGGAAATCAGACATCCTGAAATGAAATCTAGAAAAAAATAACACTGCTGGAAAAACATTTCTATTGTATCAGTATATATAAAGTGGTTGGTTGAACACATTGAACCTTATCATTATGACAGTGAAGGCAGTTTGCAATTGCAGAGCTCTGACATCACACAAGCCAACTGAAATGGCTTTTTAGGCTACAACTGTCACTCCCCCCACCCTGCCTGTCTTTTGCTCACTGACATGTCTTCTTCCCTTCCCTCCTCTTTCCTCCATCTCCGGCCGCAGGTGATGGTTAAAAAAAAAAAAAAAAGAGTCACTTTCAAAAAGCACTTCCGCCCTGTTGTCAGCGCTCTAACACCTCCGAGAGTGAAACATAGCAAAGCAGCCGGCGTCGCGTGAAGAACACAAATCATCAGCAGGAAGAAACTTTTGTTTTACTGCATGATGACACAGGAGTGTGTAGTTTTCCTCCGCACTTTGCATTAGCATTGTGCTTTGGCTGTTTAAATGTAGTTCACCACTTCAGTCGACCGCCACCTGATCTTTCTGTCATCTCTCGCTCCTTCTCTCGAACACGCATGTGTGTGCTATGTATCCTGCAGCACCAAGCTACTTCAAAAAGACTCCATGTTTAGTCAGTGTGTCATTTACTGTAGAGTGCAAGGTAACACGTATATTACAAGCACCAAGACACACCTAGCATGTAACTGTACACACACAAACACACACACAGTCTGTGGTTGGTTTCATGCTGTTCCACTGTTTCTGTGTTTTCTCTGTTTCTGTTGGTTACGTGCCAAGAAAAGTAGCTGCTTTATTATTCAGTGTTGTTAGCTGTTTGTTTTTGGAGAGAAAGAGACCTCTGCAGATAATTCAGCTTGTGGTAAAAACCTCCTGAATCTTAAGTTATCAGAAGAAAAGATGAGTCAGGATTAGCAAGTGCTGGGTTAGTGGCCTGTCTCTGATATGCCACACAGTGTAGGAGAAACACTGATTTGTAATGTGAAAATGTTTAATTCAGTGTTTTCACGGATATTAATCACTGGCTCTGTTTGTTTTGGAGACGAAGAGACCTCTGTGGATGATTCAGCTCCCAGTAAAACCATCTCAAACAGTGAACACTGAAGGATTTCTCACTGGGAGAAGTTTCAGCTGGTTGCACTTTGCAATCCTCACCACTAGATGCCACTAAATCCTCTTAAATATTAAAGCTGCAGTAGGTAGAAAGCCTGAAAACGGTTGATTTTTGAGTCTCATCTGAGTTAGGTTTCATTCATCTCTGTCCTGAGCCCCTCCTACCAGACGAGCATGCGAGTATTTTATCCTACTTGGTTCTATTTCTCCTTCTCTGGGAGCCTCAGCGCTCCTTCACCACGCAGCAGCCCTCCCCATGCCTCCCTCGCGGCCCTGCACATACTCCCAAGCCTCGGCTCTCCCTCACCGCGCAGCAGCCTGCCCCGCACATGGTGCCGTAGCATTGTTCCGACCTCTCATTACTCCGACGTCCCGTTGTTCCGATATGTGATTATACTAGGCTATACTGTATTTGTGTACCATAGAGGATCAGCAACGCAACAAAAGTAGGCTACTGGTCGAGATACAAGTGTCATAGAGAGGAGAGAGTGAAACACTATAACCTCCTGTTATTAACTCTGGGGTCGGGGTTGTGTGGGGAGCTCTCCGCGGTGCTGAACGGCTCCCAGCGGGCGTGTTTCTGCCTTGATGGTGCGCCGTGACTGGCTCTGGGTCAGCTGGGAAAGGCTTGAGGCGAAGCAGGCTCACGGCTTATGTGTTTGTCAGTTTCTTTTTCATTTTAACCCACACCATGATCTTTTCCTGACCCTAACCAAGTGGTTTTTGTGCCTAAACCTAACCAGACCTTAACCACAGGGCATCATGATGATTTTGGAACAATGGGCTGTCAGACCAATGGGCAGACCCCCCCCGCACATACCCCCGAGACTCGGCTCTCCCTCTCCACGGAGAGCCCTCGGCTCCGCTCCCACGGCCGACCCTCGCGCCCTCCAGCCAGGCCCGGCCCCACCTCACCCTTCCCCTCCCTCCGGGGCTCCCGGGAACCGAGTTCTGTCTTCCTTTTTTTGGGTTGTTTAGCCGTGTAGGCAGTTGTAGCCAATGCTGGAATAGCTATTTTACCTGGTGCACTGTTCACCATTGCCGCTTGCTCTCCCCTTCTGCCGGCGGCACGGGAACGCGCATATGCAGTAGAACGGCCAATAGGAACGCAGTGGTCTGAGCTGACCTTTGATTGGTTGATGCACATCGGCACGATACTGATTCTTTAGAGGCTGAACACAGAGCCATGGTGCGGTGCAGAAACCTATTGTTCGTCTCAGACCACTTGATTTACATTATGCTTAGGATATTATAACATTTTTACTCAATTATACCAAAACAATGTTGCCTACTGGAGCTTTAAATACTGGACCTTTGAAATAAAATTGAAAAATGTGATAAACAATTTCAAGTGGCTCTTAATAGTAAAAGCAATATTTTTTGGACATTGTGGTCCGAGACCTTCTTGAAGAGGTGGTCTCAGTCCGGTTACAAACGAGCTCTGGTGAGGTTGGTTTGTGGTGAGAAGGTGTTCCGACCTGGATGTGAAGCAACTGCAGTCACATGACACATTGTTTGGGTTAAACATGAGCATGTTACAGTCCTGGAGGATTATTAATGTGCACCTCCTCCTGTACTGCCTTAATATGCACATTCAGCACATCCAATGCATCAAAACATTGTTTTCTAGTTGGAGCCGCGCCTCGTTTTCAAACTGTATGGTTTGACTAAAATGAACAATGACAGCAATATAGTCCACGATGAGCAGCGCTAAAATCAACCTGCGTAGTTGTCCCTCCATTGTGACATTAGAAAGTGTCACATTTATCTTGCAAGTGTACTCTTATTCAACATTTGCTTTACTTCCTGGATTTTTCCCACATGGAAATTCTGACCAATCAAGAGCAGCTTTCTCACACAAGGCATTTGATCTGGTCCTCTTGTAAATAATGCCGTGAGAACACGAACCAACTCTATGTGTCAGCCCTGTGATAGTTACTCCCAGCATGATAAGCAGTTACTAAAAATAAATGAATGCTATGTATCATCAAATATTTGGACTTGTAGGTGAAAGGCGGCGAGTATCTTGGAGTAAAAGCAACCCTGTATTTTGAATTTTGGTGGCAGGGCAACATTTTGTCAAACAACTCTTTCAGCCTGTGCTTGTATGTCCGTGGACACCACCGCCTGTGTACCTTCATCTCTACGTGTGCAGCCATTCATATAACCACTCAACAAATAATAAACCACTGTCTGCTGTTCCCGTCCTCTTGTCGTCTGTCTGTCTCCCTCCATCCATCTCAGCCTTCCTCTTCCCTCTAACTGATGACTATCCCACCAGCTTAGCTCATGCTAATATCTCCAGCCATTAAGTAGATGTATGGCTCTGCCTCTCTGTGAGAGCTACAGGAACCTTTCTGAGACAACCAATCAATGCTCTTTCTTCCTATATATATGTTTGCCGGACCCTTTTTCATGAGAGAGGGTTGCTCAGTTTGTCTATGCCAGCGACATCATGAATACTGTGAAGAGTCATCAGTCTAACAATTGAGTGAGGATTTTAAAGACCTGAGAATTATTTTGTAGACTTCAGTGTCAGCTGCAGGGAGGAGCGAGCAGAAGATGAGTGATTAAAAAGCTCCTAAATTAATATATTGTTAAAGCCATCTGTGTGACGGTGTGTCGGACTGTAAAACACACAAACGGCTCCAGAACAGAGTCAGTGCACTGGAAGGAGAAACGTTTGTGTTTTTATATTCCAACAAATGAAGCAGAAGTCCACTCTGCATTTGGAGCATTTTGCATGTTTTGCAGTGGTTGAATAAGCTGATCAGCTTCCATGCAATTTTCCACAGTACACAATCTTTTCAGCTCTAAAATGGGGAAATGTGTGATGTGGTCTGCTTTGTGTGTGTGTGTGTGTGTGTGTGTGTGTGTGTGTGTGTGTGTGTGTGTGTGTGGCTGTAAAGACATACATTATATAAACCAAACTGCTGCTCATACATGGAGACTTTTCACTACGTATGATGAGCTTCACAGATCAGCCCGTAGCAGAGGATGACCTCTGAGCCTCTGAGGCCTGAGGACATCATGCATGTGTTGTTATTTACATAAACACACATGCACATTGCTTCACATTAGTCTGGTCAACAGCAGTGTGTGTCTGTGTTGCTAATGGTTTAAGTAATGCACTGACATTATGTTACAGTAACTTGCGAGAGACAGATGAAAAACCCAAAATCAATCAATCAATCAGTGACTTTTATTTCTAGTATGTGCCAACCCCCCCTATTCCTACATGTCCCATAATGCAAGGGGAGTATTTTTCATTAGACACTATGTACAACCCAAATTTTAAATGCACACTTACTGATTAAATCTGGAGTCTCTAAAACTAACGTTGAGATATTTGGTCACATACAGGCTGAGCAAATCTAGTCTCTTCTTCTCTCATGCAGCGATTTATCCTATCTTTAAATCATGTTAACAGGGATTAGGGATGAGAATTGGAAAGATTTTATTGATGCCAATGCCATTACAGATTCTGCTTATCGGTCCGATTCTTTATCGATTCCCTTATTGATTCCTGATCAATTTTCTGTGTAGACCAACACAGGTTTGAGTATCTAAGGCTGAACATAGATGAAAATTAGAGGAAACGAGAGCGTTTGTTTTCATATACATTTTCTTAGTCAAAGAAAACAATCTGCTGATCTTGCCGGCCTGGCACTAATATTATTACAGGAGGATATTTACCCTCGGTAGAGGACGTGCTGCTCGGTTGGGAAGCAGTGACATTTGCGCGTATAGTGTTAAATACACGGCATTCCTGGAAGTTACAACCCTGTTGTGTGGAGAGATGTTTCAGCATACTTCTGGTGTTTTCACCCTTAGCTGAAATGATCATTTACTGAATGGAGACAGGTTTTTATTTATCCTGTATAAAAAACAATTCCGGGATTACACAATCAGTCGTGAAAACGATATCCCTGTTTACACAAAAACATGAAAACGCCAAAACAGCATCTTTTTGCTGCAGTTAGCATGTCAGGCCAGTAGGTGGCGATACACCATATGTCAAACACCATAGAAGAACATTCTGCGCTTGCACAGTGATTTGTTTTCCTCTTGGTGCTAGTGATAAAAACAATGATAAACTGCATTTTAACCTTATGTAGCACAGTTAGCTGCTATGCACTTACTAATATTGGGCACAGCAGACGTCTTTGTTCGCAGATGTAGCGGTGATGTTGATGCAGCAGTGCTAAGTTCATTTGTAAGCTCGTAAGTAGTCCCAAGAGTGCGAACAAAACGTAAACAACTCGGCATATATTCGCCATTGTTGTTGTGGATCCTGGGCGCCTAATGGGCATGCGCGAACTGGGTTGCAATGGCATCGATTTCGGTACTGTATCGGTTTTTGAAAATCTCCGTTTTCATTGAGAAAAACACCGGTTACGTGTAAATAATAGGTGCAAACGCAAAGATAAATACCCGTTTTCAGAAATATACGGAGCCGTATAAACAGGCCCTTCATGAAATGAAACCAGGTTGTTGATCGTATCTTGTTGTCAGCCATGAGTTCTTCTTGTTCCAAGTTTCCAGCGCCATAGACGCAGGAGTTTTGCGTGATTGTTTTGCAATGTACAATGTACAATGTACAATGTACAGAAAAACATGTCAGCATCTATGAACGGAACTAATAAGCTCAGAGGCATTCGATTATCATGGATCAGACAATTTGGAAGTGGTTCTCAAGTGAAACCAGTTCTTGATTCTTACCTCCATTAAGAGTGCTTGATTATAACAGCATGTCATAAGTATCAGCAGATAAAGTCTTTAAAATAAGATATTGGCATTGGTTAGTTTTCCTATTTTGCACAGTGAATGTGGACATTTAGAAACACCTTGTATCTCATATCTAGAACTGCCAGTGGGCCATCATAAGAGTGGGTATAATAATATATTAATTCCACTATTGGAGAAACATGATGTTCTTTGTAGTTGGGTGGAAAAAAATCTGTGCATATATCGATACAGGCAATCGCTAAATGATTTGGAAAATATCAGTATATTGGATTTTGGCATTTATTCATTCATTTTCCCTTACTACTTATCCTGTTAGGGGTTGTGGGGGGGCTGGAGCCTATCCCAGCAGACACTGGGTGAGAGGCGGGGCTCACCCTGGACAGGTCGCCAGACTATCACAGGGCTGACACATAGAGACAGACAACCATTCACACTCACATTCACACCTACGGACAATTTAGAGTCACCAGTTAACCTGCATGTCTTTGGACTGTGGGAGGAAGCTGGAGCACCTGGAGGAAACCCACGCTGACACAGGGAGAACATGCAAACTCTGCACAGAAGGGCTGAGATTCGAACCCTCAACACCAGTCTGCAACTGCCATTGGGCCATCATGAAAAGAGTAGAAGGAAAAAAAATATGTGCATATATCAGTATAGGCAATTGCTAAATGATTTGAAAAATATCAGCATATTGGATTTTGGAAAAAAATCCATTATTGTGCTCTAAAGAATTTCAGCAGAACATGCAGAATCAGCCACGTATCATTTGAGATAATTAACTGTTAAGCTATTAATCTGTTGACGCCGCAGTGACCTACTGTCACCAACAGTGAGTGCACTCCATTAAGAAGCACATTTTGGTTTTCACATCTCATTGTGTTGACCAATAGGCCAATTAGCAAAAAAAACCTCACACTGCATTCCTTTAAAAATATTAGTACAAAGACAGGGCTGTGTGTAACGCCAAGCTGAAGCTACGCCTGCGTCAACTCAAAGCAGTAACCCAGTGAAAGACACAGAGATAGAGAAAAAGGGATGGAGAGGGGGGGGGGGGGGGGGGTTGTGAGAAGACGCTACAAGTGTGTGTGCGCTTATATATGTGTGTGTCTGTGTGTAAGTGAATCAGAGGGCAGTTTGTCATGTTGCTGCTCCACAGCCCTGATCCAAGCTGACAGGTGAAGCTAAGCGCAGCTAAACAGCACACGTAACAGAGAGGACGAGTGAGAGAGACCGAGACAGAGACAGAAAGAGAGTCAGGAGGCAGCGGAGATAAGAAGAAAAAAAATAGAGAATGGGAGAGTGTGGGAGATGAGGAAAGAGGGATAGACATAAAATAACTGTGAGAAATAGAGGGACGGGGAGATAGTGGTCAGAGTTAGAGAGCCATTAAAAAGAGAAACAGGCAGAGTACAGAGGAAAACAAGCATAGGCAGAAAAGTGAGGGAGGGAGTGAATGTGAGCAAAGGAGAAAGCTTGGGAAAAGAAGGGATCGAGATTAACTGGTGAAAAAGATTGGTTAATTGGTATTTTATCAAAAGAGTGGACTGAGCAAGTTAATTTTTTATACCATCACTCCATTAATCTCTCCCTGCCTCCCTCTCTCCATGCCCCTCTCCTCTTGCCCGAGAACGGCTGTTTGTCAGAACGTGCCATTGTGGACAAGGGAATTGACTGAATGTTTTATCAGCAATTTTTTTAAATGAGAAACATGTAATATAAGAACATTAAAGTCAAGGTGAATCATTGTTATTGTCTGCTGAAGGCATATATATTAAGTGAGTAGTGCAAAAGAGAAAAAGCAGGAAGCAGGGAAGACACAGGAAGACAAGTGGTGGAAACAGGGATGTCAGTTTTTTTGATAATTTTCCTTCCAGTAGCCTGACACCCGTTAACTGGTAACTAACTACCTTTCACTAAGCCCCGCCCCTTTGTGATAGTCAGACAAGCTGTCGCAGTAAGCATGGAGCCCACACTGTAACTAACTGCACTCCCTGAAGAATCATATTTTTGGACAAATGAAAGAGTGATGTCAGAGAGAAGCAGACAGAGGGGTCTACAGTCTGTGTTTGAAGGATATATCCAGGATGTCAAACTGACTCAGCAGCAACAACAGGTTAAAAAGACAAAGATAGTTAGAAGCTAAAGCCGAACTATAGGCTACAGATCACAGTGTAAAAGTGAACCACCACATCACTGCTGATCGCCACACAAGACAATGAATATAAAGGGAAACTTTGCTGATACTGAACCAGCTGTGTGGCATCACAGTGTGTGCAGATGAACAGTGTTTGGCTTCACCTCCGTGCTGCTGCCGCCAGACGGGCAGGGATCTTCAAACAACGTTCATCTGCACACACTGCGATGACACACAGCTGGTTGAATATGAGCAAAGTTTCCCTGCTTCCCTTCACTGGTTCCTGTACAGCAGGGTCGCTCTTTGTTTCACTGTTATAATCATTAAAAAGCAAAAGCAGCATGTGTATACATTCAGTAGGCTATATCTTCAGTAGCTAGCTAACCCTACACTTTTCAGGGTCTGATTTTGGTTTTGGAACAGGGAAGAAACGTATATGTTTTTCCAACCTCTCCAGGTAACGAGTATCATTAATACACGACGTGTCCCAGGCACAACATTTAGCTCCAAATCCACAAAACCAGCCTGAAAATGAAGGAAATCTGACACGACTGCATTAGAGTCAATGGAGCACAGCTGTGTTGCTGTCGGACCCTGGTCTGAGCCGGCCCAATGCTACGTTATGATTGGCCAGTCTGCATCCAGGGGCGGGACTTAGAAACAGGTCAGTTGTTAAGAAAAAAAAAGCAGGATGATGTGAAATACAATAGAGCTTTTTCCTTTGGTTGCCCCATTGACAACCCAATCTCACACTGTCACTCATCGAAATCCGACGCTTGGGCGGTGACTTGCTTCTTCCAATGGAGGCTACAAAATGTTCAGCACACGCTCAATCAGTGTAGCCTGGAAATCCAGACCCAAATCTAGAAAGATTTAGGGTCTGGCTATGAGTAATGCAAATGGCCCAACTCGAGGGGCGGCACCAAGCATGCATTTGTAAGATTAGACTCTTGCTGTATCCGGTCGGCAAAACAGCAAAAACGTCCTTCTTGCAAAAGAAAGACTCGAGCACCGTCTTCTGTTCCTCTTTTAGAGAAAAAGCCTAACTCGTTCATTGTAGCGGCCAAAGCCGTTTCAAACAACTGGTGTTCATCCGTAGCCATCTTGCAGTGTTTACTGACTGATTCCGGACCTCGTCGTCACAGCGCTGTCGTCATCTGTTTAGCTCGCCTCTGGCCCGCCTATATCAGATACACCGATGTGATTGGTGCAGCTTGGTTTCATGGGCATGGGTAATGAGCATCATTACTGATTGCCAGAGTGACTCGCTGAGCAAATTCACTCTGGATTTCCAGGGTACAATCAATGTGCATTTTTGTTTCGTTTGTGTCCATTCGAATATGCAGCTATTTTCAAAACCAGGACAAGTGACGCAAACTGATCTTAAAAGAGCAAGGCAAGAGCAAACACAAGTCTTTTCCTGGGTAAGTAAAAGTTTGTTAAATTGTTCAGAATGGCTTCTTAACTTTCACAATCAGAGGCAAGAGAGAGAAAAAGGCAAAGGGAACCTGCCAAATACAAAGAGAGAAAGAATAGTTCGGAGGATGAATGCAGGCAGAGTTCAAAAGTGAAGGTGGCACGAGTGAAGTGGACCACTTCTGAGGAAAAATTGATGTATAAAAGATGATTCAGAAGAAGACAGAGGTTGAAAGAAAGAACGGAGAAGAGGTACGGAGACAGAGAGAAAGAGAAATAAAGGGAGAGAGATGTGTGTGGATGGAATTAGAAGCAGTCAAGTCAGACAGGTTGATAGATTAGAGTCATTGATGTGACCCACCCTGTAGGTAGGCACTCAGTCATGTGAAGGGAAGACGCCAAGATCAGACTTACTGTACATGTGTGTGAGTGTGCTGGAGGTATGTTCGATTTCATGACAAACGAGGAGCAGGTATTGGCTGTGAGACTTGTTTATCCATTAGTATATTATACCGCATCGTCAGAGTGTCCTTGCACTCTCTGTATGTGTGTATACGTGTGTGTGTGTGTGTGTGTGTGTGTGTTACAAACTACAAATTGCACATAGCTCTGATTCATGTGCCTGAGTCTGAACTTTGAGCTGAATCCAGTGTGAAGGAATATCTGTGCATGAGCGAATGCGTGTTATGAGCTAAACACAGGTTGACTCCTGGCTCCCACTTGTGTTGCGCTGCATTGCAAAGCTTTTTATAGCGTTGCTTTCTGTTGCGTTACATTGCATTGCATCAAGTTTATTGTTGTGCGTCAAACAGATTAGCACTGAGTTTGTTTTGTTTTAACTGTGTGAACAATACAGCTACAGCGATCAGACAAGGTTGATACAGTCTTTGGAGATTAAGGGCAACAAGAGAGAAACGATAGCACACAGTGTTTCCCCTATCAGTTGTGCAGGCCTGACGGGAACCCCCGCCAGGCCAAAGAAATGCCAAGAAACCCTGCAAAATATCCACTTAAGTGTTTCCCCTATATTCATTCATATTCAAGGAGGCAAGTGTGTGGTTAGTTCTTGCCTGTAACAACAGCAGGAAAGTTGAGTGTGTTATCTAAACTGCTAAACTTAGGTGAGCAGCTCTAGTGACGAGGCATTTTTTAATTGGGATCGAGTATATTGAGTGAGGCCCGTTTCCACCAAGCAGTAATTTACGATACAGTTCAGTTGTGGATGGCACCAATGGAACCGTTCCTTAGCATCCCCATGTTTGGTCCCCCCTCTGTTGGGGTACCTAGCACACAGATCTGGTACTAAAAGGTGGAGCTGTGAACACTGCAGTCTGATTGGTCAGTAGAGGACGGTCACTCTGCTCAGGGCTGAGTTGTGTCTGGTTTTGAGGCTCATGTAACCACTGTTCATACTGTGGAGTAGTGATGGGCAAAGCAGTTCTTTAGATGTTACTGAATCACTAGAATCAGTTCATTAAAACGATTCATTCAGAAGATTTGTTTACTGAATCGTTCAGAGCTGCTGCATCTGCCCTGCAATGGTGAGTCTCATTACTGGCCAGCCTAACGTTTTAAGTTTGTTTATCTGGAAACTAAGTCTGTTAAAACAATGGGGAGGTGTGTGATTGTGTTCATGTGGCTTGACTCCTGGCTACATTAGCCGTTAGCTTGGAGAAAACGGTCCCTATGAAAGTGTGTCGCTGAGAAGAAATGATTTGAATCACTCAGGGACTGGGGTTACGTCGTTCACCGAGTGATTCGTTCACCGAGTGATTCGTCACGCGGTAGGCAGTCCCTCCCTGCACCCTGGCTGCCTTGCGACTCGCGACTGATTCATTGTTCGCACAGACCCGAATCAGCAGTTTCACTCCCAGCCTGCACGCTCGCTGCTGAGCTCAACTGAACTGAGCAATGAACGAATCAGTTCCGGAAGTGATTCAGTTCAGAACGTTCACTCAACAGATTCATTCTTTTGAATGCTTCGTTCGCAAATGACACAACACTAGTCACACAGGTGTTTTTACTCATGACGCTTTCATGCAGAGACACACAGAGTGCAGCCATCTTCAACTCTCCGCTCTCCTTTTCTCCTCCATTCTGCTGAACTCGTGTGTGTGTGTGTGTGTGTAAGAGCAGGGACAGAGCCTCGTTCGCAGCAAAACACCACACGCCATAAATGAACCTCCAAAAAACAAACCTTGATTGAAATACTATTCACTCAGTTAACTCAGGCAAAGTGCGGTTATCAGCGTGAGGTGCTGGATTTGGAGGGTATCTTGACCTGTGCAAGACTCTGCCTCAGGGTGACTGGTAGTTGTATTTCATGTTCTGTTTGGATGGAGTAAGGCCAGATGTTTACCCACATTCCCAGTCTTTAAGCTAAGCTAAGCTAAGCTAAGCTGTCATATTGCTGGCTTCAAATTTAGCACACGAGAGTGACATGAGAGTGTTATTGATAGAGTTTCTAAGAGTCTTTAATGGTCACATATTGATTAGGAACAATATGTATCAATTTTTAGTTCCCGTCAATGACAAAAAGAACACATAAAGGGTTATTGAATGATAATTCTGACATGATGTGACACTAACTTGATGTGAAATGGGAATCGGTAGATATGTTCTCATGCATCAGGCATTCCTGAGTGTCTAATCAAGCTGTGTGCATGTCCATTGATAGTTCACATGACCAGCTGCATCCCCTTAACCACAAATAGCACCCATCTGGGAGACGCAGAGCTGCCACATCTCGGTGCTCACATAAACCGCATCCAAAATGAGCAGTTACGATTCATTCATCCATCCTGTTGTGTTTTTGAATTGTGTGAGCCTCTGTGTGTCTCACCTTCCTGAACCGAGCAAACAGCTCCCAGGGGGAATGACCATCACACTGACCACGCCATGCATTTGGGCCTGCGGTCATAATCCAAGGTCACTTAACTCTGCAGTATGCACACCGCTAACAACATTTACTGGAGCCTGTCATAGTGCTCTGATGATAGAGTGCAGTGGAATTACTAATTCATCAATGCTGCCATGACCGTGACATATTTGCAGTACATGACCTGTACAGGTTGTGTGCTGGGCCCAAGTGGGTCCATCCATAAAAGGCATAAAAGGGTGAATTGATCTCATTGTTCATGTCAAATGGATGGATGGCTGGGATGTCGACTGCACTGGATGAATCAAATGTTAGGGTGACTGTACTGTTACATTCATCCCTGCAATAAGGTTCATCCAAGTTACAGTCTGTGAACACACCATGAACTGTGGGAAACTCTTCAACAATCAAAAGAAGCTTTATGACATAAATGCCCTAAATATTAAAAGTTCTGATTGTAACTTTAAACATGTATTAATCGTTTTTTATTGTCAAATGGAGAACAGGTTGTAATGTAACACAAAAACTGAGACCTTCCCCACCTTTCTCGATTGCCTCTAGCAGGGCAACCCGGTCTCACTCTGAAGTTGCAGCATCAGACACTGACAAAAAAAGCCATCCGTTAACGTTGACATGTTACGCAGCCAGTCGCTGTTATAGTTTAATGGCACTTGGCGGCATCAGGGGGAAAATCCAGGGGGACAAGAATGACAGTTGAGGTGGCGAAACACCGAGTAGGGCGGGCAGGAGGGGGGTTGCTTCTTAGTGTCATCTGATAAAGTAATGTGTACATGGTAAAGGCCAAAACACACTGGTGGCGAATTAGTGATGGGCAAAGCAGTTCTTTAGATGTTACTGAATCACCAGAATCAGTTCATTAAAAAGATTCATTCAAAAGATTCGTTCACTGAATCGGCCTGCACGCTCGCTGCTGAGCTCAACTGAACTGAGAAATGAACGAATCAGTTCCGGAAGTGATTCAGTTCAGTACGTTCACTCAACAGATTTGTTCTTTTGAACGCATCTTTGAACGCACTTTATGCCACTGACCTATCTCCAGCTTAGCGCCCCTTGGAATTAAAGGCATCCCCCCCCACATACACACACACACACACACACACACACACACACACACACAAACACACTCGCTCCATGAATGTACATACAAGCTCCAATTCTTCTTCTCTGCTCCTACGGCCACTCAACTCCTCCCCACACCATTAATGTGTGTGACAAATACTGGATGACTAGACACTCATTGCTGACGTCAAGAAATATCCTGAGCTAAACGATCCACAATCCTGTCATTATGAAGACAATGGCCAAATGGCGAGTCACAGCTCTGGAGATCAAGTTTAATTAGCGGCTGTCCACACATTTTAAGCTAACGCAGAGGTGGAAGTGGTGCAGGTCTTTCAGTAAAAGTAGTAATAGCTTTGTGTGGTCGTCTGTAAACAAGCAGCAGTGTGAAGCGTCTGGTGTGTGCCAGGGGTGGAAGTTGATGTGTCACATGACATGCCTTGGTGGTGCTGGTGTGTTTTCAGTTTAGCTACACAGTCTTGTAGAGCCTGCAGAGAGTGACGATGTTCCAAACATGGCTGTAACTTATTTTCCAACCTTCTGTAAACATGATAACGGCCAATTCCAGTCAGTCTCTTGTTTGCCACTGGCCGATGCCCAGATGCTTGCTCGCTGCTATGGAGTGCAACAGGATGCTGACTGCAGTTCAGTAAAAGGCCTCAAGTTGAATAGACAAAAGAAAACAACTCAAATCAGCCACATGCTGGTTTAAATAATTGTAGAGTGTAAAGCTGCATAAAATCCACTGTATTCAATTCTATCTGATGGACGCCTATAATGACTTCTCCTACAGGCTTTCCTAATGTATGGTTTCGACAGTGATAGATATCTGATAAAACAGATCAATATCATTCTGTCTATCTTGGTGTAATGATGGATGACGGTGAGATTATAGCATACTGAGTACCTGTATATCATCAATACTGTCAAAGGCTTCACAGGATGATAGATATTCTGCTGACGAATGTGTGTCTGAGTGTAGGTGTATTCATGCGTGGGTTATGTGTGCGTCATGCTGATGAATGTTTGAGAACAAATCCCTTGAGGAGAGTGAATCTTTGTATGTGCGCGCGCATGTGTGTGTGTGTGTGTGTGTGTGTTTTGTTGTGTCTAAAATAAAGGCGGCCCAAAAATAATGAGTGCAGGCAGTGACTCAGAGGTTGACATATGGTATTTTCTGTGACATCATCATCTTTAGCAACACTACAGCCTCGGCGCTGAGATCCTGCCAGCAACTGGTTCATGCGGCTTCCAGCATGCTGGCTTTGAATTTGTTCTATATTTTGTTTTACTGCTCAATCCAGGCATGCGGGTGTATACGTAAATCAATGCAGAATCTTGGGAATCGAACACATCCGGAATCTTTATTGTCGTTACTGTTACATTTTCAGAGATATTGAAATGGAGATGAGAGGAGCACCAACGATTGGCAACACTAAGTGACGCTTTATTAGATCTTGTGAACATTAAAGTTAAAATCAGCTTCAGTATAGAACG
This sequence comes from Epinephelus lanceolatus, assembly GCF_041903045.1. Lineage (NCBI taxonomy): Eukaryota > Metazoa > Chordata > Actinopteri > Perciformes > Serranidae > Epinephelus > Epinephelus lanceolatus. Next base: position 37,711,432 of record NC_135751.1, read on the forward strand.
CTTTGAGTCCTTGAGGACATACTTTGCACACGGGCAATTCAGTGTGCTTCACATAAATTAAAGCAAAAGGAGCATCCATACATAAACACATCATAAAACGAAAGACATTTTAGTCTTGTTTTCAGCAGTGAATCAGTGTACATACCACTATACAAAATGTTTTACTTCCTGTAAATAAAACCCAATTGATTACATGTATTTTGTATCTACTCTGGGTTAAGACCTTTTATTTTCGAAAGCAGAAGTCGTCACATGTGTCCTGGACTGAAAAAATGCCCTTCAATGAATGATTAGAGAAAAGTCAAATCAAACAATGATTGAAAAAATTACTGCAAGGTATGAAATCATGACAACAAATCATGAATGAACGAAAAGGCCTAATATTTTTTTCGTCATTTATTCATTAAATCTTGAGGCCTACCTGAATGGTGAAGAGTGTATGGTTGTCAACTCTCAGATTTCCAGTTTTACCCAGTTTTACTATTCCAGGACTGTTCAGGGATCCCAGTATGCAGAAATATTTATATACACCATTTTGAAAAAAGTGTTTCTTTTCCTCTCGCCAAAGTTTCGTGTAATTTTCGCGGTGTTATTTCACCCTCTTTCTGACAAGATAGCACAACACGTTTGGTACCGATGGATGCTTTAGGGCCTCTAGTTCAATATGATACCAGCTTTAAAACGGAACCCATGCAGCAGATTTATTCGCTATGAATAGATGTAACTTTTCTTTCCAGTCATATCAGTCTGTAAGTAAATTATTGCACTTGATCCCTTTTGAAGGTCAACCATAGACCTTTTCACGGACCCCCCCTTGGCCTCGGGCTGGGGTCATCTATACCCTTTGAGACCCCCTGTTGGTGGACCTGCTGGTGATATCCGTAGGTATGTTTTTGGGTTGTCTGTCCAACTGTGAGTCCCAATCCTGTGAATGCAATATCTCCAGAACTCCCAGAGGGTTTTTTTCTAATTTAGCACAAAGGTTCACTTGAACTCAAAGATCAACTGATTAGATTTTGGTGGTCAAAGGTCAAGGTTACTGCAACCTTGCATCTATCATATTCTTTTGAATGCGATATCTCCAGAACACCTTAAGGGACTTTGACACAAACAACCATTTTGACTGAGGAGTAAATCATATACATGGTTGATTTAGTGTTCGACAGTCAAAAGTCAGAGTCACTGTGACCTTGCATCCCTCTTATTCTTTTGAATGTGATATCTCCAGAACACCTTAAGGGACTTTGACACAAACAACCATTTTGACTGAGGAGTGAATCATATACATGGTCGATTTGGTGGTCGGCAGTCAAAGGTCAAGGTCACTGTGACCTTGCATCCCCCTTATTCTTTTCAATTGTGATATCTCCAGAACACCTTAAGGGACTTTGACACAAACAACTGTTTTGACTGAAGAGTAAATCGATTACATGGTCAATTTGGTGGTCGGCAGTCAAAGGTCAAGGTCACTGTGACCTTGCATCCCTCTTATTCTTTTCAATTGTGATATCTCCAGAACACCTTAAGGGACTTTGACATAAAACATCCATTTTGACTGAGGAGTAAATCATATACATGGTCGATTTGGTGGTCGGCAGTCAAAGGTCAAGGTCACTGTGACCTTGCATCCCCCTTATTCTTTTCAATTGTGATATCTCCAGAACACCTTAAGGGACTTTGACACAAACAACTGTTTTGACTGAAGAGTAAATCGATTACATGGTCAATTTGGTGGTCGACAGTCAAAGGTCAAGGTCACTGTGACCTTGCATCCCCCTTATTCTTTTCAATTGTGATATCTCCAGAACACCTTAAGGGACTTTGACACAAACAACTGTTTTGACTGAAGAGTAAATCGATTACATGGTCAATTTGGTGGTCGACAGTCAAAGGTCAAGGTCACTGTGACCTCACAAAACATGTTTTTAGCTATAACTCAAGAATCCTTTGGCTAATTAGGATAAAACTTAACACAAATGTCTACTAGGATATAATGATGAAGTGGTGATAGTTTATATCCGAAGGGTCAAAGGTCAGCTCCACTGTGACATCATGATATTCTGCATAAAACACTTTTGTAGCCATGATTGAACGTCATATCTCAGGAACAGAAGGGGAGGCATTTGGGCAGATACTAAATTGGTAGCAATAATTTTGGGCATCCACCTTGAAACTGTGCTGATTGTAAAGATCTTAAATAAAATTAAACAACAACAACAGCCTTTCTCTGTCCTAGTTTCTGACAAACGATGGTAGCAGGGCAGTAAACACATTTTAAATGCAACATTGAAATGATTAGTAATCCTAAAGGCCTTAATACATATTTAAGGTGGTATATCTGTATTTGTGAATATTAAGGCATCATTTTGTTTTAGAATCAAACTCATCCTACGTGAGGCTGAACACACACTCATGTAAGTGGATTGTGACTATGCATGAACACAAACCGGCCCTGGCATGGCAGGCGCTCAGCCATGCCAAGGGACATTATTTGGCAGCTGTCAGCTCTAATAGGAGTATAGCAGGGTGGGAGACAGATCCAGGCTCTGTACCAAGCCTACAAGGGTGCACTATCTGGCAGCTACAACATATCTGCGTGTCCTGCTGTGTGCATTTGTGCACGCACGCACGTACGTGTATGCAAATGTTTGTGTGTCAGAGGAACTGGTGTTTCCGACCCCCTTTGAGATAATGCATGCTACCACTTGTGCCACTACAGTGTCCATTTAGCCTACTGTCAGTGTGTGTGTGGGAATCTGGCCTTGTGTAAATGTGTGCGTGTGTATCCTCGCTGACAGCAGTGTTGGGATAAAGTGCAGTGAGTTACTGATGGAAAGACCTCATGTGTTGGCTCAATTCATAACATCAGAAGACAAAGAGACGGAGTGAGAGAAGAAACAGATAAACATACAAACATACACTATGCTACACATTATGAGATAACGGGCCCCTGGGTGCTGATATGCAAAAGACCCCACCTCGCCAATGTAGGAGCATGACAAACAGACTTTGTGGTGGGTTCACTTCTTTTCTTTTTGTTTTGTGTCTCTTTGTGGTAAATTTCTGCCTTTTTTGGACATTTTGTGTCTTCTAGGCAAATGTGTTTTTCTTTGTAGTAAATTTGTGTCTCTGAGGTAATTTGGTGTATTTGTTGGTCGTTTTGTGCCTCTTGATGGTTGCTCTCCCCTTTGTTAATTATTTGATGTCTCTTTGTAGTAATTTTGTGTCTCGTTGTGGTTATTTGGCCCCTTTTTGCAGTAACTTTGTGTCTCTAAGGAAATTTTATGTTTTGTTTTTTTTGTTTTTTGCTTTTTTTTGTTTTTGTGCCTATTCGTGGTTGCCATTTTGTAGTTATGTTATGTCTCTTTGAAGTGGTTTTGTGTCTTTGCAACTCATTTTCCAAAAATGTAGTCATGTCTCTGTAGTTATTTTGGCCCTTTAACTTTTGTGTCTCTGAGGCCATTTTGTCCTTTTTTGAGCTATTTTGTGTCTCCTTGTGGTCCTTCCTTCAAGTTCCTTTGCATCTCATCGTTTTTCATTTTGTGTCTCTTTGTGGTTCCTTTTATCTTTATTTTGTGTCTCTGAAGTAATTCTATATCTTTTTTGGTCTTTTTGTGATTCTTTGTTGTCATTGTGTGTCTCTGTGGTTGTTATGCACCTTTTTGCATCAACTTTGTGTCTCTGAGGTAATTCTGTGTATTTTTTTGGTCGTTTTGTATCTCTTTATGAGTGCTTTTCCCCTTTTGTAGTCATCTTGTGTCTCTTTGTGATTGTTTTTGCCGCTTTTTGCAGTAACTTTGTGTCTGAGGGTTTTTTTTTGTCTTTTTTTAGTGGTTTTGATTTGTGGTCTTTTTTCACCTTTTATAGTTATTTTCTGTTTATTTGGAGTATATTTGTGTCTTTTTGCATTTCCTTTGCATCTCTTTGTGGTCATTTTGTATCTTTTCTGGTTGTTTTGTGTTTCTTTAATTTGTTTATTTAGTTTAATGTCACTTCGAAGTTTTTTTTGGGGAGTTTGTTTTTTGTCATTTAGTGTCTTTCATGACTGTTTTGTGGGTCTGTATATCATTGTGTATCTCTCTGAGGTCATTTTCTTTCTTTCTTGGTCATTTTGTGGCTGTTTCCCCCCATTTTGTAATAATTTTGTGCCATCAAGGTAATTTTGTGTCTTTTTTTTTGGTTGTTTTGTGTCTCTGTATAGTGGTTTTATGTCTTTGTGCAGTTCCTTTTGTACACCTGTGTGGTGTTTTTGTGTCACTTTGAAATCATTTTGTGTCTTTTTTGAGGTCTTTCTTTTTTCTTTCGTCATCATTTGTTGTTTCTTTGTAGCCATTTTGTGACTCTTTGTGGTTATTTTCCCCCTTTAGAAGTAATTTTGTGTCGCCAAGGTAATTTTGTGTCTTTTGTGTCCTTTTAATTTTTTATATCTTTTTGTCTTTTTGTGTCTCTTTGAAGTCGTTTTGTGTCTTTTTTGAGGTCAGTTTTTCTCTTTCATGGTCATTTGTTGTGTCTTTGGAGCCATTATGTGTCTCTTGTGGCTGTTTTGCTCTTGTGTAGTAATTTTGTGTCATTTTCGTTTTGTGTCTCTTTGTAGTTGTTTTCCCCTTTTATAGTTATTTTCTGTCTCTTTGAAGTAATTTGTGTCTTTTTGCAGTTATCTTGCATCTCTTTGTTGTCTTTTTTTCTCTTTGTGGTCATTTTGAGTCTCTTCCTGGTTGGTTTGTGTTCATTTGAGTGATGATTTGTAAGTTAACACCAGCGGGGTCCCTGACACTTGGGGCTCTTTGGCTTATACCTGGTATCCTGTTCAGTAATCCACCCATGATGCTACATGTGTATGTCTCTTTCTGCCTTCTCCTCACACCTACAAGGGCTTCATTTGGCATTCCAGTTCAAATGAGGCAACACTTTTGGCAACTTCAACTTAATTTACATAACAATCAAACACTTCAAAATCAAAAAAAGCAGAAGTGCTCATTGCAACCAACATGAAGGAGAATGAGAAATCCCACTTAATCGTATTACGAGTGAAGTTTAAAAACAAAACACTCAAGTGCAGAACATAATATTCAACAAGTAGGTGGAAAATCAGATCATTTGGTCATAATGAAGAAGGCCGTTTTTTGTGTTGTGTGTTTGTTTTGTGTTTTGGGGTCTCATATTTCTAATTAATAGTGAAATATGAGAGACAGGACGGTGAGAAAGCGGCCCCCGCATGGTCATAAACTCGCATACATCCTCCCACTGTAGCTTGCTCATTTTTTAAAATTCCCTTTCCCTGCCCTGGAGGATTTTTTGTGAAATTATTGGTAACCGCACACACACACACACTCACTCACAAACATACACTTCCCTCCCACTGTAACCTCTCTAAATTACCACCCATGAGAATTAAAGGGTGAGTCACTCCTGTGTGGCATCAATTAACTCCCCCTAGGCACAACTGTAGGTAGGACACCGGCAGCTCTGTGTGTGTGTGTGTGTGTGTGTGTGTGTGTAAAGCTCCTGTTTGTGGTGCATGTGCGAGTGTGTGAGCATGATCTGTGTTTGTGTAGGTTGATCAGGTGGCACAACTGTAGGTGGCGAGCAGCATCCCAAACAATTATACACCATCCATGTTTGAAAACAGCAGGCTTGTATCTCCATGCTCGCTCCCATGCTAGGTTACAGGGCCCCGGCATCATCTGTGGGGGGGCCTTGTAATATAAACTAACCTGCTGTGACAGTGTAGAGTGATTCAGCTACAAAATGCTGTGTTATAGACCCAGGGGAGTGAATGTGTTTGTGTGCGCCAGTGTGTTTGTGCACGGAACAATACTGAATGTCTTATTACATGACCGTGGGGTGTTTTTCTCACTTTATTTTTAGCACGAAACACGCTTTGACAATTGAAAGCAATAGTGCACATTTAGTTATACAACCAAGACTGGGGCCACTGCAAGGTTGTGATACACTAACAATCACAGACTGTATGGTTGCAAGTGATTTGGTTCCACAGTGTTTGACCGCATTGATTTGCAATTTGACCATGAAATAAACAGTTGCCCTCTCTTCTTCTCTCCCCGGGAGTTGCGTGGTGTAGCAAAATGGGTTTGGGCCAAACATCACAAAATGTGTGTTTCCTTTAATACTTGCAAATTAAATTCTGTTACAATCCACTTGCTCAGTTGACATTGCTTTTGCAGATTTGCATGCTGCTGAGGGAGCGAGCAAACAAGTGGCTTAATCACGCCGGACTCTTAATCACTCTTTTGAGTTTTCATTGTCACAACAACAAAGCAATGAGTGCTCGCATGAGCTCGTAAAGTTAGCCTGTAGCCGAGCTGCTCTGCTGGAGCAGTGTTCATGGCACATTTATATTTACAGTAGAGGAAATGGATAACATGTTCCTGTGAGACAATTAAATATAAATGTGCTCCATTATTTATTCCAAGAAAAACGTTTTTAATGAAGCAGTTTAACACACACTTAACACATTATACAGACTGAATTATCAAGTTTTTAATAGTCTGTTGTGTAAGACTGAATTAGTTTCAGTGTACAGTGACTAATAAGCTGAGTGTACATGTATATTATAGTCTGCTGTGCGTGGCTCTGCAAACAGCAACCTGTGGGATGATCAGCCAACCACTTTGATCCAGACTTCTATCAAAAAACTACTATTTAAAGAAGCAGTGTGTAAGATTTAATGGTGTCTAGCAGACTGCAATCAGCTGAAACTTCTCCCCGTTAAAATTTCTCCAGTGTTCATTGTTTAGGAAGTTTTTACCGGGAGCCAAATTATCTGTGGATCTCTTCCTCGCCGAAACAAACAGACCAAACGACCAATAAAAACACTGAATGAAGCAGTTTCACATTTAAAGAAATCAGTGTTCCTCTGCTCATTATTTTTCTGCTCCAGATGTTCAGGAGGTTTTTTCCAGGAGCTGCATAACCTGCCGTGGTCTCTTCCTCTCCAAAACAAATGGACCAGGTGATTTAAACTGGCACAAACGCTGCATAAAGCAGTTTAGGGTTACAAATCTGTGTTTCTCAGATGATGTTTGGCTCGTCGCTAGCTCGGCACCTGCTAATGTGCGCTCACCTTTTTTCTCTGATAACTTAGAGACACTCGGGAGGTTTTTACCGGGAGCCCAATTATCTGAAGAGAAATACTGAATAAAGCAGTTTCACATTAAAAAAAAAATCTGTGATTTTCTGATGCTGCTTGCTGCGGAGGGGCTCCTAACAACAGCCAATATGAAAGCGCAAAAATGCAAAAGAGCCAGTGTTTGGTTTGTCTGCTCTGGGCAACTGTGGAAATATGGCGGTGCAACATGGAGATCTCAGTGAGCAAGGACTCGTTCCATATTTAGATGTAAACGGTTGATTCTGAGGTAATGAAAACACAATGACTCTTCTTTTCAGATGATTTTACACTAAAGGAAACGTACTTATTATATTATGGTCAGTTTCTGCCAATATGTCCTGCTACATCCTACACACTGGACCTGTATGAACCTCCATGACATTTCGTAACATTTATAGTGCCCAGAAGATAAAATTCACTGACACTGAAGATCCTCTGACTTTTCCCTTTAGCGCCACCATGAGGTTGAGTTGGTTAGCTTGAGTGAAATGTCTGTAAAAGTATGTTTACTTTATTGTATAATCCCCTTAAAATAAGAATTGTTGTGTCTTTGTTACCTTAGAATGAGCTGTTTATATCTACATAGGGAGCAGGTCCTTGTGCTCAAGGTGGCCATGTTGCACCGCCATGCTTCTACAGTAGCTCAGAACAGACAAACCAAATACTGGCTCTAGATAGCGCCATTCTTGTTTTTGCATTTTTAACGTGAAAATGCATTGTTTAGTGTTTTTACCGGTTTTTGATCACTGGGTTGTTTGTTTTGGAGAGGAGGAGACCTCTGTGGATGATTCAACTCCTGGTAAAAACCTCCTGAACAAAGAACACTGACAGAATTCCAATGGGAGAAGTTTCAGCTGGTTGCAATCTGCAGCCCTCACCACTAGAGGCCACTAAATCCCTTAAATGTTACACACTGTACCTTTAATGGAAATAGACAATTCCATCAACCTCAGCTGCACTGTGTGTTTAGTACTAATGCAGTCTTTAAATGTCTTAAATTCAATTTATGAATATTAGGTCTTAAAACACCTGAAACAGTTTTTAATTTGACTTTCTGAATTTCTTTTTGCCAGCTTAAAAAGTCCACATTTCTAACTACAAATCTTTAAAACTATGATATACTACAATAATGTCTTTTTATTTTATACTTGCACTTAACTAATTCACTCTAATTACCATATTCCTGCATAAAACCAACCTCTGCTCGGGACTACATATATATTTATCATACCTGCAATGCTTGAATAAGAAAAAAGATGATTTGTCCCAAAAAATCGATCTCAGATGGGGCTAGAAATTATCTTAAAATGGTCTTCAAGAGCATCGAATTTAAGTGTTTGATATACCTGCCACCCTGTAAAGTCAGGATGCTAACAAGATAAACTATGATGGTAATCAGAGTAAAAATCAGAGCTGCTTTACATCAACAATTTCCTCATCAGTGTTCTGATAGTACCATGTATCTCTGCTGTGTGAGTGCAGAACAACTACCATGGCTGTAGACTCTTAGTCTTGTTAATACAAATCAATCAATAAATAAATCTTTACTTTTAACGTATCACAGGTCATCATTTATTTCTTCCACTTGGACCTAAAAGATGTTCTATTTATATACTGCCTGAATATCCCCTGATACTTTTGATAACCTTTAATAATATGTGTCTTTACTCCTCATATAAAATCTTCCTTTCCTCCAGTAAGATATATTTAAATAGATGCAAATAAAAAGGCAGTTTGAGCAGCTTTATCTCACTCCTCTGCTTTAGCCGTGTTAAAGTAAGAGGAGAGAAATTAATAAAGACAGTGTTGAGCTGTCAGAGTCTAATCAAGTGCCACATGTTTCACCCCTGAGAAGCTTCATGCTGCGTGAATATCAGCGCAGTTTTCAGAGGCTAATCGTTTTTCCTATGAACATCTGAATGATCACTAATTGCGCAAAGATTTCACAATGGTAGATGGCTGTCTCCATTTGAAGCAATTACCACACATATTAAACTGCTTCACTGGAAAACATACTGGTGCTCCGTCAGTCGGCTCATAAGGACTTTAGATGTGTCACTGTTATCGGTTTGAACAGCTCCGCGGCTGCTGGGTTTCTGAAGTTTATATGTTTTCTCAAATCAAATTTTGGGGAGTAGCTTGTAGTGTTTTGTGTTTTCTTATTCTGCAATATTTAGCAAGCCTCAGCCGGGACAAAGCTGAGCATGTGGTGCTTTAAGCCCGTCAGGCTGCCTGGAGATGTTTCTGTGGAGTTTTCCAGCAGTTTCATCAAACCACACGGGATAGAAACCCTCTGTGGCAGATACTGTATTTACAGCCTTGGGCTGAATCATTTTTGCTTATGAGTTTTGAAAAGTAGAGTCTCTGTACATCAGCTTTTATTCATTATTCAATTCATATCCTGTCTTGCATAACAGGGAAAATCAATATTTTAGTAGTTTAATAGGAAATTAAGCTCATCGGGCTTTGTGTGGATGCAAAGCTCATAAAATTGATTAACAATATTCAATCTAGAAAACAACACTCCATAAAATTTAACAATAGGCATTTTTCCATATGAAGAAAGTTGGCACAACTTAAACAAAATAGCCCTCGTCTGTGTACTGTAACAGTGACAAAGATGGTCTCAGTAAATAAAGTAAGTAGACTGTATGGAGTGCCAACGATCCCAACCGACATCTGTCTTTCAGAGGCTGTACAGAGCTGAGTTTCAAAGCTAGAGGGATGATCCTGGTATCATGAAACTAGAGGACCTGAAGACATGTCATGCTGCCCTCTGAGGAAGGGGGCTACGTAACGCTCCAACGTTAGGCTCAATTTTGGAAGAACCCAATAGCACCACAAACAAAGGGACAGTGTGTGATAGTCTCTAATGAAGCCACTTGCAACACACAGGACAAACAGGCAAGTGAAACAGCAAGCAAGATTAACTCCTAGCCCTGAGGCTTCTCGGCACAGGTTGAGTCCAGTAGCTGAGGCACAGAGCAGGAGAATCTCTGGTGTATGCTGGACGCACACAGAGAGCGAACAGTTCAGTAATGTGCAGGACTGTACTGTAAGTTGGCCAGAACCGGGGAGGAGTCGAGGAAGCAGTGGCGATGATGAGCAGATGCCACGGCGCACACTCAGAGGCAGAATGTGTAGCCATGTGACGAGGTAGTCCACAGCACAGGAATTCACAGGCAGCAGAACAGGTAAACTCACCATGTAGGGCTGCATGGCCATTTTCACAGGGATCCCTTGACCTCTCATTTCAAGATATCTGAATGGAAATGCGTTCTATGGGTACCCACGAGTCTCCTCTTGTGTTATTTCCGGCTGTCTTGCAATTGCATAATTTGGATCTGGCTGGAAAGCTGAGACTCTTGTGGATTCAGTGAGCTCAGTTTTATTGGTCATGGAATGACCTCCAAACGCGACTCATGTTGGCCTCTCTAGTCTCTTTGGAGAGCTTTAAGCACAATACTGCTGAGCTTTTGACCACTGTTTGCTCCTGCCATGGTGTTTAGTTTGCATTGATCGTCTGCTGCTGTCTTTTATTGTTTTTGTCTTTTTATGTGATCATTCCTTGTGCTTGTTGATGGTAGTCTTTTTCCTCTTTGTCACATCTCCTGTGACTGTGGTTTGTATATGTGTGTTTGTTTTTATTTGTTGCTCTCCGACGTTTAATGCTTCTGCCTCTTGGCCAGGTCACCATTGTAAAAGAGATTTGATCTCAATTGGTTTTATCTGGTTAAATAAAGGTTAAATTAAAAATTATTCATGTGTGATGATGTCAGTCCCCATAGCAGCCATTTCATTATAGTGAGACCATTGTTTTGAAACAGACCTACAGACCTATAGGATAATCACAGCCTCGTGAAACTTTACAACCACAAACTAGAGACTTTGGGTATTCAGAGGATGTATTGCTTTATAGGTTTAGTGACAACAAGGGGGTTTCTCGGCAGTTTACAGAACAAAGTGCTCGCCATCCAATCACCAAAAAAAAACAGTTCTTACAGAAATTTCCAGATGTCATACGTTTTTGATGCCATGGATTTATTTGTGTCGTTCCTCAAGGTCTTGGTGTCTTAATTTGGGATTTTGGAGGGATTTTAGATCATGGCGGCCCACCACGAATAAAAGAATGTGTGTGAAGCCCTGCAATCAGTGGGAGAGGGCGGGTCATGTCTTCACTATCCTAGGAAACACAAATCCACTGCCTGTTAGCAGGAAAGCTTGATCTGCTCTCTGCAACGCGCCATGGCTTTGTCAAAAATAGACAAGGTGTGTATATTTATTAGCTTCTGGGGTGCTTCTAAAACGTGGCTGCGATCATCCCGGATGTCCACCTGTGGAGATCTGCCCTGTGCTCAGTACACATTTCTAGTTATGTGAAAAAAATGACCCATTAATCGTACCAAAAATTCAAGTAACATCAGCTTAATAATATCAGCCTAGTTTCAATTCCAGTGGGTTTGCAAAGACTTGACACCTCTCACAGAGAACATTGATTTAACCCATCAACGTTTTATAACCCAGCTTTTTGGGAGAAGGGACAGCATTTGAATTAAAGTGCCTGCAGAATAAAGAAGGCATGTGGTGTGTATGTGTGTCATGTGTGGGCCTACAGCATCTTCTATCCTCCTTCATATCTGCGCTCAAAGTGTGTGTTGTTTGAAGTGCTGCATGTCAACACTTAGAGCTTCCACCCTTATCATGAAAGAGCCAGATATCCCTCGGCATATAGACTGGGTGGATGCTATTCTGATCTGGGGTTTACGCAGCATTTGAATTCCTCCACAACTTAAGCGGTGCAGATTTGCCATTTGTCAGAAAGATGAGGTGAAAAGCTGTTGGAGGTGAAAGCTGTTGGTAAATGTATGTCATAACTTCATCATTTATTATTTTCCGGAGTCATTTATGGATTGTGTTTGTGTGTGTGCCAATAGGGCGCTCTGATGTCCTCATATCACTGTGTATCATTTCAAGAGTGCTAATATTGCAAGTTAGAATAGTTTATGTGACAGTTTCCTCGGGGTGGGGAAGAGAAACGAGGGAGGAAGGGCTGAGAATACTGAAGGGGATGAAGGAGAGAAAGAAGAGGAAGAAAACAGAAATTGGGCCAAAGGGTGAGACGGACCAGACACAACGATGTGAGAGTGCATGAGAGGCAGAATCAGAGGGCTGAGAGAAGAGGAAAGAGAGGCGGAGGGTTGAGAAAGCGATACAGGGAGAGATAAAAAAGGCTCGTAGCGAAGAAAAAGACGAAGTAGGGGGGAGAGATAACGGGGGGGGGTCGAGTCAGACGCAGAAAGTTGAGAAGATAAGACAGACGGGATTAGAAGAGGAGAGAAAGAAAAGAGGAGATGTTTCCAGGGAGATAGAGGGTGTAGAGAACAACAAGTACTCAACAATAACGCTCTTAAGCATTCTGGAGGGGATGAAAGCAAGGGAGCGAGCAGGCGGGGAGACGAGAGAGTGACAGAGATACAGCTCGCTTTATTACCATTGAGAATACGAGAGGGAGGGGAAGAGTGGAAGACAGATGAAGTAATGGAATAGAAGTGGACGGATATTAATGAGATGAGGGAGAGAAAATGGAATGGCGAGCAAGCAGAAAATGTAAAGGGCAATTGAGATGCATGTGTGGGTACAATATGTGTCTCTGTGGCACATGCTGCACGCTATCCAGCATGAGGACACATTTTTTAGGGTATTTATTGTCCTTGAATGTCAGTCAATGCACCAATTTCCCCATGGAAATCATCAAAGTTTCATTGTATCTATCAAACCTGTCATGCTGTGGTTTTAAGTAGCAATGCATCGATTTATCTGGCCAATATTCGCCTTGTTGACTGCTGATGTTTTTCTGTTGTCAGCACTGACATCATCACATTGTCCCATTGGTATACTTTGATAAACATGATAGAAAACATGTCTGGGTCGAATAGAGATCTTCTCTGGAATGCTTTTGGGACTAAAGGATGCAGTAAATTCACTATTGACACATCAGATGACGTGCAGGAGGAGAGCTATTTAACGTTAGTGGTTAACAGCTGGTGGCCAGGATTGTTTATAGAGGTTGCACTGAGTTATACTATGATGTGTTTACGCTCTGCTCTGCATTGGGCGATGGTTAATTATAATATTTGCATGATGTGTTCAAATGTAGTCTATAAATGTAATTTTTGGCAAGAAACTTGAATAAATACTGTTGTCTGAAGGAGAAATATGTTGATATTTTCACAGCAAAATAAAATAGATAGGCTATTAGAGAGGCAATTCTGACATATATATATATATATATATATATATATATATATATATATATATATATATTCCATGTAAAAGAAGCTTATTTTAAAGGTTGTTTCATAAATGTGTATGATCAAAGGTAGGATAATGAAGGACAAAATGTCTTCAGTTCAGTTATTTATATATTAATTATTACTTTGTTCCCCTGACATAAAAGGGGGATGCTTGGGAATGTTCTATTTTACAGCGTTTGACACTGTCATTGATAGCGTTCTCATCAATAGACTAAATCGGTGTGTAGTTATATCTGGAACTGCTCTTAAATGGTTTGAATCATATCTCTCAGGTGGAGACTTTTCTGTGTCCTTTGGTTATTTTGTTTCATCTTCAGCTCTGCTGACGTGTGGGGTGCCACAGGGATCTATTCTTGGTCCTGTTTTGTTTTCACTTCATATGCTTCCATTAGGACGCATTATGTCAACTGTCTGAGCACTTCAATGGAGTGCTTCACTGCTGTTAAAAACTGGATGGCTTGTAATTTTCTGCAGCTAAACTCAGACAAGACAGAAGTAATAATCTTTGGCCCTGATCACCCAGCAAATTAGAAATTAGAAAGCAAATTAGAACTCTTTATTGGTCCTCTGGTAACTAATACAAAAATCTACAGTGTGAAATTTAGGCATCACTTTTGATTCTCAAGTGTACTTTGAACCACGTCATTAATCTCATTAAATCCTGCTACTTCAACCTATTATTATTATTATTATTATCCAAATCAAATCATCATGTGTTTGTATTTTTGCATCTCGACTGCTGTAATGCACTGTTTACATGCCTCAGTAGATTTTCAGTAGCTCAGCTTCAGCTAGTACAGAGTGCTGCAGCTCGTATTTTAACTGGGACAAATCGTTGCTTAGAAATTGTGGATTGTTTTATTTCCTTTTGTTCTGTGCACTTTGTAACCTCGTTTAGATAAGTGCCATACAAATAAATATTATTATTATTATTATATCATAATTATTAAATGACATCAAAAACAAATTAAACAACAACAACAACAACAACAAAAATCTGTATTGGCCATTTGTGAAATTTTTTTAAACATTGCTGTCGGTATCAGCCCAGAATCTCACAATCGGTGCATCCTGAGTTTTAAGCATAATATTCAATTACAAATATATATATATATATGAATGGCGAATATTTATCCAACATGTACCATAAGAGATGACTTGTCATCTCAAGAAGGGCGTAATATCAAACAAACTTTTTCCCTGATGTTAATTTATCCAGGGGAGGGTTTTGCTGAGTGGGGCATTTTTCACATTCACACCAGGGAGCTGGCCAGTACAACCACAGACAACTGCTGGTTGCTGTGCAGCTCCACTGGAGCAGCTGAGGATTGCTTAATGGCACCTTAGCTGTGAGAAAAGTGTCAAGGGAAAGGAAAGAAATGCCAATCTAATTTTAGATTTTTTTCCTGCCTGATACTTCTGATTTGGTGCTGAACTGTGCAGTGCAGTCTCTCAACAGCTTTAGGGCCCCAAACAAATGCTGCAGTTTTTGTGCCCTTAAATCCTTTGTTTTCAATGTGGATGAACAGAAGGCGTGCTGGAAAGTGAGAGCAACACTGTCGCGCATGCAAGCATTCCTAAGCACGGCGTGACGGCTGCGCTCTTAGATAAACAAAGGTCAACTTTTGGAACACAGCAGCATGCTTGCATGTCATGTAACGAGGAACAGCTATTCAGAGCTGGCAGATACCTTCCTTTTCCTCAATAAATATCAGTCTAGGCTTTATATGGAAAAGACGTTGATCAATTCAGTACAAGGCTACCCAGTAGAGTTGGGTCCACTTCCGGTTTTGCGGGTCCGGTCCAGTGTACAAGCTTAAACCGAGCCAAAGAACACACTGTACAACTGTTTTCATGGTTTGATTCATAATCCTAATATGATGGGTAAACTGATTTTCATGTGTAAAATTGCTGACGTGCCCCTTTGATTAATTACATGTTATACCGTGATATTATTTGTAATGCTATGATGTAGTCACAGGCATGGGAATATGTCAGTATGATATTGTATATCATGACCTGAAGTAAACAAATTTCCATTTAGTTTTCATGCTATTTTATCTCTTTATTTGGGCACAAATTACACACACACACACACACACACACAAAAGAAGCATAATGACCTTCAGAATGCTACCTATACTTAGCACGTATTGCAAGTCTACTGCGTTGAATTGCATTATATAGTGCATGTGTTCATGTTTTGATGCTTACTGCTCCCGTGACCACAGGCAATCATTTCACAGCAGGCTAATAAAAAGACAATTGCTCTGCTGCATTTTAGAAGGCTGTGTTAAGGGTTTCAACAGTGAGATTAACAGTGAGGAAATATTTATGGGTCTCTTGATAGCAGCTCTCTGGTCACAGCTGATTTGTTGACTGTGTCGCTATAATTTCCTTGTCAACGGCGGCATGTTGATGTTGAGCGTTCTCTTGTTTTCAGTCCTTGTTAATGTGAGCAAATACTGGAAAGTTTATAAAACCAATTAAAGAGGTCAAAGAGCTGGAAATAGAATAGAACTTTTCAGATGAACAGACGGGTTGATTTATTTTTTATTACATTATTAAAAAACAAAGAGTGTCAGGAGAAAATTTGGTTGCTGACAATCTAAAAGGGAAATAACATCCTTTGGTTTTCACCAGGGTTGTTTACTGGAGTAATTAAACTGCAGTCACACATATAACAGTGATGCAGCTTTGAATGAGACACATTTGACAAATCAGCATTATTGCCATAACGTGAAACCACCACTCGTATAATCTGAAATTATTGCCCCGTAGTTGTATGCCTCCAGGTGTGCTTGAGATACTGTGTTCACAAGAATGTGACAGATGAGGTCACAGTGACCTTGACATTTGACCTTAGACCACCAAATTCTAATCAGTTCATCCTTGACTCAAAGTGAATCTTTATCCCAAATTTGAAGAAATTCTCTCAAGGTGTTCTGGAGATACTGTACTGAGATACTGTACTGATTCACAAGAATGCGACGGACAAGGTTACAGTGACCTTTCATTTGAGCTTTGACTACCAAATTCTAATCAGTCCCTCCTTGAAGTGAATGTTTGTGCCAAATTTGAAGAAACCCCTTTAAGTTGTTCTGGAGATATCCTCTTCAAGACACTGAGATGGGTGCATGGTCACAGTGATTTTGACATTTGTACACTAAAATCTAATGAGCTCATCCTTGAGCCCCGAGTGGACATTTGTGGCATATTTGAAAAAATAAATCCCTTAAGGAGTTCTCAAGATATTGCATTTATGAGAATGAGACAGAAGTGGTCATGGTGACCTTTACCTATTACCACCCAAAACTAATTCGTTTATTGTAATGTCCAAGTGGACATTTACGCCAAATTTCAAAAAACTCCCACAAGGTGCTCTTGAGATACTGCATCCTAAAAATGCAACGGACGAGGCCACAGTGACATTGACCTTTGACTACCAAATTCTAAACAGTTCATCCTTGACTTAAAGAGAATGTTTGTTCCATATTTGAAGAAATTCCCTAAAGACGTTCTGGAGATATCCCCTTCACAAGACTGACATTGATGCAAGTTCATGGTGACCTTGACCGTAGACCACTAAATTTGAATCATTTCATCCTTGAGCCAAAGTAGATGTTTGTGCCGAATAAAATTCCCCTTAGGAATTCTCAGGTTATCACACTCATGAGAATGAGACAGAAGAGGTCATGGTGACCTTGACCACCAAAGACCACCAAAGACTAATCAGTCTATACCCAACTGAACATTTGTGCCAAATTTGAAGAAACTCCCTCAAGGACTTCTTGAGATATAATGGTCACAAGAATGCAAAGGACAGGCTGACAGACAACCTGAGAAATGCCTGTGGCCACAGCTATCACCAGCATGAAGGCATAAAAACACCTTTTCCTCTTTCATCTTGCACAGATTAGAAAATGCTTTCACTTAAATTTAAATCAGCTACCTTCAGTCTGATATAAAAACCCAGAAGAAGTCCTTGTTTACAGCTGCAGGTTCTGTGTGCTCTCAAAGAGTTAAATCTGCATGTTGGAAGGCTGTTTCCTGCCTGTGTTCCAGTTTTGAGAAGGCATCAGAACTTGTTCAAAGGCATCAAACAATAAAAGATGGCAAGAGGGGAAGGTTTTTTTATTTCATTTTTTTAAATAAATGATTGATGCTCCCAGTTGGCAAACATCCAGAGACTCATCCTTTTCATCCTCAGTTCCACTTTCTTGAATTTAATTCTGAGCATTTGCTGTTTAGGTTTGTTTTTATAGACATGAACAATCTGTTTCAAACGTGTCTTTATCCTCAGGTAGAGCTATTAACATAAAGGCTGTTTGGATACTTTTAATAATGGATTTTCATATTTTGTCCACATGAACATGTGTTTCTCTTTTCTTTCTTTTATCATCTTTCTAACTGTCCCAACTCTTTCCTGTCACATCTCTCCAACTCTCCCTTCAGTCCTCTTTGTCTCACGAGATCTCTCATTTACCTAACACTCTCTTTTCTCTTTCTCTTTGTCCGGACACTTTTGATTTTTGTTTACTCTTCGGTATTCTTTTTATGCAGGGGGATTAAATAAAGTGTGTATGTTTTTCTTCCTCCCTCCAGGACTCTGACAGAGCTTATGAAGCAGCCAGGGGAGGCGGGAATGGTGGATGGAACCGGAGTTCATCATCCTATAGGGACGAACGGCATCTCCGCCAGATCACTACGCTCCAACAATGGTCAGTCCTCCGTGTGTGTGTCTGTGTATCTGTATGGGTTTGCATGCAAGCACACTGAGCTGATGTCAAATGACTGGTGACAGAGGTTTTGCAGTTGCATCACAAATCAATCACAGCTTGTGCAATAAAGAGGTCCAGTAAAAAAAAGTTTGGTTTTATTTATACTCTGTAGTTTTATGTTTGTATGTTAGTTCAGATGAGTTAAGTTATGAGATGTGTCTTAGGGTCAGTAGTTCCCAACCCCATTTGTCATTTATTCTCCCTTGTCAGATAAATCAGGTGCCCCTTCACAGACGCCGTTTTATTTAAACCATTTCTCCATTACTTAAAGCTTACAGTATTTCAAAAGCTTGAAATACTGTACGCTTCTAGCTAACTATTTTTAACTATTTATCCATTCATTTTAACCGCTTATCTCTCACCAACTATTGCACGTGTTAATACGTTACTTTTAAAGAACTATTTCAACTGTTTATCCATTAACTTTAGCTAATTGTTTCAACTGTTAATCAGTAACTTTTAGTTAATTATTTTAATAGTTTATCCATTACCTTTAGCTAACCATTTATTCACTTTTAACTATCTTTCAACAGCTAATCCATTACCTTTCACTATTTCAACTATTAATCCATAACTTTTAGCTACCCGATTCAATAGTTTCTCTTTTACCATTAGCTAACTATTTCAACTATTTATCCATTACCTTTACCTAACTATTTCAATAGTTTATCCGTTAGTTTAAGATAACTATATTTCAATAGTTTATCCATTGTCATTAGCTAACTATTTCAATAGATTATCCATTAGTTTAAGCTAACTATATTTCAACAGTTTATCCATTACCTTTAGCTAACTATTTCAATAGTTTATCCTTTAGTTTAAGATAACTATATTTCAATAGTTTATCCATTACCTTTACCTATTTCGATAGTTTATCTGTTAGTTTAAGCTAACTATATTTCAATAGTTTATCCATTACCTTTTAGCTAAATATTTCAATAGATTATCCATTAGTTTAAGCCAACTATATTTCAATAGTTTATCCATTACCTTTACCTAACTATTTCAACTGTTTATCCTTTACCTTTGGCTAACTATTTCAACTGTTTAACTGCAACCTTTAGCTAACTATTCCAATAGTTTATCAATTAGTTTTAGCTATTTCATAAGTTTATCCTTTACCCATAGCTAATTTTTTTCAACTGTTAATCCATTACTTTCAGCTAACTATATTTCAGTAGTTTATCCATTGTCTTTAGCTAACTATTTCAATAAATTATCCATTAGTTTAAGCTAACTATATTTCAACAGTTTATCCATTACCTTTAGCTAACTATTTCAATAGTTTATCCTTTAGTTTAAGATAACTGTATTTCAATAGTTTATCCATTACCTTTAGCTAAATATTTCAATAGATTATCCATTAGTTTAAGCCAACTATATTTCAATTGTTTATCCATTACCTTTACTTAACTATTTCAATAGTTTATCCATTAGTTTAAGCTAACTATATTTCAATAGTTTATCCATTACCTTTACCTAACTATTTCAACTGTTTATCCTTTACCTTTGGCTAACTATTTCAACTGTTTAACCGCAACCTTTAGCTAACTATTCCAATAGTTTATCAATTAGTTTTAGCTATTTCATAAGTTTATCCTTTACCCATAGCTAATTTTTTCAACTGTTAATCCATTACTTTCAGCTAACTATATTTCAGTAGTTTATCCATTGTCTTTAGCTAACTATTTCAACTATTAATCCATAACTTTTAGCCAATTATTTCATTAGTTTATCCATTACCTTTAGCTAACTTTTTCAACTGTTTATCCATTACTATTTCAGATATTATTTCATACCTTTTAGCTATTTTAAAAATGTATTACATTCACCTACCTAGTTCAACCGTTTATCCATTATTTTTAGCTATTTCAACTGTTTATTCATAATCTTTATCTGAATATATATATATATATATATATATATATATATATATATATATATATATTTCAGCTATTTATCAGTTTATTTAAGCTAATGTAAGTTGTCCATTAATTTTAGAACTATTGGTAAAAGGTACATGTATCCATTATTCATTTACCCATTACTTTTACTTCTCTACTTTCTCCCTAATAAGTTTTCACGCACTCTCAACTTGTAGTGTTTAGAGCTTCTGTCTTTTTTATATATATATATATATATATATATATATATATATATAATAACATAATGTAATATTTTTTCAAATTAGTTGAGTTACTCCACAGTCTATCCACTAATTCCCTGCCAGCTGTAGAAGTACGCCCTACAGCACAAGTGCCTGTGCTCGAGATATACTGTCTTAGAGCAACCCTTCCAATGGAGAGCAATTCTAAAACAAGGGGGTGGATTAATTGAGAGGACTGGGACAAACCTCAATGTACAGTGTGACACACCACAACACATCAGGACTGAGCTCATGGGACAGTAAAGACACCATAGACCCATTAAATACACATATCCAGTATGTTTGCATTGCTGCACCAGAACCTCCTTGTACCCTTTTCTATTGACACACCTATAGCCCAGGTCTCACTCTCTATTTCTGTCTGTCTTACACTTAATAAAAAAGCACACATGTGTCATCCATGGGCAAAGAGGCACGGGGACAGACAGGTCATTTTTAATTAAGATGTAATTAGCCATGTTCCAGCTCCAAACCCACAGAGAGAACACTGTGTGACCCATCTGTCTCCCTCTTTCTCTTTTGACCACACACACACACACACACAGTACACACATACTCACACATATACATGCTCAATATAACCCTGTGCTTCTTCAGTGGATTGAGACTCAAATTAGCGGGCATGTTTCCTGAGGGCCCATTTGTGACAAGAGTGATGGCATGTTTTAAAGGACAAAGGTCCACGTTGCCTCACTGTTTTGTCCTCGTCACCAGGCGCAGCAGAGAATATGTGAGCCATGCTTTGGTCCAGTTGTATTCTAGTCTCCAGACTGACTTGTATTACTGTGTGCTTGGTTAATGTCTCTATAGTAAACCACTTAAGCAGATAACTGGTTACTCACCAAAGCATGCATACAGCCATGTGATATCAATGAACATATCAAGTTACTTTATCAAACATAGCAGCACAGATACTGTACAAACAACAATACCAGATGTTTCATGTGGTTCTGGTTCATATTTTATTCATTGTGGCGTAAAGTTTTTACACTGTCACAAATGCACGCACTTACACATTCAGTATTTTTCCACACATTCAGACAAAAAGAAAATACAGAGGCTTCTCCCTTTACTTTCATCTTTCCACCATGGCAATAAACAAGTTTTTGGCCTCTTTTTCACCCCATACAACGCTTATTAGCACTCAGCTTTCTTCTGTCTAAGTTTCCCTCGCCTCTTAAATTTCTTTCTTCCCCTGCTATTAAATTCCCTCTTTTACTTCCTCGGCTTTCTCACATTACTTTGCCTTGTTATTTTTCTGTCGTGTTCAACACCATTATTTAATCAGCCTTTCAGCACCATGCACACATATTTTAGTATGGACAATATGTAGTATACTATCTGCTGTATGTGAGAGCATTTTTAACTGTTTTATTTAGGCGTTAATGTTTATTGTGTGTGATATCATCATCTTTTAATTGTTGCTTTTTAATCTAATGGATCAGGGAGTGTACACATGTAAAAAACATAAATGAATCTGGAACTTTGAACTTGATGGGGAGGCACTGATTGTAAAATTCTGGGTCGATACCAATATGGATCTTTAAAATAACATTTCACAGATAACTGATATCGATAGCAATGATTTCTTGTTGTTGTCGTTTATTTAATTGTTGTTGGTATCAATTCCCCCTTTTGATCCAAGGAAACAAAACATTTTTCATTATAAAAAATGGACTGTTTTAAAGTCATTCAGTCTGTCATTACACTATACTGAATGAGCACAAATTCAATCATACATATCTATGACACAATCTTTAATATAATGTTCAATTCCTCTCTAATATCTATTTTCATATGCTGTGACAATATCACAAGTTTACAATATAACAAGTTTCTCTTTTAGACAACTGTATTTTTCAGGTTTCTTGCCAAAAACTAATTTTATGAAATTACATTTGAACACATCATGATAATGTTGTAATTTACCTTTGCCCAATACTCATTTATATTGATTAGACTGGCCACCTGCTGTTAACCGCTAACATTAACTAGCTCTCCTCCTACATATCATCTGATGTGTCGATAGTGAATTTACTGAATCTTTTAGTCCCAAAGGCATCCCAGGGAAGATCTCTGTTCATCCCAAACATGTTAGATGTTACCCTGGATAACAGGATGACGTTAATATCTAGCCCTGCTTTTAAGGCTGCACAAAATGATGTGATACAACAGGAACTGGCACTCACAAAGGAGATTATCTGCCACTACCAATGTTCGGCTGATGAAACATTGCATCCATACAATCTGGACTCATCGGCCAGTGCCTCATCGGCCACTGCCTTCTGTGAATGTTATCTTTTTTTACCGATAGGCACAAAGGCGAATATCTACCGCTAACAATGTTCGGCTGATGAAACACTGCATCCCTACATTCTGGACTCATTGGCCAGTGCCTCATCGGCCACTGCCTTCTGTGAATGTTGTCTTTTTTTACCGATAGGCTGATGACAGTCACAAAGGTAAATATCTGCCAATATCAATGTTTGGCTGATGAATCTGTGTATCCATAGAATCTGAACTCATCGGTCACTGCCTCATCGACCACTGCCTTCTGTGAATGTTATCTTTTTTTACCGATAGGCCGATGACAGTCACAAAGCCGAATATCTGCCAATATCAATGTTTGGCTGATGAGTCCGTGCATCCATAGAATCTGAACTCATCAGTCACTGCCTCATCAGCCACTGCTATCTGTGAACTAGGGCTGCCACTAACGATTATTTTCATTGTCAACTAATCTGTCAATTATTTCTTCGATTATTCGACTAATCATTTCATCGAAAAATGTGTTAAAATGTTGAAAAATGTTGGTCTGTCTCGCCCAAACCCCAAAATTACGTCATCTAATGTCTTGTTTCATACTCACGCCAAAGGGTTTTAGTTCACTGTCACGGGAGAGTGTGTAAAGCTGCCAATATCTGAACGTAAGAAGCTGCAGTAAGAGTATTTTGGGGTACTTTTATAGTACTTTTCTATGAAAAATGACTCAAACCGATTAGTCGACTACTAAAATAGTCACCGATTATTTTAATAGTCGATTACTCATCGATTAGTCGACTAATCGTGGCAGCCCTACTGTGAACGTCATCTTTTTTGCAGATAGGCCGATGACAGTCACAAAGGCAAATATCTGCCGATATCAATGTTTGGCTGATGAATCCATCCATAGAATCTAAACTCATTGGCCACTGCTATCTGTGAACATCATCTTTTTTTGCTGATACACTAATGCCAGTCACCAAAGCCAATATCAGTGTTTGACTGATGAATTGGTGCATGCCTAGAATCTAAAAATTTTTTGGCTCCATTTTATACCTAAAGAAAATATTTACTGTAGTTCTCAAATAGAATTTTGTTGTGTTTTATCAAAGTTTACCATCTTATTTTCCTCACTTTCCTCTTCTGCCACGTCTATTGCATGGTTAGATATAATGACACTGTATTTGCTGTAAAATTCTATCACTGAGGCCACACAAGAAAGGAAAAGAATCATTTGCGGGGGTAGCGAGAGAAGCAAAAGAAGACAGAGGGAAGATAAATCCTGCAGATAGAAAGAAAATTTAAAAAAAGGGCAAGGAAACAACAGAAGGAAGGGTGTGAGAGGTGTGAAAGGAGGGATAAACAAGGCAGACATGTGGATGGAGGAGTGTATGTGAGTGTGTGTGTGTGTTGCAGGGGTTGAATGGGGGTACAGGGTGATGACAGTAGGGGCGATGGGATGAAGCCATCCTGATCCCTCTGTGTCAGCCGTCTACACATAATCACCTCTTAATTAAACACATTTAATCCTCCAGGCTACTTAGATGGAGAGAGGGAGGAAAAACAGAGATGTGAGGGAGTGAGAGATGCAGAGAGAAAAGGGGAGAGGATGGTAGAGAGATGGGTATAAATGTAGATGAAATGTTTAGCACTTCACAAGCACTTTTCAGAGGAGGTTGAAGATTGCACAAAACTGCTCTCCCTCTCCATGATTTGAATTTTAGGGCTCATCCAAAAGACTTCCAGGCAGTATGAAAAATTATGCTTCGCCACTTTGTCCAAGACTTACAGTCAAATGACACGCTCATAATGATAACATTATAGCCTTTCAATGGGAAAAGCATTTAAAATTGAATGTCTAAAGTACAAGCACTTTGAATTTTATCTAGAAATAGACTCTGTAATAGTTTTTAGCCATGCCAGAGGCCTGGCTCTGTGGAGGACAATGTCTGTCTGTCACAGGGTCCACCACTTTGGTCTAGACTGAAATAGCTTGGCAACTGTTGAGTATATTACCATGAAATTTGATACAGATAATCATGATCCCCAGAGGATGAATCCTACTGACTTTGACTGATCCCAGCTACTAAAATGACTGAACATTCGGTATACACACTAATGTTCCTCTCAGGATGAATTATAATAACTTTGGTGATCCGTCTTTCACATCAGGGACCCCAGCCCATATTCTAGTACACTTGATCCCAAAGTAGGGTACGCATCAGGTGTGAACACCAACTGTACAACAAGAGAGTAAACTGCTATTTAACATGACTACGAGGAGTTTTTAAGTGGTTATGGAACAGCTTCAATTTAATACCAATGCCTCTAAATCACATGACAGTTGCGCCTTCGACCTGCAGTTGGAGCTCCAGCGGCAGGCGGAGATCTCCATCCCCGACAGTAGTTGGCTCCTCCTCTGGCCAGGAGGGGAGCTTCACCTCACTGCTGCACTGGTCCTCACTAATGATAGTCCCGGGGCAGCAGTGTCCATCTGCTGCACCCTTTTCAACACTGTAGCAGAACAAAAATGTCACGTAGATGATAATGCAAGTGTACGAATCTGTTGTACATGAAAACGTCCTTAACCTTGTGCCACCAAGTCCAAAATTTAGTTGGTCCAGTACTTTCAGTGGTGCCGGTAGGATTATATTTCATAGTACGCACAGGAACCACACACACACTTGTAGGGTACCTTGAACACATAGGTTCCCACACAAGGAGATTAACATTAATGTTACAGACACAACACCACCATAAAACTCTGATTAGTCTTCCACGTGCATTTCAAAGGCAAGCCGACAGACCTGACAACAACAGGCAGCAAAATAAAAGTGTGGTGTTCTACCTCTTGTTGGTCTGAGTGATCCAACTTGGAATAGATCAGCTGGAGTGAACTGAAGTGTCTCGAGACTATTTTCTTCGCATTGCTCCAGTTACTTTGTGTCTTTGTTCTAAGAATCGTGTCTTCTGATGAGAAAATCATGCAAGCTACACAAAAAACTCCATCCACATTTTTGCTGTAACGCAGAGTAACGCAAGCCTGGAAATCTATGCTCAAATCTAGAAAGATTTAGGGTCTGGCTA
The DNA here is from genome assembly GCF_041903045.1 of Epinephelus lanceolatus. NCBI lineage: Eukaryota > Metazoa > Chordata > Actinopteri > Perciformes > Serranidae > Epinephelus > Epinephelus lanceolatus. The sequence goes on from NC_135751.1 coordinate 37,737,172, forward strand.
TGAGTAATGCAAATGGCCCAACTCGAGGGGCGGCACCAAGCATGCATTTGTAAATATCACTGCACGCAATTGGATAACACTGCGACCAGTCAGAACAATACACAGGGTGACATATCCAGAGCTTAGCTACCAGCGGAGCTAACTGGTAGATTAGACTCTTGCCGTATCCGGTTGGCAAAACAGCAAAAACGTCCTTCTTGCAAAGGAAAGACTCGAGCACCGTCTTCTGTTCCTCTTTTAGAGAAAAAGCCAAGTCTAACTCGTTCATTGTAGCAGCCAAAGCCGTTTCAAACAACTGGTGTTCATCCGTAGCCATCTTGCAATGTTTACTGACTGATTCCGGACCTCGTCGTCGCAGCGCTGTCGTCATCTGTTTAGCTCGCCTCTGATGTGATTGGTGCAGCTCAGCTACAAGGGCATGGGTAATGAGCATCATTACTGATTGCCAGAGTGACTCGCTGAGTAAATTCAAATTGTGCTCTCGCGAGAACTCTGGATTTCCAGGGTAGAGTAACGCTTGCATCAAGAAATTCTTCAAGAATTTGCATTACTTCCTGCATATTCCCTTAGATGAGGCTACCCACCCTCATCTAAGGGAGGCTTGAATCTGGACTGTAATGCTTTTAACTGACCAGAGTCAGGGGCTCAGCCTTCACACTGTCAATGTCATCCTGAGATCCTGAGGTACTAGATACCGAGGATATTTGCTCCTGAGTCAAAACACTTTAGTATTCTGAGCTTGCACAGCAGTCACTAACGTGAGTAGCTGCAGCGGTAGATTCCTCCCAGGGCTCATAGCTTTGCAGAGCAGGTGGATCCTGGAGATGTAGCTGGTTGCTAGCCTCTGTTGTTGTAACATTAATGCTAACAGCAGTAATGTTAGCAGACTTTGTGCTCGTACTGCTGCTCTCCGCATATTCTTCTCTGAGGCTGAGGCTTGTTCCCTTTCTTATTTCAAAAGCCTGAAAAATGCTCAGTTGATTTCGAATTATTGATTGCTAACACACAAGATAAGTAACACAGTCTTGCTAGCATCACAACTGAGCACCAGAGATGTTTATCATACACTGACCTGGCTTGTGACATGTGCACCAATCATCGGCATCCAAATATATTTGCATCATAGTGACACTGCCAAAAAATGCATCTCAGGCACATTCATGAGTAAAAAAACAACAACCCAAAGACACAATATGCTGTGTTTGTTGCAATTTTATTTTCAAGATAGGATGATAAATCATTGAAAAAAAAAATGTACAGGACTATGGCTGCACCACCGAGCACTTTGATTTATGAACTAATACCTGCAAAACTAATGATGTTCCCATCAGCCTCAGCTGAAATTTGTTTATTGCTAATTAGCAGATGTTAGCATGCTAACATGCTAAACCAAAGGAGTGAACATTATACCTGCCGAACATCAGCATGTTAGCATTTCGCTCAAAGTACTGCAGGGCCTATGCACAGTCTTACAGAGCAGATATGGCTGTTGACTCCAATGTAGTTTTATTCATTTATTCATTTTTAATGATATAGTTAGTCACATACAGCATCACGCACATTTAATGCTTTGATTTGAACCTCTTTTCTGTCTTTCCTGTTCCCGTCTCTCTTTGCTGTGGATTTTGACATAATAATTAGCATCTATCCTTAACATCTGGGTTCATACAATATTTATATGTGTAACGTTTTCTGCCTTATCCACCCTGACTTGCTGACTTGCCTCCAATGCAGATATAAATGCACAGAATGCAAAATGTGCACATCGGATTATGATCACTTTATTGCCTTTCCATGCAACTTCTCCAAACTAATTTCTAAAGGAAGTCTGCAGGCTGGAAATATCAAAAACAACACATCAATAATGAAAATGTGTTAATGAATTTGCTGCAGAGGAACAGTGCAGAACATATAGCATTGCTATTCATATCTCTCAGCATGTATATAATCAACCTACCATGTGCACTGATGCAGTGTAGCTGTAGGTGCACACGTCAGAGTGCAGTAAGAAGCATGAGTGCAGCTGATGAGGATAAAAATGCACTGAACAAGTTCTGAGCCCTTTACTCTAATGAAGACAGCAGCCAAATCCTCATATTTCCTCTCCGAGAAAAGAATGATCTCCTTATCTGCCTTCCTCTCCTCTCCCGCTCACCTGTGCTCATTTTCAAGGCAGACATATTTTTAATACCATGTAAGAGATGAACGAAGGGATAAATGTGGCAGGATGTAAAGTCTAAGGCTGCATATATGACAGACAGAGAGGAACGAGGGAGATACAGAGAAGGGGAACAGAAAAACACAAGAAGGGAAGTATTGAGGTCATGCGACGGTGACAATGACTGAATGAATGAAACAGGAAGACGGGAGTTTGTGTGTGGTTACAAAAGACAGCTGGTGTGATGCAGAGGAAAGGGGTTGAAGGAGAAAAGTTACTGAGCAAAGTCAAAGAACAAGGTAATGGGGAGAAGAGAGACAGGAGGGAGGAGATGAAAATTAGATGAGGTTAAAAGGGACATATCTTAACAATGACATTACGGAGGCATGCAGTGGGAGAGACGGGTGGCGAAAGAGGAGGAGATACAGTGAAGGTAAAGACACAAGGAGACAGGGAGGTGAAAAGGGGGCTGACGATGACAATGAACAACCCGGTCTCACTCTGAAGTCGTCAAAATCCGGTGCTTGGGCAGTAAGTTGTGGCGTCAGACGCTGACGAAAAAAGACGTCCTTTAATGTTAGCATGATGCGCCATTATAGCGCGACAGCACTCTGCAGCGTCAGGGGGAAATGCAGTGGGACAAGAACCAAAGTTAAAGGGAAATTTCAGTTTATTTCAACCTGTCTCCTATCATCCTAAATTTGTTTCAAGTGACTAGTGACATAAAAAATAATAGTTAGCATGTTAGCCGTTAGCATAGATACAGCCGGGGCACATAGTAGCGTCAGACCTGTTAAAACGTAAGTGAACGGGCAACCTTCAAGTGCAACGTTAGTCCACTAAACAAGCTTTTTTTCCACAAAGACCGCCTCATATCGTTAGGATAAATGTCAGAGAACATATAGAAAACGACATGTAAACGTGTTGTCTTACCTTACCGGTGTGCTGCCATGTTTGTTTACCATCTAGCTCTGCTTTCCAAAGCGCGGCCGAAATATCGTGATAACAAGCAGCGACCTCATACCGTGCCTGAAATCTTGTAAGCTCTAGATAAAGCCCAGCTGGATACTACTCCAGGTGGAGGTGTCTCGTCCTCGGTCACATCCAGACCTTGAAAATAAGGCTGCAACCAGTCCCATTCCTTGCAACAGAGGCATTCCTCTTCTGTGGGCACTGGGGCACAGCATTCACAGGTACACCACCAATCTCCAGAGCTACACAGCCTTGCAGCAGCCATTCCTCCTCTCTCGTCCTCTACCTGTTGCGCCTCTCTCTCTCTCCTCCTCCGTTCTTCAATTTCACGAAGCTCTTCGTCAGTGTATTCTGGCTCAAATAAATAAGGGCGGCCATCAAACTCTGCAAAATCAAATTCCTCCTCCACAAAGTCGAAGTCTGGCAAAAAGTCAGCCATTATTCTATAAATCTTTCATAAAATAAATGAATGAACTTTTCAGGCTACTGTCCGGTTCTGCCTTCCAGCTGTTGCTGCTTGTTCTCGCGAGATTTCAGGCACGATATGAGATCGCTGCTTGTTCTTGCGATATTTCGACTGTGCTTTGGAAAGCAGAGCTAGATGGTAAACAAACATGGCAGCACACCGGTAAGGTAAGACAACACGTTTACATGTCGTTTTCTATATGTTCTCTGACATTTATCCTAACGATATGAGGCGGTCTTTGTAGAAAAAAAGCTTGTTTAGTGGACTAACTTTGCACTTGAAGGTTGCCCATTCATTTACGTTTTAACAGGTCTGATGCTACTATGCACCCGGCTGTATCTAGGCTAACGGCTAACATGCTAACTATTATTTTTATGTCACTAGTCACTTGAAACAAATTTAGGATGATAGGAGACAGGTTGAAATAAACTGAAATTTCCCTTTAAGGCGGTGAATGCGTGAGTAGGTTGGGCGGGAGGGGTGGCGAATGGGTCCAAGAAACACGTGCCATAAGATTATTTTTTCCTAAAGCTAACCATGTGTTTTTGTTGACTAAACCCAACAACTTGCGTTAGTTGTTGGAGGACAAAAAAATGTCAGTTCGCATTGTTGTACATTTATTTTGAAAGAGACTGTATGTTAACGGTAAATTTCCTGTGAAAACGGAAGTGTACTTTGAAAGAAGACAATGCATGTAACAGGCAGAACTTGACACGGTGTCCCACAACATCAACCAACGCACCATCCACCTTTCACGTCGTATCTGGACGTGGAAAGTCCATGACCAAACGTCAATATGTGACAAGGTCGGAGTGAGAATGTGTTACAATGAGCGGCGGGTGTCACATTGTGTCCAGCGTATGATGAGGAGGGAGGAATTAAAAAGAGAGGCAATGTGTGAGAGAGCTGGAGCACAGAGGAGCGTGTGAGGGAAAGAAAGAATGAAAGAGTGAGAGAAAGAGCTGGAGAAAATAAAAAGAGAGGGTGAGGCAGGAAGGATGAACGGAGACAGAGATGGAGAGAATAGATAGAAGAGACAACATGCTGCTAGCTGCGAGGGGGACAGCTGGTCAGCTGCTGCTCTGCTCTGTTCTGGTGTGGAGAGCTGCCCTGAGGACAGTCACCCTGCGCTGCACATACACACACGCAGAAAGTTGCATGTGTACATACAAACAAATTACACACAACTCACACCAGGTTACACAGTCTCACACACACATTTTGTTTCACTGTACAGATAGAAAGCAGAGATTGAGGGGGCTACAAGAGGACGGTAAAGAAGTTAAGGGGAAATTAAGGATGTGATAAAGGTAAAGATTTGAAAGAAAGGTCAGGCAGAACAAAAAGGAAGCAAAGAAACATCTCCACAGATTAGCAGAGGACTGGAAATCAGAGAAAGTGAGTAAAAACTAAGGTGCAGAGAAGTGAGACAGTGAGTGATTATATAAAAGCAGGAGTGAGAGATGGAGAGGGTATCAGGCGATGGGATGTAAATAAGTGTGGCAGGGGAGGAAGAGTGAGAGGAGAACAGATGGCAGGGAAGAGGAGCGGGAAGGAAGATGGAAAGCTGGGAATGAGAGAACGCTCCCAGATCACTTATAGCTGATGTCAGCCGTGCCAGCGTTGCCTCTAATTGTAGCAGCGACTGCAGCACAGAGTGGAACACAACAATTCACTTTTCTTTGTTTCCTCAAATGACAGTCAGCTGATTGCAGCACCAATAAAACAACCAGGGAGCTTCTGCCTCAACTGGCTGTACAAGAACTTACCTGTAGGACATTGTTAGACTGGGAAATCTCAAAGCAAATTGTTAACCTAAAGAAAAATCCCACGAGGAAGCATGTCTTATCTCGAACAGCGTACGCCTGTAGGCAAAAGATAAAATACAGAGCTGGGGAACGGGGGTATATTGTTGTTTATTTATTCATGTATTAATTTGGGCAATTCTGGCACATTGCTTCCACTTTGCAGGGTTGGCTCAGATCATATCACTCCACAGATGCTACCAGTAAACAGGAAATCCAAGCAAATATCGAGACGTTGAATGACCGTTGTCTGAATCCCAATCAAGACGATGCGTTGTGGTTCAAAAAATGGTTTCAAAATGAAAGTGGCCTGGCGAAGGGACCTATTGAGCCATTCTGCAAAAGTTTATGTAGAGATTATGTACAGTGGCATGAAAAGGACTGGGCCCCTATGGTCAAAACTTCATCTATTCTGTACTATATAGTTAAGTAAGTAGATGAACTGGCGTGAAGTGAAAGATGACACATGCTTCTCAACATTTTGAGTGAGATTAGAGTGTTATTTTTGTTTTGTACAATTTTAGAATTAAGAAAAGAAAAGGAGCACCATGCAAAAGTTTGGGCACCCCAAGACATTTGATTCAGGTGACTTTTCACAGTGTCTCAGACCATAATTAGCTTGTTAAGGCTCTAGCTTGTTCACAGTCATCATTAGGAAAGGCCACATGATGCTAATTTCAAAGCTTTATAAACACTGACCCCTGAAACCTTGGGCCTGTCCCAATACCCACACTTCCCCTAGAAATATCCACTTGCACTTGGCTGTGCATGTTCATGTTTAGGCTTGTGGTGTCCCGAAACAGAATTGAGGTAGTGGAAGTGGCTTCCAACGCTTAAAACCTGCGTTAGATTCCAAGGGAGCCCCACTTTCAACGCAGTGGAAGATGAAATTTCCCAGAACACCTTACGAAGTCAGCAACTTCGGCAAGTTTTGGAAAACAATTTGTTACTGTACAATCGGACTGTAGGCTATACAAACAACAGATGATTGGACTAGCATAAACTCATCAGCAACTCGGTTGAACACAGCGTCAAAATACCCCGAACAAAATCGATCAGAACTAGAAGACGTCGTAGGCACCTCCTGTTTTCAGGATTTCTTCTACGTTGATTCATCAGACGGAGAAGAATAAACATAGCACACGCCACCACACAAGCGCTGATTTGACTACCGGTATTTTGCATCACTACTACGCGTGACGTATGCCTGCACATCGGGTGGTGTCTCATTTCTTAGCGAAAGATCTCTACTGTAATAGTTCTCACTTCTCTCATCAAGGGTTATCTCGCAAACGAGGGCACCTCATACCAACAAAGCCTACAAAGCAGGAGAAGACTATAAGAAGACAGCAAAGTGTTTTCAGGTCGCTGTTTCCTCAGTTCATCATGTCATTAAGAAATTGCAGTTAACAGGAACTGTGGAGGTCAAGTTGAGTTCTGGAAGATCAAGAAAACTTTCAGAGAGCTGCTCGTAGGATTGTTAGAAAGGGAAATCAAAAGTCCTGTTTGACTGCAAAAGACCTGCAGGAAGATGTGTCAGACTCTGGAGTGGTGGTGCACTGTTCTACTGTGCTGCCACACCTGTACAAATATGACCTTCATGTAAGAGTCACCAGAAAAAAAACTTTCCTGTGTCCTCACCACAAAATCCAGCGTCAGAAGTTTGCAAAGGAACATCCAAACAAGCCTGATGCTTTTTGGAAACAAGTCTTGTGGACCGATGAAGTTAGCATAGAACTTTTTGGACACAATAAGCAAAGGTATGTTCAGAGAAAAACACCTGTCCAACTGTTAAACACAGAGGTGGATCAACCATGCTTTGGACTTGTATGTTGCAGTAGAGGGAAGGATAGATTGAGAAATGTCAGGTGGTCAGTGTACCACTTTGGTCCAGACTGAAATATCTCAACAACTATTGGATGAATTGCCATGAACTCTTGCACCGATAACTGTGGTGCCCAGATGATTAATTCTAATGACTGTAGTGCGACCATAATGTTTACATTTGTCTAAACAATGAGTGAGTGATGAGAGATTGATTGAATGATTTGGTGTCATGTTTCTCAGGGTGATAATTCATCGCTTTTGTGTTCCCTTGCCTACATCATTGTCAAAAATTCATTTAGTCCAATATTTTGGTTCATACCTGCAAAACTTACATTTCCATCAGTCTCAGCTGTACTTTGTGTTAGTGCTAATGTTGCAAATGTTAGCATGAAACTATTAGATGGTGAACGTGGTAAACATTCTACCTACCAAACATCAGCATGTTTAGGACTGTCATTGTGAGCATGCTGTTAGCATTTAGCTCAAAGCACAAGCCTCACAGAGCTGCAAGCATGGCAGTAGACTGTGACTTGTTTGAGACTGTGTTTATGCAAAATCCATTAAAAGCTTCCTGTCTTTCTCAGTTTCCTAAACACAACCATGCAGTTATGTCATTGAGCCACTGTAACGGCCTAAATACATGGGGCACGGATGTGACGTGTCATGTAGGTGGGGCGGTGCAGGGTTTTTTACCTGCTGCACAAACTACGTCTTGAGTTTTTCCAAGTGATAATGCAGTTGGTTATGCATTAACTGGTACTGAATTAATTAACTGGATCGTCTTAACAACAGCATGCACTGATTTGGTTGATTTATTTCAATGTGAAATGTAAAAGCAAACAAGGCTGCTCTGCTTCTTTGCATTGCCTCTGGTACAATGAGGTGTTCCCTTAAATCCATTTTAAACAGATTGTGCTCATCGTTTACAGTTCTATGTAGTTTTTACCTGTTGAAGGGTCACGTTTGCCTGATGTCAGACAGAATTGTCAACTTGATACCACAGGGAGGGAGAGTAAAAGCAGGAGCAGCCAAAGTGAGATGTTAGATGAAAAGCTGCAGACAACAGGCCTGGACTTGCTTGAGTTTCTTGAAGACGTTTCACCTCTTGTCCATGAGGTTTCTTCAGTTCTGACTGAACTGAACTGACTTAAAGGGACAGTGCACCCAAAAATGAAAATTCAGCCATTATCTACTCACCCTCATGCCGAGGGAGGCTCAGGTGAAGTTTTAGAGTCCTCACAACACTTGCGGAGATCCAAGGGGAGAGGAGGTAGCAGCACAACTCCACCTAATGGAGGCTGACAGCGCCCCAGATTCAAACGTCCAAAAACACATAATTGAAACCACAAAATATCTCCATACTGCTCGTCCGTAGTGATCCAAGTGTCCTGAAACCCCGACATAAAAAGTTGTTTGGAAAAATGTCATTTGAACTCTGTTTTAGCCTCATTGTAGCCTGTAGCTCTGACTGTTTCTCTGTGCACCGCACTCACATGTGTGTTTGCATGAGACCGTGAGACATGGGCACCGCCTTCATGTGTGTTCACGTGCTTTCACTGGTCTCACGCGCAAGGGCGCACACGTGAGCTCGGTATACAGAGAGGCAGTCAGAGCTACAGGCTACAGTGAGGCTAAAAACAGAGTTCAAATGATGTTTTTCCAAACAGCTTTTTATGTCGGGGCTTCAGGACACTTGGATCACTACGGACGAGCAGTATGGAGATATTTCGTGGTTTCAATTATGTGTTCTTGGACGTTTTAATCTGGGGCGCCGTCAGCCATTAGGTGTGCAGTTGTGTTGCTACCCACTCCCCCCTCAGATCTCCGCAAGTGTTGTGAGGACTCTAAAACTTCACCAGACCCTCCCTCGGCATATGGGTGAGTAGATAATGGCTGATTTTTTATTTTTGGGTGCACTATCCCTTTAACTGAAGCCTCTTGGACGAGAGGCGAAACATCTTCAAGAAACTCAAGCAAGTCCAGTAGCCTAAGATTAGCTCTTAATAATGTCCCACCCATGGTGCTGATTGGTTAATCCTTAGTCCCCCCGGTGGCACTCATGGGTTATTTCAACCGGGAAATAAATATCAATTTGTTTTTTTATTTCAACCGGGAAACTGCTGTTTCATGTGGTGATGAGAGACCAGAATCAGTTAACTTGAACTTGGAGTGGGCGGATTCAAAGGTCTGGACCCAGGCAATGTTCGCATAGCTGCATGGCAGAATAAGGTTGAGCTGGAGGCAAGCAAGGCTTCTGTGGTCAGTGTTGCAGCTTCCGTTGATTATAATTGACGCGCTCTGCTGTGGGCATGCTGTGGCAGAGGTGTTGCTCCGAATCTGTGCCTCATGTATTTTGGCTCTAATGGAACCATTAGGTGATTCATTTGGTAGCTACATAACTATTTTGTTACACATAAACCATTACAGTAATAATCCCCTTCATGAATTACTATTATTGTACCAATGATTAAATACCCAAACACCAATATTAACCATTGGAATCAAACTGCCCTTTAGTTGTTTGCAATCACCATTTAAAAAGCATTGGCTAAAGATGCATTGTCTTAATAATAATAATGCACATGCACACATGTGCTACTTCACAGAGCAGTTCTCAGAGGTAACCTTCAAACAAACGACGCCTCTCTGTTACGGAAGGGAAAGACTTCAGTGGGGCATGTTTGAGCTGGGCGGACTCTTCTTCTCCACTGGAGGTCTCTTCTGAGATAGGAACGGATTTGCATTTGTGGGGCATAATTTGCATATTGCTGGCCTGTGAGAGAGGGAAACGAGGCAGCGCAAGAGAGAGAAGTATAAACATCAGAGTGAGAGGGGGATGATGGGAAGGAGGGAATATTAAAGTAGAGAGAGAGGGAGTGTTTGTTTGATGCAGAAAGAGGGAGACGAGGAAGGAGATAGGATCGGTGTGACATTGAAATCAAAACAAGGAAATGAGTATCACGGGAGCTTGCAGGACGGGTGTTAAGTGAAAAGACGTGCTATAGGCAGGGGGGTTCGTGAGTGTGAGTGAGTGTGTGTGTGTTAGCATCTGTGAGAGAGAGAGTTTGTTTACATCTGTGCGCCCTTGATTTCTTCACTACAGTGCCACATGGGGCCAGTGCCAATTATATCCGCACTGAGCTCGTCAACGACACCCCACCAGAGAGACAGAGAGACAGAGACGGAGGGAAGGAAGTGAAACAGAGCAAATATGGTTTAAGAATATGTGAGTATATGTGTGTGTGTGCGAGTGTGTGTTCATACAAGCATGAAAACATGCTCTCATGCATGAATGTACCATACAGTTTGTACATCAGGTGGCCAACTTGTCTTCTAATCCGGTTAACGTTCTTACCATTATGTCTGAATGACTGACAGGACCCTGGGTCTCCCTGCCAATCTGTTTGCCTCTTTATGGGAGTTTTTACTCTAATTACCAACCGATGGAATGTGCATGGGAGCCAGAAATGGCTGATCTTGACCCTAATGGCTGTGAATAGCTACCGTGGCCTTATACTGACCCTCAACCGCTTGCGTCAGACAACCAGATTTAATATTACAGAACAGAGCACATTTTATGGGATCACAGTAATGTGTTTAACCAGACTTGGCAGCTGTAATACATCAACACAGATGTCAGTGTGTATATGCCTTAATAGAACTGTAAACAAGTAGCAACCTACAACTTACATAGTTGTCAACTCATTTTTACTCATACATATATTCTAGACGCAGAAACTAAGCGGGCTTAATGTTTAATAATAGTGTGGCTCTAGGGATGGCAATGTACCACTTTGGAAATATCTCAACAACTGTTTGATGGATTGCCATGAAATATTTTTACAGACATTCCTGGTTCCCTGGCGATGAATCCTAATAGCTTTGGTGGTCCCTTGACTTTCTCTCCAGTGCCACCATGAGGTTTACACTTGTGGTTTTGAGTGTAATCTCTGCAGTGCCGGCCTTATATATAAATAATTGCTTAGGGCTGCCTGGTCTAGAAAAGAATTTCTTAATGAACAAAATTAAAATTCCTAAACAACAACCGACAACAATTCATGACATTTTTGCCAATAAAAAAAATCAACCTGGTCTCACTCCACAGTCGTCAAAATCCAGAGTTTGGGCAGTGACTTGTGTCAGACACTGACGAAAAAAGCCATCCTTCAACATCGGCAGGATACGCGTCCGCCCGGCAGCGTCAGGGGGACACGTGGCAAGACAAGAACGAAAATAAGGTGGTGAAAGCCCGAGGGGAGTGGGTGGGATGGTTGGTGGTTGGGTCCAATAAACACCAACTTTTACCCAAAAGAGCCGTGTTCGCATCCTGTAAGATTCTCAAGCCAAACCCTGTTCTTTTTTGCTAAACCCAACCATGTGCGCTTGTTTTTGAAGGACAAAAAAGACATCAATTCGCAGGGTTGTACCAACATAGTGTGTTTATTTTCAAAGAGACTGTACGTAAATGGTAAATTTCCTGTGAAATCAGAAGTGTATTTTGAAAGAAGACAATACACGTAACAGGCAGAATGTCACACGGTTTCCCAGAACTTCAACAAGATATCACTTTGGCCATGGACCTTCCATGTCCAGATACGACGTGCAAGGTCGGACACATTAGGGAGGCTAAGTTAGTTATTTACTATTGTCTACAAAGCAAGCACTCCCAGGAGTCTGTGGTTAAAAAAATATATAAATATTCACAGGGCAAGGCGATAGTAAACACTGTATTTACTGTGGTCTATTTAAATCTACAGTTGCTGCTAATAGGCCTCATTCAGTCTTTACATGCTTACTTGTACATTATGTATGCTTAAATGTTTACAATACACAAGTTTTTAGCTGATCTCAAACAGTCCAGTCAACTGATGGAGCAGCTGATTGATCACATGATTCATTTCTATGCAACCAATTGTTGAATCTCATTCAGGGCGCCCTATATAAACTGCTCTGGCCTGCCTACTGTTGCTGCTTCCTCTGCAAGCTGCTCTGCAACCTGCCTCCACCCCAGCTCCTCCTTTTCATGCTGTGTCTGACTTATCAATGTCATTTCTGTTTGTCATTGATGCTGCTCTGTTCTGTCCCCGGGGGGTCTTTGCTGCTGCTCTCTCTGCCTTAGGCTTTTTATGTAGGCGCATGGAAGGGCAGAGAGGTGTGCTCTCTCTATCTAAAGGCTTTCCATGTAGGCGCATGGAAGAGGCTTTCTGCATATGCCTAGGGAAGGCAGAGAGGCCCCAGAACAGAGCCATGCCGCTAAATATAATCCTGCAAATGGAAAAAAGTTTTCTTTGACTAAAGTGTTCCTGACTGGAATAAAAAAAACAAGACATTTACATCACAAAACATTAAAAATTTACCACCAAATGCAGTGCTTAAACAAAATGTCTCAGTGGAGTGCTGACCTAAAAGGAAAGGCCTCTTGTATTTCACGTCTTTTTGCATTTTCTTCTTAAAAAGTTAGTTACTGCTTAATGGGTGTCGGCCTATTGAAAGCAAAGTTAACTGGAATTTAAATATCACATTTTAAACACAACTAATGCAAAAATGTATTTTTCTGGGTTGCACATTTTGCTGGTGTCTCTGTTAAAAAGTGGTTGCCTCTTAAGGCTAAGAATTCATTCCACCATCTCAAAATGGTTGCAAATTGCAGTCTACTGTCACTGTAGGGCCTTGCTTTTATATTTTTTGAATTAAAACTAGGAACAAAATAAAATATTTGACTGAGACTGGAGGTTGTTAACACACCATCTGATGTGGTTCTTTGATAAGACAAGGACTACAGCGCGAGCACACTGTAAACTTTCTGTATTATTATAGTTGGCTGTATGAGCCTCCAGCATGTCAACTCTATTTATGCCTATATTTCTCTTTTAATATCCTTAATCCTCTTCTCCTAATCTCAGCAGACCTTTGTGTGTTCTCTGCTGCTTTTCTCTGTTTGACTCTTGAATTTCTTCCACCGCATCTTTGTTTCTTTCTCTCGACCTTCAGATGAGCCTCATCTATTATTGTCTGACTTGGAGAGAAGAAATATGAGTCTGCATTTCCCTTCTCTCCATCAACTTCTAACTTCTCTTTGTCTCGCTGTCTCTATTTTTCTCCTCCCTCAGGCCAAACTATCTGTACATCTCCCTCCCTGCAAACTATACTGACACAGCCAAAACCACTGAACTTTCAAAAACAGCTATTTTAAATTCATCACTTACATATTTGTCTGAGTTGCAGATATTTTCATGAATTTCTTGCTGATTTTCTCATCACTGAAAAGTTTGGCTTTCATTATCTATTTGGATGAGTCTGTGATATTCATCTTGAAAGTTATGCCTGGCTCACACGACACGACATTTTTGTCTGTTCAGATAGTCATTTTGTCAGATTAGGCGATTGTGGAATCATCAAATTGTGCCGTGACTTGGCCGTCAGACATGACGCACTACACGATGGTCCACACCAATAATCCCCGGTCATCTTTCACGACATGTGCGATGTCATCAGGGTTATTGTTGTCCTGTTTTTATTATTACCATTACTTCAGTCACTGTGTCTGTTCATGTGAACTCTAAATGTTATTGTAGTAACATAAAAAATGCCACCAGAAGCCAGGAGCTACATTTAAAGTACGGCATGCAAACTATGCAAGTCAATGAATCCTCCACAACAAGTTCCTGCAAATATTTCACAATAAAAGCCTTTCTAGAAATTGAAAGGATTCTCTCAACAAAAATTATAATTGGCTTTTAGTTTTAAACAGACACAGGAAGTGTAAAAATGCAAAAGTGTTTGAAATGACGGTGTTATGCATTCACTTTATCAAGACATACGGGAGCAGATAAAAAGTAAATATATAAAATTATTAATATTATTAATAATTAACGACCTGTTTGTAGTCTGTTTCAAATCAAGCTGGTAGCCTCTGCAGTTGTGGTGAGTAAAAGCCACTATTTTTTAATTTTCTTACATTATATCTTCCATTTTCAAGATTTATTTATATTTATATTTATTCTTATATTATAATTGTTTGCTAGCTTGATGCTAATAGCAGTACTCACCTTGTTGCTAAAGTGCCTCTGCTGTTTAACGCCATCATTTTTCTTCTTTCTACTCTGTGTGGTAACATGTCTAGAGGGAATATCAAAAAGGCTGGTGTGATGTTGCCGTACGGTTGTCCACGGCAGCTGATCACTCTGTGTTTCTATTGGTCAAAGTGACAGCTGCTAAGGGAGAAATAGGGAACGACAAAAAGGAAGTCAAACATGCTAGACTTTCTGTCACGAGGTGTCCCTGTCATGGCTTCAGTTGTTGGCTACTATGACGAGATGAAAAAGCCCGGTCTCACTCTGATGTCGTCGAAATCCGGCGCTGGGGCAGTGACCTGCGGCGTCAGAAACCAACGAAAAAAGGCGTCCTGTAACGTTGGCATGATATGCGGCTAGTTGCTGTTATAGTTTAATAGCGCCGGCAGCGTCAGGGGGAAACGCAGCGGGACAAGGATGAAAGTTAAGGTGGGGAAAGTCCGAGTGGGATGGGTGGTTGCGTCCCGTAAGATTCTAAAACCAAACCCTGTTCTTTTTTCCTAAACCTAACAATGTGTGTTTGTTGTTGAAGGAGAAAAAACTTCAGTTTGCGGTGTTGTACCGACGCAGTCCAATTTCCTGTGAAAACGGAAGTGTATCTTGAAAGAAGAGATCTTGACACGGCCTCCCAGAACGTCAACCTTACCTTGCACGTCGTACGTGGACATGGAAAGTCCATGACCAAACATTAATATGTGACGAGGTCGGAGTGAGAATGTGTTGGATAAAACGATGGATTATCACATTGTCACTCGTCTTCTTTCACGATCCGAGCCGACACCATATAACATAATCTATAATCAGGCTGATATTGTGTAGTATGAATTTGGCATTAAGTGATATTTCTCTGTCTGCTGCATTTAGGGCAGTAACGATTGAATTCATGAAGCCTTCACACTACCAGATATACAGTAAGACTGAGATATCCCCACTGATTTGTAGGGTGTAAATCAGGTGCAAGTCAGGCTGATAATCCTCTGGTGCATCGCTAGCTTTCCTCTCCCACTATCTCTTCTCCCGTCTTCCCCTTTCCAGTTCCCTCTCATTAGCCGCCAATCTCCTCTCATCCTCTGCCCTCTTTCTGCTCACAGCCCCGTTTCCCTCGAGGTCTCTCTCTTTCACTCACTCGGTTTCCGCCTTTTCTGTCATCTCTCCGTGCCCTCCTCTTCTATCTCTCCTCTTCTTTCTTTCTCTCTCTCTAAATCATAGCCTGAGTGTCTGCAGACTGAGCTGTCTGATCCCTCATTTTCTGACTGAACTCTAAAGTCACCCAGAAATGATCACAGAGCTACAATAAATAGACCTGATGTTCCTTTTGGTGTTTTTACGAGTTCAAGAGTTGAATTGCACTGAGTTGAAAGCAAATTTTTGGGGTTACAGGGACAAAACCTCAAGGCAGCGTGATGAAAATACAGTGCTGAACCCCAGAGGAAAAACAAAGAGAAAAAAACAACACAAAAGTAAAGATGATGAGTTGGTTGAAAACAAAAGCTTATTTTTCACCTCATGTGACACAAAGATAAAGAAGACGTCTGAACTGGATGGTGTAAGTAAAATGACAATAAAACGCCATATTGCAGTAGAAAACAATGCAAAGTTTTTCAGTTTTCAAAGCACAAATGCAGAAAATAAAACCATTTAATGAGCGAGCACATGGACTCTTATGCTGCTGCTCTATTTATCATAGTTCTGTGATGATGTCGCCGCTGCTGAAAGTCAACCAACTCACAGAGGAGGAATATTCAGAAATGGCTTATTAATAAGCCAGGGCAGCGACAGATTACGGCTTCAGTGAGCCGCCAAAACAATGACTGAGACTGACAAACTGAGAGACGCAGACAGACACCAAAGGCAGAGGATCAGCGATTCCAACTGCCTACTGATCAACAGTGTACTAATAAATGCAAACTCCCAGGTCCAAATACTGACGGACACACTGGGACAGAGAGGTAATAGTGCTAACATGCTAACAGTAACAATGCTAACATGCTGATGTTTAGCAGGCATAATGTTAACTGTTAGCATGATAACATTTGCGAATTCGCACTGAACACAAAGTTGACTGAGGCTGATGGGAGTGTTATTAGTTTTGCTGGTATGTAGTCAGAAACCAAGGTACTGCATAAGATAAAATTATGAACTGATTATGGCGCTAACGTTTCCACATTAAAATGTCCTTACATTATCCCAAATGTTTTTAACAATTTTCAGACCCAGAGAAAGCTGTGTAAGGATTGTATTGGTAAGGAAAGTATATTTTCATGTACTCGCAAAACCATACTTTTGTCAACCCTGTTACGCTAGAATGGTAACAGAGTTGACGAAAAATGTTCTTGGCAGCCATTACTAGCCATGTGGTGAAGGTCATGAGACCACATGGTGTGCATTCATTAGAGGATTATATCATGTTATTTATGTACATTAAAAAATTCTAACAAATATCTTTTTAACGTGTCCTTTTGTGGAAACAAGGCTGACACAATGAGCTTGCCTCCCTCTGACAAACATTATATAACTATACGAAAAATCATGAAAAGATGAGGACACTTATTTGTATTTTCAGCAGCATGTTCACAAAAGGAAGCTGATTTCACTCCCAGGAAATGATGCAACTTTCGGAGCAGTCCATTATGTCAGAAGGGGTGTTAAAAGTAACAGGGTTGACGACTACCTGGCGACCCGACTAAATTGATGTTTTTTATAACATTTTACATATATTAAGAATAAAACCCATTCATGAGTAATGAAAGGACACTTGATGCTTTATATATAAGTTTATGTTTTTATGTTTTTTTGGGCCTTAAAGTGATAGTTCAGGTTTTTGGACATGAAGATGTTGTGAAACGCTGACCATCTGATGCTCTGATGTGACGGTGTCACTACTCTCAACGAGCCTCCTGCTCTGAGAAATCGCCTGTAGCTTACCGGAGAAAAAGTAGTTCTGAAGATGTACGGGGGACACGTAACCAAAAGGTTTTAAGCTACAAAAAAGTATGCATGTGTTTTGTTAGACTATTTAAATTATTTTAAAACATCCCCAGACCTTGCTATCATTTGGGACTATTTTCTGGCCATTATTTTTCTCCGGTAAGCTACGGGCAATTTCTCAGAGCAGGAGGCTCGTTGAGAGTAGTGACACCGTCACATCAGAGCTACAGATGGTCAGCGTTTCACACAACTTCATGTCCAAAAACCCGAACTATCACTTTAATAGCTAGTAAAAGTAGAACAATCATATTGAGGGACAGGCCATTTCTACAGATTGTTAATGATGTTTCATACAAAAAGGTGTTTAAAACTCTTTGAAAACAAATGAAATAAACTTTTACATTGTTTTAATGTTACAAGAGATATCATGGAAAATACATTCTAAAATGATTATAGCGTATTTATTGTTTATTGACATTTATAGCACAGTTTTGTTCGAGTGACACAAAATGGCACGTTTTCGTATAATGACCCCCATACTACTTCATGCCATCATTTAAGTTCGTCTACTGGCAGAAATTACATTTTGTGTGTTAAAGAAATCCCTGAAGTGACTACTTCTCATCGCGAAAAAGACATAAATCTCTCAACCTAGTTTTATGGGATTCCTTCCAGTAATTGTTGAGACATTTCACCCCAAACCACCTGAACCTCACAGTGGTACAAAAGGAAAAGTCACCAGAGTCATTAGGATTCATCCTCTGGGGACCACGAACGTCTGTACAAAATTTCATGGCAATCAGTCCAATAGTTGTTGGGGATATTTAAGTTTGGACAAAGTGGCTGACCGTCCTCCAGCAGCGCCAACACCTTGCACATGGTGGGAATTTTATAGGCTGATTTCAGTTTTCTTTGACGATGACAATTTAGTCACTTTCACACACAAAAAAAAGAAAAAAAGAGAAATAATTTAGTAATTCAGTATCAAGATTTAAATTCCCAGCAGCGTGGAGACAGCTTTGTGTCAGCATTTAAATAAATTAAAATTTACATGAAATATAACTGAATAGATACAATCCCAAAGGCTTGGTTGGTGTTTGAACTCAGTTTCAGTGTTACTAAAATCTTGTCTATATTCTTTACTGTCCTCCTGCAAAGCACACAGGAGACCCATGGTTTTATTCATTTATTTTATTAAAGTAATATAAAAAATCTCAATGAACAGTGTCACACTCGTCGTTTCACTATTTAATACTGATGGATGAATGTATAGACTTAGAGGATGTAGGTCTGGCTCATCATCACATCATGTGGATCTCTGCGCTCTTGTTTGGGTGAAGTTAATACACTTAGACGCCTGCAGCTGCTGCAGAGGACACGTGTTCATAATGTAAACAGCATGCATAAGGGACCGCAGAGTGTCTCCAGGCACATCTGTAGGATTATTTACACGTGTGCATGCAGAGCGAAGATGCTCGAGTGTGTTTGCATGCTTGTGTGTGCGTGCATTGATCCAGTGCGGCGCGGGAGATGTTTTCTCTCAGTCATTTGAAGGGCACCAGACCCCGCTCTGCAGCCCTGTGCGCCAAGCAGTGATGACAGCCCCCCTACACACACACACACACACACACACATACAGACACAGCAGTGACAGCACAGCCACCGTGGATAACGCGGACAGACGATTTTATAAATTGCAGCTCAATAGAGACAAATGACAGCACGCATTGGCAAGACGTTGTCATTGTGTGCTGACTTAATGCATGAGGGTTGTGTGTTTGTTTAGATGTGTGTATTTAGGGATGGCAAGAGGGTGTGTTGTGTCTGCGTGTCTGTCACCTCCTCTGCCTCCAGCCATCCCGAGGGTCAACCATTATGGATTGACACATTTTTGCACATTTTGACCTTAAAAAGCAGTGTGCGTGTGTGTGTGTGTGTGTGTGTAAGCATGTGCAGCCATGTGACTGCGTGTAGCTGTGTGTAAATGTTTTTTTCCTGTCCCTGTCCATATATATCAAATATATGCGCACCAAGATTTGCCATGAATTTAGAGCCCGGTTTCATTCCGAAGTCGTCGAAATCTGACGCTTGGGCAGTGACTTGTTGCGCCAGAAACCAACAAAAAAAGGCGTCCTTTAATGTCGGCATGATACGCGGCCGGTTGCCATTATAGCTTAACGGCATTGGGGAAACGCGGTGGGACAAGGGCGAAAGTTAAGGTGACGAAAGTCCAACTGGGGTGGGCGTGAAGGTGGTGGTGGATGTGTCAAACAAACAACCAACTGTCACCAGAGAGAGCGGTGTTTGTGTCGCGTAAGATCATAAAGCCAAACCTTGTTCTTTTATCTTAAACCCACCCACGTGTGTTGTTGTGGAAGGAAACAAAACACCAAGTGTATCTTGAAAGAAGAGAACTTGACACGGTGTCCCAGAACATCAACAACCAACACACCCAGGGTATCTTACACATTGAATGTGGACGTGGAAAGTCCATGACCAAGATGTCAATATGTGACGCGGTCGGAGTGAGAATGTGTGGGAATATAGTAGAATGAGCTCCATGTACAAAGCAAAAGACTCATCTGTCCTTTATTCTTGTCTGGGTGTTCTCTGACACACTGAAGAGGTTTCACCGTGCGTGCAAAAGCACTTAGCCGTCCTGTATGTGCAGCAGAAGGTGGCATTTTTATGTGCGAGGAGCAATGAGCGAAGAGGCAGTTCAAAGGGAGAATGTTGGATTTCCATGGATGTGAGGAGTGTGTGAGTGTGTGTATGTGTGTCTGTTGGACACTGATATGAGCCTCTGCTGAGCCCCTGAGTGAGGTGCAGTGCGTGGCTATACATTAAATGGCCGGGATTAGCCCCGACTGCTGCAGGCTCACTGATAGTATTACTGTTATGGAGCGACTGGGAGGGATCAGGCTCCATTTTGGCTCTGTTATTCTGTCATAATGAGGCATAACCCCTTTCATAGAGGACTCAGTGGTTCTCTGGTTAATGCATGGGGCCAAGGGTAGCACTTGTGCTGACTACCAGGGAGGGAGATGACTGAGGGAGGGAGGGAGTTTGAGACAGAGAGCGTGGAGGGCAGAAAATCTGCTGGCAATAAAGTACATGTACAGGACAAAACAAACTGTTCCTTATTAGTCAAATGTAATTTCTACAAAGTTTAACCGCCTGCTAAGATTTAAGTTTAATTAAAATAATCATCAGTATTTTAATAGACAATTTGCTTGTGTCTGAAATTCATCGAATACACTAAAAATCAATAGGTTAGAAATTGATCCAGTCTGGGTCAATATAGGCTAACAATAATGCTAAACTGGGTTAATGATAAAGTACTAAGGGCTTGTTTTGTTAGTATTTTATATGACTGTTGTTCCCAAAATAAACTACGGTAAAACTTCAATTACTAGCCCGGGCTATTATCTGTGTAAATCACTGAACTCAGAAGGCCTATATTTGGGACAGGCCATTAATTCCTTTCACACAAAACTGCTGCTCAGCAAAGATCAGGAAATAATAAAATAATAAAAATCAAATTGTTTGTTTAAACCAGTATGAATATTACTTACTCAATTATGAATCATTTGTTTGATG